>NC_051076.1:22066862-22390362 GCF_004664715.2 Peromyscus leucopus
AAAACATGAAACAACTGAATGTGACCAGTGCAAATGATTGATAATCCACTGTCATGCAAAGGCTTGTGCCCTTTAAAGAGCAATCCTAACCTAACAGGCACCCCCTTTAAAATGTGACGTTGTCTAAGAGGTCTGAACAGATGCTGACATGTGATGCTGATTGAATATGCCACTGTCTACTTCAAAAGACAGAGTTATGGTTTTACTTAGATGTCATAAAAACCAGATTCAAGGTTAAGACAATTTGTTTTTAGGAAAATGTGAAGTGTTAAAAAGGCATTGGCATGATGCTAATAGTATTTGTCAACAATGTTGGGACAGACTCAGCGTAAGGACCTTCAGCCTGCTTGTGTGAGTTCCAGAGCGCAGCACCTGGGCTGACCCGTCGGCAGAGCACTCTGGCATGACTGAGCTTGGATATGTACATGTACGAACATGCACACAGCTTATTATTGGTTTTGAGGAAGAAACTCCTTATCTTACTGATACTCATATTTCAAAGCAAAAATAACTTATATTTTGGATAGTTTGTACATTAAAGTAAAAATATTCATCACAGAATATCTACGACATTAAGCAAATCAAAGGAACTGGACATAAAAAATAGACTATAAAAAGATGAAAAACAAAAAAAGAACAGGAATATTTTCAACTTCATACATACTAAGTAAGAAGCAAGTTTGCTACACAAAATGCAATATGTTTTCACGTCTTACCAGAGCATTTTAAACACAGCATTTACACATATTTTAAAATTTTCTTATGTCATTTCTCAATATTCTGAATGACCTCCAACTACATTGCAAATATCAACTAAGATAAAGCAAATGATTCATTTTTCTTATATTTATAATGCTATATTCAGTTCATACCATCAATATTTGCCAAAAATAAAGTCATTTGCTATGAGTTCTCAAATATTATTTTATTTTTTGAAAATCCATATACTTATAGGTACATTACTTTCATTCAGAGGAGGTTTCTATATCTTTCAGACTGAAATACCAAGTAAAACTGATTTATTTCTTTAAAATATTTTGAGTTATTAAAGTTATACTAACATTTTTGCAGTCTTACAATTAAATATAACTAAAGATGTAAAACATAATAGAAAAGTCAGTAAATTTTATTTGCCTAGAATTTATAAAATTAAGAGCAAGAAAGTCTAGAACTGGAGTTATACGTTAGCTTTAAAACCTGAAAACTTCATTCAATATTTTCTTTTACATCATGCTACTTATAAAAATCTGTGCTTAATATGACCAACCCAGAGAATCCCCATCTTTTCTTGATTCAGCAAGTATCAATTCATGTGATAGATGAGAAACACACACACACACACACACACACACACACACACACAAAGACAATCAATATACAACATGTACACACACAAAAAAAAAAAGAAAAGAAAAGAAAAAACAAACCAGCAAATGAATTATAGAGAAAATCCATGCCTCAAAAGCATGGACAGAGAAACTGGCATGGGCAAGAAAAGGTGAAGCAATGTGAAGCCACAAAAGACCCATGGGTACGAGATGGGGTCACACCATTAGAAACCATGGACTGTAGGCTATATTTTTCTTATGAATGGTAGGAAACAATGGCTTAAATAGATATGCAATTTGAGAAGTTTAGTTTTAAAAACTGGATCAATGTGTATGATCAATTTTAGGCAGCAAGGAATGACAGATGGGAAACCCTGAACAGATAGCAGCAATATTCCAGACAGGGGTAGAAAAGACTTAAAACAGAAATATAAAAGAAAATGGTGATTTTATAGAAAAAATGAGATGTATCTGGCTGGAGGCATATCTCAGTGAGTGGAGTGTTTGTGGTGCAAGGCTGAGGACCTGAGTCTGGGTCCCTAGACCCCATGGGAAAGCCAGGCCGGTGCTGCCCTGCAACCTCAGAGCTTGGAGGACAGAGGATTCCAGAAGCTTGCTGGTCAGCTAGTCTAATGCACTTGACAAGCTTCAGGTTTAGTGCAGGATCCTGTTTCAAATAATAAGGTGGAGAGCTATAGAAGAAAACACCTGACATTGACCTACACACACACACACACACACACACACACACACACGCACACGCACACGCACACGCACACGCACACACAGAGAGAGACTCTACACATGCACTAGTATATTTCATTAAGAGGATACAAAAGAGTGACAGAAAGAAAACAAAATCCAAACTTCCTTAAAAAGAATAGATTCCGTTTTTGTAAGATTATTCAACAACAACACATGTACTTTACACCATTTTAAGTTTACAGCAGCTGTTTTCATATCCTCACGTAACTAAGCGGCTGCATTAACAGTTAGGCAAACCTACAGGCAAAGGACACCGTTTCAAGAGCCCACACGAATCAGAGCTTCGGGGCTTTGACCCCTGTGACCTTGGACAAGTCACTGGACTCTCAGACCCTCTCTTCAACCTACAATCAGAGTAATGACTGGAGCAACCTCCAGAGAATGTGGCGAAGACCCGAAAGGATGGGATAAGGAAAGAATAACGAGGCAGGGGACACAGGGCTGGCCCTAAGCATTGCTGACTGAGGGCTGAAGGTACAGCTTAGAGTGAAGCCCCTGCCTAGGACACGTGACACCCGGTGTTCTAGTCCCAGCACCACCAAGCAACAAAGTAAGTGAATCCAATAAACCTCCCTCCTCTATAGAAGCACAATCTTGGGATAAACTGAATAAAACTGTATCTATTCCAATTTCGAAATACCAAGTTCTTTTTTGTACGACGGCCTGCTTCGGATTATGTGTGCCAACAAAGGAGCTCTCTGGGACAGATAATCAAAACCAACAAATAATCTACCAGCTGGATGGAGGGTCAACACTTAGCTTCCCGAGTCAGGAAAACCTGCCATGGCACCAACTCCAACAGTTAGAAGAGAAATCTCTTGCCAGAAATGCCATGTTCCCACTGGCAGAATAACCCTGTGCCTCACCCAACTGGGTCAGGGCTGCTTCCTGGCTGCAGATTAGTGGCTCCGGGACGAAAGACCGACAACGATGGTCATAGGCCAAATGTCCATTCCTCTCAAAGTACACTATTAACCTGATGTCCACAATGCAGTCTGACACAGTCATCTTTCGGCCAGCTGGGTGACAGGAGGGCTACATAGCTTTACACCTCACCAAAAGACATACCTCAAATCATAACCACATGAGCTGGAAGTGTAGCTTACCGGTAAAACACTTGCCTAGCATGTGCACGGCCTGGGACACTATCCTCAGAAACAAAAGAATAAAATAAAAACAAAAGCATGAATAGAATCACCAGAATAACAAAAAAAGTAGAAGCCGTTATGAATGGCTGTTTTGAACCTCTGGTTATTTAAGTCATAGGCTAAGGGGAGAATTTACCACTACTATTCTGCTAAATGTATATAAGTAGTAAAATTACTCCCAATGATTATTGTTGCACCTAGAGATCAGAGACTTTCTCAAACTTCAATGAGGAATCTTCTTGCAGCAGATGGTAATTACCACAGAGACCCACAATCAGTCAATGTGCAAAGAAGATACTATTCAGTGCTCATTTATATTAAGATTTTTCTTAATCATATATATATAACTTTATGTATGTATGTACGTATGTATGTATGTATGTATGTATGTATGTATGTATGTATGTATGTATGTTTTTTTGAGACAGGGTTTCTCTGTGTTGTTTTGGCACCTGTCCTGGATCTTGCTCTGTAGACCAGGCTGGCCTCAAACTCACAGAGATCTGCCTGGCTATGCCTCCTGAGTGCTGGGATTAAAGGTGTGCGCCACCACCGCCCGGCAAAACTTTATTTTTTTTATTATTGATTACATTTTCTTATCAAAATGACCACCTAATCTCAGTCAAACAGTACTCAATCTTTTGTTATCTTCAATGGCATATTGTCAACTCTTCTAATATTTATCTTCATCTTAAAAAAACAATTTCTTTTTAGTGTATGAGTATTTTGTGTGCACATATGTATAGATACCATGTGAGTGCCTGATGCTTGCAGAGGTCAGAAGAGGACATTTGATTCCCTAGAACTGGAGCTTCATGTGGTGCTGGGAACTGAATCTGGGTCCTCTGCAGGAGCAGCAAGTGCTCTTAACCACGGAGTCATCTCTATACTGCCTATATTTGTATTTTAAATGACATATTACTATTTCTTGGTTTGTAATATAAGACATTAGCTATCATCTCCTTTGCTAGGGCACATGGAAGCATGTATCTACAGTCCAAGTTTCTTAGAAAGCTGAGCCAGGACGACTACTGGAGTGTAAGACTTCTATGACATCCTACACAACACTCTAAAAGATGCAATTCATGCCCTCACATAAGGTTTAGTTACTAGTCAGTGGTTCACTTACATTATAATGGAAAGTTTTCTCTCTACTGAGGCAAACATTTTTTTGAGTTAATTTTCTTCAACAATGTTTTATTATTTGGGAGATTAATGGCCTAGTATTGGTGTATGAGAGGCACTGTTTGCTCACTTCTGAGCTGGGGTCTTGCTGTGTTTTTGAGGCTGGCCTCAAACTCCCGGATGCAAACGATCCTCACTATCTCTATTGCATAAATAGCAGGTGTGTTTATTCACTCTGATTGCCCATTTAAAATAATTACCTTTCTAAGTAACTGACATTTCTCCACAATTATTTAAAAATAATTACCAAGTAGTCACACTTTTAAATACTGAAATATCAAAGTATAATTTTTCCCTTACTTCTGACCCTTTTGATCTGTCTTTTGCCAACTCTTTATGCCTTCCCTAATGTACCTTAAGAGTTCCTTGTTGGTCAAGCACAGTAGTATTTGTGGTTAATGTGAGCACTCTTGATGCTGAGGGAGGCAGATGTCTCTAAATTCAAGACCAGCCTGGAATCTATAGCTAGTTCAAGGCCAGCCAGGGCTACCTAGTAAGACCCTGTTCCCCTCCCCCAAATAAAGAGTTCCTACTTTTCTGGATCCCAAGTCACTCTGTGTCAAAGGAGTTTTTATAAGAAAGAAAGCCTCAAACCACAATTTGTGTGTGTGTGTGTGTGTGTGTGTGTGTGTACATGTGCTTTAAAAAACATTATTTTATAGATAAACTCAAGAGTTTGTCTGGATATGAAATCCTACTGGATTCAGAATATTACTGGCCCCACACCATCGTCTTCAGGATCATAATGTTACCACTAGAGAGCCCCTCTACCTTCTATTAATTACTCTGTAATTGGCTTTTTTCTCTTCCTGGAAACATTTATAATACTCTCTTTCCAATTCATTTTGCAATTTTATGAGTGTGATCTCAGAATAGATTTTCATACTTTGTGTCCTTGTTTTCAGTGGCCCCTTTCAATCGGGAGGCTTATCTAGGGTTTGGTTTTTAGTTTTGAGACACTGCCTTGAATGGCTATTTTTAATCTCTCTCTCTCTCTCTCTCTCTCTCTCTCTCTCTCTCTCTCTCTCTCTCTCTCATCCATCCATCCATCCATCCATCCATCCATCCATCTATATCCCTACCTCCCTTCCCCCGCCTCTCTCTTTCTTTTCTTTTTCTCCCAGAGACAGGGTTTCTCTTCTCTGGCTGTCCTGGAACTTGCTTTGTAGACCAGGCTGGCCTCGAACTCACAGAGATCTGCCTCCTGAGTGCTGAGATTAAAGGCGTGCGCCACCTTTAATGCCAGACGTTTTGTATTTTCTAGATTGCCCAGGCATTGATCTCTGGCCCTATCAGACTGGTTATCAAAATTATTTATATTTTCTAACCAGAGTCTAACATCTGGAATTACTTTTCTTTCCAAGCTCTTTATTAAATTTAAGGATATATTTTTCACATCCATCAATTATTTCCTGCATTCCCTTATCCTTGTACATAAAATTCATTTTTATTTTTTCAGGTGAAATATCTCATTAGAACGTACAATATTTCAAAAGTTCTCTTCAGTTTATCATGTACATCCCCTCGGTTTCATCCAGGTTTGTTAAAGGGTGCTTTTGTTCACATGATTTAACCGAGTGGGAAATCTAGAACAGAAAAGAGGTTCATCTGGGGTCATGGGTGCAGAGGATGGGAATTCACACTGGCAGCTGTGTGGACGGGGAAGTGTAGGCACAGAGAGAACATGAAGGGCAGGCAGCTGGCCTTTGTACAACTTCTCTCCTGCATAATAAGTCTAGTGCATGATAGCAGAAGCTCATGTGGAAAGACACTAACCCTATCATGGGGCAAAGCCTCCAGATCCAAACACCTCCCAACACTGCCACATAGACAATAAAGACTTCACAACAAAAGCTCTTGGGGGACATATTTAAAACACAGCCAGCTTCCTTTGGCTTTTTTTTTCTTTCTATTTGTCCATTTTAGATCCTCTGTCATATTATAGGCAGTGAATCAAAGTACAGACGTAATGAGTTTTAGATAACATATATTTTATCATGTATTGTTCAGCAAATACTCACTCCTAATTCCCCTCCCCTGAAGAGGATGTATTAGTTTCCCCAACATCTCTGGACTTAGCTATGTGATTTCATTTAGCTAATGGTATCATAATGCAAGCAGAAATGATTTGATTTTACCTCATGCTGTGGTGATTCTCCATGAGGAAAACATCATCTGGTGCTGCTGCCGCCACCCTGTCAGTCTGAACCACAGACAGAGCACACAAGGAGAGAGATAAAAACCAAACTGCGGCTAGACAGATCCTGACCTTTGTTCTGAAGCACACACTCAATGCTGTCCTGCTTAGCCAAACCTCCGCAGCCTAGCACTTAGGACCATGAGTACATGGGATCACTGCTGCAAGGCACTGAGCTTGCAAGAAAAAATCCCCAACTTTAAAGGAATAAGGACTGCTACACTATATGTTATTTTGGAATTTCATTTGAACTTTGAAATTACTACATGAAACACGTAAGGCAGGAATCCTGTACGGAGAAGAAACCGGGGATAAAAAACACAGTGTGAGTGTCAAGAAGTACGCCAAGGCTTTCAACCAGTGGTTCTCCACCTTCCTGATGCTGCGGCTCTTACTACAGTTCCTCAGGGCGTGCTGACCACCACCATAACGTTCTTGTCATTGCTACGTTAGAACTCTAATTTGCTACTGTTCTAAACTGTAATGTAACCATCTGATATGCAGGATCTCTGATATGCGACCCCTGGGATAGGGCCATTAGACCCCAAGATGGGGCAAGATCCACAGGGTGACATCTGCTCCTGTAAGCCAAATGTGACTCATTTCCTCCACATACCATAACACAAACTCTGCAGTCACTTTCAAAACATTTCTACCAAGATCAATAAAAATCAATTTGGTATCCATTTATAAACACACACACAGATTTTACAAACATGTATAGTTTAACAGTTATCTCATCAAGGAGGCTCAATCTTCACAATGTGAGATGTATGTTCATATTTTCTATTTCTTATTCTTATCCTCTTTAAAGAATTTCTGTTGTCAATTTATAAAATTAGCTTCACAGTCCTGTAACTTGAAAAATGATGTACTGTCTGTACATTTTAAATTACATAGATTAGTAACCAAATAGAGAGTTTTATTCAGAGCATTTCTCTTGTATACTTCTCCCAAATTTCTAAGAAAAAAAATACAAAGAAATGAATGCAAAAACTGAAAAATTGTGCATCACCTTGAACCCAAAGAATACCTTTGCCTGGATAGAAAATGAACTGCACAGGAGTTATAATATCTACCAGAACTTATTTAACCCTGCTACTGCTACTAAATATTATTGACTTAAAAATTATTTTCCATGCCGGGCGTTGGTGGCGCACGCCTTTAATCCCAGCACTCGGGAGGCAGAGCCAGGCAGATCTCTGTGAGTTCAAGGCCAGCCTGGGCTACCAAGTGAGTTCCAGGAAAGGCGCAAAGCTACACAGAGAAACTCTGTCTTGAAAAACAAAAAACAAACAAACAAAAAAATTATTTTCCCACCAGGTGTGCTAGCACACACTTGTAATCCTGGCCTTTAGGAGGCTGAGAAGGGAGGATATTGATAAGTCAGGGGCCTAACATGCTTATATAATGGATTCAAGGCCAGCCAGGATTACAAGACCATGACTCAAAAAAATTAATAAGTTGTTGCCATCTTTAATATAGGGTGACTGATTTGTATTAGAGAAGGTGAAAATGGGGATAAAAAAACAAAGTGTAGAAGAGTAGGGAGACGAGAATTTAGAAGGAAGAGCCTATGGTTTTGAGGCTGACATAATTTGATAATGTTAAATTGTCATTCAGAAACCAGTCGTCAAATTAAAACAACACATTTTAAAAGTAAAGCAGTGTATGATAATTAACATTAAAGCGGACAATCTGTCACAGAAATGGTTTCTATTCATCTTTGTGTGGACAAGGACCTACTCACTAGACACTCAGTACCCTGTTAGGACTGATTTTATCAACCTGGAAGCCAACGTCTAGAGGGCATGCATCTAAAGCTCTGCTGGCGAAAAGGCAGGACACAACGATCCCTTGTGTGCAGTCACCATGTTGTAGGTTTGCAGGGGTCACAGCTACCAGTCTAGATGGAGAGGCACCAAGTGTCTTCATTGTCACAGAAGGTTCTAGCGCCAGCACCAGAGTCAAGCAGAGACCTCCCAAGGAAGCAGGAATCTATGTGAATAGCAGAGCAAGTGACCCCTGAATCATTTTAGAAAGGACTCCTCACGGTGTCTTTCATTGCAGCAGCTCCAGAAGGCTTGCAGAGCCCATTCTAAGGGCCCTCTCAGAGCTACTGTTGGTGGTGGCATGTAACACTGGTTCATATGTTTTTATTGTGGGCCTGAGAACAACACTGATACCATATGTTCCAGGCACTGGCTTAGCATTCTGTATTTTAAAATCTCGTTTTGTGTTCATGACAACCTTGTAAAAAAATAAAGCATTCTATTACTGTTTCACAAGTGAGAAGGCTGAAGCTCACAGATGTCAATAACTTATAGAAGATTATATAGTGCAAAGCTAGGATGAAAACTGGGTTAGGCTTCTTTCAAATCTCAATCTTTCGATCATACCATACTGTCTCTCTACACATGCCTAGACATGGCATAAAATAAAAACCTCACAGTCCATAATTTGGCACAGGTAGAAGATACAAACAACAGGGTTGCTGGAGAAGAGAAAACTCAGATGGCCTGAATGAAATACCACAATTACCATTCTTCATACAAACAAAGCCATGGCCACAGTTCCCTCTGAAGACGTATTTTCATGCCAGTATGAGCCAGTGTACACTGACATCTTATTAGCCTCCAGATCAAACACATGTATTTCTGGGAAACATCTGTTTTTCTAGTTACTTCTAATCAGTTTCTATAGTAAGCAAATATTCCTTAAAGAATTATTTTTAAAAATGTCCTTCTCTATACATATACTGCTAGGAGAAATAGCAACTAATGAAATCAAAAGCACTTCCTGAGGGCCAATGTAGCTCTCAGGTAAAACCTGTGCCCCAAACAGATGAAGTGGGGCTAAGATAGACATTTGAGATGAAACAGATTCAACCACACTATAACAATGCAGCAGCAGATTTTTGGTTAAGCCAGACTTATACCTACTGTTCTGTCATGCTAGTAGACTCAGGGCAGAAATAAGAATGCCTGCAGCCCTCCAGTCCCTCTGCATGAGAGCTGAGATGATGGCTGAGCCTTCTGGACTGGTTAATAAAGGCTTTACACACGCTGCAAAGACAGGGAGGGCCGCTTTCCCGCTTCAGGAATGTAAGTCTGGTTCATTGTAGACAAAATATCAGGTCGTTCATAAGCTCTACATTTTTTCTTTAAAATGCAATGTGCTTTTGTCCCTAATTCTATCACACCCTTTTATTGTCCTAACAGAGTTCAAATATAACTGTCTTCAGGTATGGTATACTTATAGATTCATATTGCAACCACCATGGACAGAGAGATGTTGAATACACCCACTGTTAGAAATATAAAGGAACATTAAGATAACCTAAATGAAGAAAATTATCAAATAAGATGTGATTATTGAAAAGTTAGAAAAGAAAAATGAAGAAATATTTTTTCAATGATGCATGGCAAAGTGTAGTTAAGGTATCATGAAAATGACTAAAACCAACCAGTATCACAAATAGATATAAAGATGACCCAAAAGTACAGACTAAAAGAGGTAGCATTACATAAGATAATTCTTAGGGGTAAAGAGATGATTCAACTATGAAAAGTTAAGTCTCCCAACTGAAAGCACAGGACAATGGCAAAGCAAGTGGAAAATTCACAATAACGACAGAATCAAGACTATTTATCTCCTGATTGTTGAGGACACCATTTGTCATGCAGAGTTTTGCTTAGTTTTACAGTATCAGGTATGAGTTCTCTTCCTACTGTGGGAAGTTCATTCAGATAGCTGTTGGTTGTACATATCTTGCCAGAACAGTCATTACTGTAGTTTGCAAGATTTGTAGCTAGATAGGGTCATTGATAAAATGTGCTTAGCACCTTCTAACATTGTGAGGGGTAGCTACCAGGGAAGAGGTATTCAGGTCAACACCAGCTTGATTTCTCCTTGTCCTGTGACAAAAGTATGTAGAGTGTTTGGCAAAGTGCCTTAATCTCAAGTTCCAGCAGGCGGCCAAGAGCAATGCAACACCTTGCTATTGTTTGGGTGTCTCTTAGAAAGCCCTGGCCAACAGCTCTAAAGCAGCTATCCTACAACGGGCACTGGGCTTCTGTGGTGGTCTATGGATTTGGGGGCGATGTGCCCCATGTGAGAGGTCATGTTCTCTAGAGAACCTACTAGTACTACCATTTTGCTAAACTGATTGGTATCGAATTGCCATTTAAACACATCCTTATTTATAGAGACCAGTGCATCTCTCATCCTCATCAAAGAGTCTTCTTTTTGCAGTAGATGGAGGCTATCACTGACAGTCATAAATGGTCAAAGTACATAGAATAAGTGATTATGGAATGTTCAGCCTCAAATGAGACATGTGTAAAACAACTCCAATACTCAAGTCTTATGGAGCATCCAGGAAGCAGCAGCAGAAAGGATGTAAGAGCCAGAGGACTGGGTGAACTTCTGTGAAGAAGCATCTTCTGGACATGCAAGGATACTGAACTCATGAAGTCTCAACAGCTATGGTTTCTAAAAAAGACCTGCCCAAGACCCTACTGGTCAACATCCCAGAATGGATGGGAGAAGGGCTCATAAGGCCCCAACCCTAGCTGAGAGCTGAGGAAAGGGGAATCAGTTTTGTTCAGGGATGAGCTCCTTAATAGGTTGCGTATGCCTAAGTGATCAGCCCTATTATACTCATGTACATATAGGAAACACTAACAGGGCTTGGTAGGATTTTTATGTAATAATAATCACTATGTTATTAAATACTATTATAGAAGAAGAGGAAATGAATTTAATACAGGAATATGGGGAGCACTGGAGGAGTTGGAGGGGAAGAGAAGGGAATATGAAATGAAACGTACTTACTTGTGCATGAAAAAATGTGGAGATTTAAAATTCTTAGAATCAGTTATTCATTGCTTGAATATCAGAAAGTGCTTTGAAAAATGAATTATAAGAAGATAGCCACCACTCACAATGATGGTAGGAACCTACCACTTCAGAAGAACGCCTGTCTACAACCTTCCCAGGCTATATCAATCATTTTCTGTGTGGAGAATCCCCAGTGTCTGCCCTGGAGTTTAGTGTCAATGCCTTGTAAGGATGCAACCTCATATAATATGATCATTTCGTTCTTAAAGTCATTCATTTTGTTCATAGGCTCAAAGAATTTGTAACATTGAAACCATCTATTTGCATTTCAATGAGCTACAGCAAGAGAGAATGAAAGAAGCATGCTTCACTGTGACCACGACTTAACGTGATGAGTGAGTGAGGACTAGTGTAAACACGAGTCTACTGAGTCTGTAGGTCCACAGCACATGCACACTCCCATTCTACGAGCATCCCACAATACTCAATGTGATGTCATCCAAAACACGGCCCAATTGTCACATGAAAACATCTCCATTCACAAAATGACCTGTTTATCTCTGTCTGAATAAAGAGCCATCTCTCCCGAAAATGGTAGAGAAATTATATAATTTTTTGAGAAATAGTAAGTGTGCTGGTTAGTTTTGAGGGGAGAGGGGGAGAGGGGAGGTTGGGGCAACTAACTTGACACACACTGAAGACAGCTGTAAAGAAAGAACCTCATTTAAGAAAATCCCCCCACAGACTTGTGTACAGGCCAATTTAATTAATGATTGATGTAGGAAGGCCCAGCCCACTGTGGGGGATGCTACCCCTGGGCAGGTGGTCCTGGGTTGTGTAAGAAACCAGTTGAGCAAGCAAGGCATGGGGAGTGAGCCAGAATGGATACCCATTCCTCCACAGTATCCACTTCATTTCCTGCCTCCAGATTCCTGCCCTGAGTTTCTGCCCTGACTTCCCCTCATAATGGACTAGAAGCTACAAGCTGAAATAAACCCTTTCCTCTCCAAGTTGTTTTTGGTCATGATGTTTTATTACAGCAGTAGAAAGCAAACTTAGCCAGTATGAATGTTTGCAGTTTAAGAGAAAAATGTGGCACCAGACACAAAAATAAATATGTGCAAATCTATCTAGACTACTAAATAAGGAGCAACTTAGGAGATTTTTCAAGAGTAAGTTTGAGCAATAAGATTTCCCCTTCCTGAAATGACACTCCACTGTAATAAAACATGTTGAGTTGATTTTAGCAGAAGGCTATATTTCAATAGCCTATCTTGGCAGATTGGAAGGGTCAGTAATACTTGACTACGTCAAATGGGAAGAAATTTTTCCTCCTGTCATTTGTGAAGATCTTGGAATTTATCACCACAAATACCCAGGGTCTGTTGGAAGTGCCAAGATAACAGTTTCCTGAACTCCCCAGCCCAGCTGAGTCCTCAGTGATACCTGACACTTTAACAACTACTAAGTTTAATATTCCAGCAATAAAAATGCTGTAGGCTGGGGCCATGCCACCCAGGGCAGTATTTCTGTTTTGTTCTGTTCATGGCTATGTCATAAGATCTCTGTTCATGAAGTTAATACACTCAAAACACTCTGGGTCTTTGGCAGTTCCTTATTTTACATAGTGTTCTAGCTCACATACTATACTGTACTGAGACATTGGCTATCACAGTCTTACAGGGTTGTCTGTGAAAAAATATAGCTAAGAAGAGTAATGTATATTTTCATTTGTTTTCTTTGTGCTTATAAAGAGAATCTCCATGTTAGAACACTTAAACAAGAGGGCTCAAAACAGGAAATAGATAGGTTCCTTATTTTCTAGAAAGAATTTGTTACCAATATATTCAACATTCCAATTTAATACAAAGAGAAATAATTGCCATTTAAAATGCTAACATATAAAATTAAATTTATATGCATGTTTTACACATAATATCTAAATATAGACATATATTTAAAATATATGTATGCTATAAATTAGAATACATTACATATGCATGTATATAATACATTCAAATTAACTTGATGCTTTTTAATGAAATAATACCTGAAATGTTAGTGGTTTTTTTTTCTTTTCTTTTTTTTTTTTTTTGCAACAGGGTTTCATGAATGTTAGTTTTTAAAAAAGATCCAAAGAGAAAGCCTGGCATGGTGGTTTATACTTATAGTCTGGGAGGTAGAGGCGGGAGCCAGGCCAGGCAGGCTATGTAGTGAGTTCAAGGCCAACCTGGGCTACATGAAATCTTACTGTAAGGATTGAAAAACAAAATTAAAAAAAAAGAAAAAGAAGAACTAAGAAGATGTTGTGACTCATTTTGTTCTTCTATGAGAATAGGGTCATAATCCCTGGGCAGAAAAGTAAGAATGGCTGAGAGTAGCCAATGCAAAGGAGTCATGGACTTGTGTTTTTAGACAAATTAATGCAATTTTTAGGTGGCTGACAGGATGGCTAGGTGAACCAAGTTAAACCATAAAACCCATATAAAAAGGTAGGAGAAACCTGACTCCACCATGTTGCCCTCTGACTTCCAAATGCACACATGCCCAAATACTCACACCATGCGCGTGCGCGCGCGCGCGCGCGCGCACACACACACACACACACACACACACACACACACACAGAGAGAGAGAGAGAGAGAACAGTAACAAACAGTGCATAAATAATGAAACAGCCACTTTAAGTTGACTGCATATTTTTTTAAAAAGTCACACTAAACCGACCTAGTCCTTTCTGAAAGCATTTCAAAAGCATGTTGGATCTATAATAACTATGGTGAAGGAGAAGAAAATAAGTCTCAGGTTGTTTCTTTGAAAATGATCTGGAATAAAAAAAGGAAGTTCTAACAGAGACAACTTGCAGAGAAGTTCTCAGTCCTAATGGGACATACACATCACTTTCCTCTTGCCAAGTCTCCGGGAGCTACATGGAAGAGGAGGTGGAAAGATTGTAAGAGCCAGAGGTGGTCCATAACATCACGGAAACAGTAGTTTCCAGACACAACAGGGCACATGCACATTGATCTCACGGTGATTATGATAGCATACACAAAACCTTTACATGCTCAAGCTAGACAAAATCCCAGCCAGAGCGGGGGGAGAGGGGCACAAAACCTACGCCAGCTGAGGAGCTATAGGCATTTAATAGCTGCTGGGAAAGAAAGGGACTTGTTATTAATGATGTGACCACACACCAGAATGGGTCCCATTCCCAGACTAGCTGGGCAACACAAATTGGACTTGATGGGGAAAGAAGAAGAAATCTTACAGTTGGGTGAGGATGGGTACCCGGGCAAAGATGGCAGTAATGGGAGAGGTTGAAGGAAGAGACTGTGTTCCAAGTATGTTGTGTGAGAATCTCAGAGAACTAACACATATGCTGTTCCAAAACTGGGAGTTCTCTTTTCTGAAGAGACAACCCATACAGAAGAATGGGCTTTCCATAGGTCAAGACATTGTTTTACATGACTTCCACTTTTATTAATTAAAAACAATCTACTAAGTACAAATGCTATAAAGAAAACCCATTACTAGTGAAAAACCACCTACAACTGTGGCTAGAACACTTGCTTTGCATGGGCACAGCCCTGGGTCTTGCAAAGCAGAAAGTAGAAGGAAAGGGAAAAGCAGAGAAGAGTAGAGGAGGGAAGAGGATGGATGTGAGGAAGAGAGGCAATCTGTTTTCTAAACAGGAAAGCGCACCACAGAGTGAGGAGAGCTTCGGTTTCATTGCTGACTTGAATCAGCATTTGAAAATATTTATCACCAACTGAGAAAAATCATACAAAACAAAGATAAAATACAAAAATTTTAGCTTGGGAAAGCAAACTATGAATTTATTTCTTTAGATAATTCCTTCCCTTAAATAAAAAAAAAAATCATGGTTCTGGAGACATGGGTCAGCAGTGTTTTGAGTGCATACTGCTCGTACAGAGGACCAGAGTTCAGTTCCCAGCACCCATGTCTAGAGGCTCACAACCACTCATAACTTCAGCTCCAGAGCATCTGATGCCTTCTTCTGGCCTCCACAGGTCCCTACAGTCATGGGACAGACACACAGACAGACGGACATGCAAATAAATAAAATAAATCTTAAAAAAATTCCTTAATTTTTCAGGTCAGTATAGCAAATGTTTATGAATATATAGTATTGTCTACTATGGCTCACATTATATACATACTTATGTATATTTTAGATATCAGATATCCAATTATATAGCTATGCACACATGCATATGCACTATCCATGTAGACCATGCAGTGTATCTCAGTCTTCTGTCCTTTATAATTATTGAAACAAATTATTTATCATTTTGATGAAAAGGCAAATTCACTGATACATATAATTTATATAATTTCTCCTTCAAATTTACAACCACTAAGCTACAGTAAATAGGAGAAATCATTACAATATTCTTGTTTAGTTCTTAGAAAATTTATAGGAAGAAATGTCTCATAAATAATAAAATTAAAGCCACAGGATTCATGATACATTAAACCCAACCATCAATTTCATACTGTATCACTCTACTTTGGATTACTTTATGCCTCTGTCAATATTATTAATACTTTCCAACAGAGTAATTCAGTTGACAATATGTTGCAATTGAACATTAAAATAATTTCGTTTATATTGCCCACTACTAACTAGTGCTACTACTACAGCATCCACACGAATAGGAATCTGACTAAATACAGAAAACAAGGTAAATACAAAAGCCACACTGAAGCAGTGTTCATAGACACAAGTGTGAAACAACATGGTGTTTCCAGGTAACACTAAGATGCTCTTACTGCCTATTAAAATAATAAATTTCAGCTGAATATATTCTGCCCATAAAGTTGTATCTGACTTTGTTATAGGAAAACTTGCTCTGTAAATTTAAACATATAAAATGATTATATTTTCCAGTTTTGAAAATAGCTTTACTATGAGCTATATTTTCAATGCTTTCAGATTTTTTCACTATAGCATTAAAAATAATTGAGAGATACTATACATAATTATAAATCAAATAGTTTATTTAAAAGTTTGTTCAAAATTTGTAACACTTTAAATGGCTAGCTGCCTAATGGTCATTCAGTAGTGGAATTTTAATATTTAAATGTAGTATTTTCATAATCATAGGTATTGATAAAACATTAAAATACATTTTTAAATACCAAACGAACCTGGGGTAGGTATAAAATCTGTAAGTATTAAAACAACAATTTCCCAAGAAAACTGTACAATTAGTTATGACATCAGCCATTAAAAATTACTCTTTAAAGAATTAGTTCCTTTATATGTAAGCAGAAAAACAGACCATCTGGCAAAACTATGTCTCCTAACAATGCAATTTTCATTATTTTTCTACTACCATAAATTAATTCTTATATGCGATGTTACTTTTGCAGTTGTCTGGAAAACAGTCCATGAAATATTCCGAAATCTCTTGAGTTACTTGATACCCTATGCATATTTTTAAGGTCATCTGACTGAAATACTGTGCTGGTGAAATGTTTTGGAAAGTGTGCTCCTACCCTGCAGGCTTCATTTGTTTGTTTAATAAAGATGCAGGTATTTAGAAACAAATTCTAGGACTGCAAACAGAACCAGAAAAGTTGGGGGGCACAGCTACCTAAGGATGGCATTCTTCAATCATCACTTGAACCCATCCCGTCATTCATAGCTTGAAACCTACTCAGTCCAGTCCATTCTACCGGACGGAAACTCAGGCTCCCAGTTCTGCGATTACATGCTTCCTACAAATGTGGACTAATGCCAAATCATAATGCTAACTAGTCACACACACACACACAAACAAGCTTCAACAGACAATAATTAATTTTTAAAAGTAACAAAAAACACATCATTTGTTTCTCAACAAGAACTTTTTCTTCTTCTGTTTATGCTCTTAGCTAAATTTATCTGACTTAATGTACAACTCTGACTCCTTTAGCTTCTAAACAACCTTTGCCAGACAATGCGCAGTATATCTTCATGTAAAAATACATTTTCTTGGGCTTATTTATCAAATTCACTATTCAGTGCAAGTATGAAACCATTCTCCCCAAACAAAGAAACCTTCAACAGTTTACCCACTCAAGATCACTTAGCCTCTGACTTCAAAAGGATGATTTATTTTATAGAAAACAATATTTTAACTTTTGCTCTAATCAACTTCAGCAAGGACAAATGGAAACGCTCTCCATGTAGTCTGGGTTACAGGAGTACAGTGTGCGGCCTCCTCACTATAACACTGCTCTTTCGAACGTCACCCCCCAGTTGCTTTTGGTTTTGGGTGCCCTGGTTACAGGAACATCAGTCTCAACCATGGCTCCAAGTCCTGAAGAGAGCAGAGGAGGAGACATGCCTTGAGTCGCACTGAGGCAACCAAACCCACAGGCTGCCACCTGAATGCTTCTGGAAGGTTCGAAAACCCTGACCACCTCGAGAGCAGACCTGTGTCCAACTTACCTCATAGCGGCACTCTGCTGTGCACCGAACCACATGGGCCTTCCTTCACTGGAAAACTGGGCAATTTCATCTTATTTTGTTGGAAGGTTTTCACCAAAACTAATGAGATGTTCTTACGTGACGAGGAAACAGCAAATTTTTAACAACAAACAGTTTATTTATAGAGACACAAATGATTGGAGAAAAAAAAAATCCTTCTGTACTGAGACATGGTGTACGTGATCTCACCTTATGGGGAGTTTTTAGAAAAATTGACTTTAGCTGTGGGTTATAAAAATATTTCTGTAAAATTCCATTTGGAGAACTTACGAATTTACTGTACTTGGCTTTAACTGGAAAAAAAAAAGTAACCCATTTTTTCTAGCTAATTTTAACCAGCAGCCCTAAATGTGAAGTATATGATTTTATTAATAAGTATTCTGAGTGCAGTTCTTTTAAGTTCAGCCAAGTATACAGGAGTGAATGTATCCAGTCAGTTTGGGGACCATGCATCCAGTCACGAGTCCTAGATACACATGCGGCTCTTCATGGCTGGAAAACACTTTCATTTACATGACTGAGCTAGAAAACCAACACTGTTTCCTTTATTTCATACTAATAAGGAAAAATAAAATAGGCATAGAACAGAGCGCCTGAGGTAGTGATCAGGGTAGAGTGCTTTTTCATGAAGGGAGGCTAAACAGAACGAACAGACCTCCCAGAGAATGCCCTCATCTAGTCTGAACTTCCAGTTTAGCCCATGCATCTATATACTATTTATAGGAAAAATTAGAATGTCACACAAATCTACTTCAACTTTCTTCCCCTGGTAAATTCTCAACACATATTTATATCTTCCCAATTCTAGAACAATTTGTATTTTTTTAATTATATGTGTGTGTTCGGATATGTGCAGGTGAGTGTAGGTGCCTTTGGAAACCAGAGAAGGCATCATATATCCGATGCTAGAGTTACAGGAGGTGTGAGGCATTCAACATGGGTGCTGGGAACCAAGCTCAGGTCTTCTGTATAAGCAGTACTTGCTCTCAGTAGTGGAACCATCTCTCTAGTCCCACAATTCATACTTATCAAGGCACTTCCTTAGGCATCTCTGCCCAATTTCTTCATTATTTGCCATCAACATAAACTATTTCACAGATCAATGGTATCTGAGCATACTCCATAATGGGCAGAAAAAGAAAAGAAAGATGCAGAAACGATTTTTTTCTTATATCCACTTTGATATTTGTCCGAGATCAGGCAGCTGTCAGCACTGTGCAGCCTCTGTTACTGTGGCTCTGTAGTAGAGCTTGAGACCATACATTGCAATACCCCAGCACTGTTCTTCCTGCTCAGATTGTTTTAGTTATTTGGGGTCTTTAGGGTCCAGTATGTAAATTTCAGGATTTTTTTCTATTAATAATTCTGTGAAAAGTGTAGAATTCTAATGAGAATTTAATTGATTCTGCAAATCACTTTAGGTAATATAGTCATCTTCACACAATATTAATTCTGCCAATCTTTTTAAAATTAATTTATTTTCAATCATGTGTATGTGTGTCTATGTGAGTGTATGTCATGCATGTTTGGGTGCATAAGCAGGCCAGAGGCATGAGATCTTCTGGAACTGGAGTTACAGGTGGCTGTGAGCCTCCCAGTGTGTGGGTGTTAAGACTTGAACTCAGGTTCTCTGGAAGAGCAATATGTACTCTTAACTGCTGAGGCAGCCCCTATGAGGGCTTGAGTATGGAAGGATTTTCCATTCTCTAGTGTTTTCTTCAATAGCTTAAATTTTGTAAAATATTTTTATTGTAGAGATCTTCTACTTATTTGATCATTGTTATTCATATACATATACAGTACATATGTATATATATGCATATATATACAGTATATATATACTTCATATACAAATAAACACACCACACACACACACACACACACACATATATATATATATATATATACATACTATAAATGAGAATTTTTTCTACTGGTTTCTTTCTTGGCAAGCTCATTATGGCTATAAAAAAAAGCTTCTGATTTTTCAATATTGGTTTTGCATTCTGTAACCATGCTTAAAGTATTTAGCATGTCTAAAATTTTCTGATGGACTCTTTAGATAAGACCATGTTGTCTACAAATAAGGATGCTTTGACTTCTTCCTTTCCTGCTTTTATCCCTTTTGCTTCTCTCTTTTATTGCTCTGGCTAAGACTTTGAACATCATATTGAGTAAGAGTGAACAGAGAGTGGGCATTGTTGTCTTATTCATCATTTAAGAAGAAATGCTCTCAGTTTTTCCCCATTTAGAGTAGTGTAGGCGTATACATTTGTCATGCATAGTCTTTATTATGTTGAAGTATATTTTTTCTATACCTAGTTTCTTCAGGACTTTTATCATGAACATGCGTTGAACTCTGTTAAAGACATTTCCTGAATCTAGTGAGACGATCATATGATATCTGTCCTTAAGTCTATGTTGGGGTCTCTTTAACAAATAGTGCTGGGAAAACTGGATATCCACATGTACATGAATGAAGCTAGATCCACATATCTCACACAGTATATAGACAAGTTCAAAACAGATAAAAGAGCATAATGCAAGGTGTGAAACTCTGAAATGGCTAGAAGAAAACACAGGTGATATACTTTAAGACAGGAAGGACATTCTAAAAAGGACTCTAACAGTACATAAAATAATAATAGGAATTGACAAGGGCATTGCATAAAATTGAAAGGCTTCTAAGCAGCAAAGGAAACCATCAGCTGGGTGAAGAGGGAGGCTCCGGAGTGGGAGAAAATCCTTGCCAACTATACACCTGGCAGCAGATTGATATTTAGAATTTATAAAGAACCCTAGAGATAAAATGTAACCCCTCAAATTACCTAATCAACAAATGGGCCAATGAAACAAAGAGACAGAAGTACAGCTGACCAATAAGCATCTGCAAACATGCTCAACATCATCAGCTATCAGTCAACTGAAAATGAAATCTGCTTTGGAATTGTAGCTCATTACAGTTAGAATGGCTCTCATCATGAAAACAAATACCACAGATGCTGGTGAGGATGTGTGCAAAGAGGAACACATACATGCCAGTGGGAATGCAAACTCACATAGCCATTATGGAAAGCAGTTCAGACATCCTCGAAAATCTAAAGGTAGAACTACCAAGTGACCCAGCTATTATCATTCCTGGGTATACCTCTGTTTTTAAATCATCAAAAGATTTTATGTTGGTATCACACAAAGATATTTGTACATTCATATATGTATTCACAGAAGTCAAGCTAGATGGCTATCAACAGATAAATTGTATGAGAAACACATATATAAAGGACTTTTATTTACTTGCAAAGAAAAATGAAATTAATACATTTTCAGGAAAATTAATGGAATTGAAGACCATCAAATGACAATAATCCAGAATCAAAAGATAAATTTTGCCTTGTTTCCTCTCATATACAGAAAGTAGATCTGTCTCTTTGTCTCTTTTTGTCTGTCTGTCTGTCTGTCTGTCTGTCTGTCTGTCTCTCTCTCTCTCTCTCTCTCTCTCTCTCTGTGCATACAGAATATACGTTAGATGATAGGTAGATGGATGTGAAGAAACACAAGAAAAAAGACGGGCTATGAAGAGACCCTTTGAAAGGGATAAGGGAACGAGAGGATAATAGAACATGTAGCTCATATAAGCAAAAGGGAAAAGAACTATTTGGGAGAGAGGAGGAGCAATAGCAAAATTATGAGGAGATGGGAGGGCAGTGGGGATTGATGAACAAAGAGAAAGTATAATATGTATAAAATATCACAGTGAAATCCATTTCTTTAACCCCAAAAAAACATTTTTGAAAGATAAACTGAAAAAAAAGAGGATTTTTTGGCTTAACTAGAATTATGTTGAAAGTAAATGGTCTGGTTAAATGCAAAAATACACATGGGTTTTGTTTTTAAACACCAGCTAGAAATCATATGGACAAAAAGTCCATATGAAGACGTTAGGGGCCTCCAGTACTGGTCACAGGACTGCCCTGCTGTTCCCATGCTGTACTGTCCAAACCTTTGAGGAGGACACCACTAGGATGCTGATGAAAATGTGCATGTGTTATCAGCCTGAGAGGGATAATTTGTTATGATGTCAAAAACTGGATCTCAGAGGCCTGACAGAACAAGGACCCAACAAAAACGAGCAAGCTGAGAGGCAAATACAATTTACTGCCCAATTCTAGGGCAGCAGATACGTGCCATTAGGAATCTTAATTGTAATTTTCTTCAACAAGATCTCACAATGCAATGATTGGTAAACATATAATTCAAATGATAACTGGCTCTGAAAGCTAGACTAATGGATAACAACCCATTCCATGTGCTGGTCAAGTCATGTCATGTTCCCTTGTGAACATGACTCTAGAAAGGAATGGAAAATGGAACATAGGAGAGAGATGAGGGCAGACGATATGAACAAAAACATAACATTAGTAAACACAGTAAATGACTAATATTTATTGAGCAACTGTAGGCATGCATTAATCTGTGTGGGTCAACAGGGATTGCCTCTAACTTTACACAACTGTGAAGAGCAGGAGTTGTATCTATTCTCATTTTATAGAGAACTAAACTGAGGTCTGTCTATGCTCACCAGGTAGCACGCAGTAAATGAGAATTTCACATCAGGCAGGCTACTTTGGGGGCCTGAATTCTTGGCTCCGATCCTTCACCTAACCCTTCCCTGAGTCTGTATGCTAGGCACTGGACCACAGGAATGTAACAGTGATGGGGATCTGCAAGGGCCTCTGCCCTCAACGTACATTCCAGTGGAGGAGACAGATCTTTAAAATAAATAACTAACACCAAGATTTATGAGTGCAAAGAAGGAAGAAACAGGGCACTGGGAGAGAACAGAGACTGCTGAGTGGAAACCAGAGCGGGAGGAAAAGCAGAAGAGACAAAGGGGAGAGGGGAGGAAGAGCATGCAGGGAAGCTGATGCCTGGCCACTGAGGCTCTGTGTAGAAGAAGACCTTGTCTCAAACAACACAAAACAGCCACCACTTGCTGCCCTTCCTTACACACACGTGAGAATGGGTCGATCAAAACATCAAACATTTCAAGCAAATACAATTATGTAAAAGCTCTTTTACCTTTTTACGTGACACAGCAAGAACTGGGGGGGGGGGTTACTTAAAGGTCATTCTTTAGCTCATTTCTGCTATCACCCGTGCATCCTTTCAACCAAGGGATAACTACAGAACAAGGGAGAGCAACACAGAGGCGGCCCTGAAGTGAGTCACGGCCAGTTCTCACAAGGGGTTCGCTGCTCTGAGGCTGACTTCCGCCCTCTGGCCATCCAGACAGTAGTTCATGGTACCTTTGCCTCGTATCTTTTGTGGACTGGCCTTCGCTACCCACTCATTTTCCCTCCACACTAGACTAACCTATGACTTTTATGGTAAAATAATTTTCTAAAATAACAACTTAATACAGTACTTAGACTCCACCCATTTAAAGTTTACAAACAAATTGTTTTTAGTATATGCAATTAGGCAACCATCCCAACAATACATTTAGAACATGTTATCTTGCCCAAAGAAACTCGATACACATTATCAGTCACTCTTTTTGCCTTTGGTCCAGATCAATCACTGTAATTTCTGTCTATATATGTTTGACCATCTGGATGCTGCATATAAATGGGATTATACAACATGTTATTTCTTATGACTGGCTTCTTTTATTTATCATAATTCCTTCAAGGTTAATCCATGATGTCCTTTTTTTGAGACTGGATCTTACTATGTAGCCCTGGCTGGCCTATATAACTTGCATATCTAGACCAGGTTGGCTCTGTCTGCCTGCCCCTGTATCCTGAGTGCTAGTATTAAAGGTGTATGCCACCATGCCTGACTCAGTCTTTCATTTTTTTTAATGCCACAGGTAGACAGTTATACATATTTCATGTATCCATTCATCACTGATAGATGCTTAGCTGTCGCCATATTTGGGTACCAGGAAAATAAGACTATGAGCATTCAGGTGCAAGTCTGTGTTAGGCATGTTTTCACTTCTCTTGGGCATATACTGGGAGTCAAATGAGAATTCTACCTTGAACACTTCAAACAGCTACCAGACTGGTTTCCAAAGCAGCTGAACCACCTTATAAACCTCCAACAAAATATGAGGGCTCTGATTTCTACACATCCTTGCTAACATGCTACTATTGTCCCATTTAATTATTGTGTACATATGTATGATTTGTACATTTGCATGTAGGTGCACATGTGCTATAGTACTCATGTGGAGGTCAGAGGACAACTTTTGGGAGTCTGTTCTTTCCTTCCACTATGGGTTCCAGGCATCAATTCAGATCCTCAGGCTTGCATGGCAAGTGTTTCTGACCATTGAGCCACCCCACCAGCCCATTACTGTCTTTTAAATTAGAGCTATCCTTATTAGACGTGGTGTGACACCTCATGTTAATTTGGTTTACATTCTTCTGACAGTTGATGACGATTGCCTTTCCATTTACCTTTATCATTTGGTTATTTGCTCTAAAAAAATTTCTATGCAAATCTTTTCTCTAGGTTTAAATCAGCCTGACCTTCTAGCATTAAATTTTAAGCAGTCTTTACATATTCCCAATATAAGATATAGCCAGGAATGCAGCATATACTGTAATCCCAGCTCTTAGGAAGCTGAAAAGGAAGGATCATAGTGAGTTCCAGACCAGCTTGGGTTATAGAGTAAGGCTCTATCCCAAAACAATATAAGACAAAACAAAACAAAAAGAATTGTAAGTGCAGTAAAGACATTCTGTTTTTCATGGATCTCCTTTGGCCTACTTGTTTGTAACTATTTTAATAACTGTTACATTAATAAATACATAGAAATAAGGTAATTACTCACAGCTCACTTACAACCCAGTTGTCTATAAAATGTGGGCTAGGCTAAGTTATTACTCTTTTGGACTTTAGGGGTCCTTCTAGCCATTGTTTTTTATTATTTGAGATTTTTGTTCAATCGTTTCCCTGTGGTCACTGAAATAAGAGATGCTAATGATAAAAGTTGCTTTTTCTTTTTCAGTATGAGGGATGAACTCAGGGCCTCTTGCATGTTAGGTGAAGGCTCTACCACTGAACTGTATCTCAATCCAACTCTACCAAATTTATTGCCAAGGTATCTTAAAAGGCATCCTCTGAAATATTCCAAGTGAAATGAAATTATTATTAGTAAGCAGCAATCATAGAGGAAAAAAAAATTGTACCAGTCACAGTTTTAAAAGACCATTACTAGCCAGGCAGTGGTAGAGCATGCCTTTAATCCAAGTTCTTGGGAAGCAGAGGCAGGTGGATCTCTTAGTTCAAGGCCAGCCTGGTCTACAGAGAGTTCCAGGACAGCCAGGACCATGCAGAGAAACCCTGTCTCAAAAAACCAAAACCAAAACAAACAAATGAAAAACAATAAACCATTGCTATGATTTCCTCTGGAAATATTAATGTGTTATACTGATGGACTTTGGTCACAATTGCGCCTTCTGGGTCACAGGATGTTGGGAAGAGGTGTAAATAATGGCCAAAACACAATTCCTACTGTAACTCCATTAGAAGGCTTTCTTCTAAAATCTTTTCCATCATTCTTTCCCACTGTTTTCTCTTTTCCACTCTGCTGTTTGCTCTCTTGGCTGTGAGGTGAGTCTAAGGGGTGTTAACTTCAGTATCTGACACTTTAAACTTCAGGGCTTGCCCAAGAAAATAATCCCTGTTAGTCTCACTTCTTGGTTACAGATTACTGAGACCCCTGGAGGACATAACCACATGTAGACTTTCAACTGTAGCTATAAAACGATACTAGACCTAGTCATTAATGTGTTACCATCATGATGCCAAAGCACCACGTGTCACAGGCATGGTCCCCAGCCTACCATTACCTGAAAGTGGTGGGACTTTAAACAGGTGGGCTCAGTGGGAGATCTTCAGGTCATGGGGACATGGCCTTGAAGGGGCTGTGAGGCCTCCATATCTCCTCCTTCTCCTTTACTCCTTCCCAACACAGCGTGGGCCGTTTTTCTCTGTCACACACTCCCACCACAATGCAGGCCTCACTATACACCTACACAAGAAGAGGGCCAACTGGTAGTAGACTGAAATCTCAAAAATTACAAGCCAAGCAAAACTCTGTCTTTATAGGTTGATTATTACAGATGTTATAGTCAAGGGGAGCTGACTGACATAGTGGAGTTCATCCCTCACACTGAAAAAGAAAAAGCAACTTTTATCATAGTGGAAATATTTCACTGTCAGATGAAATACTTCTGACTCATTCTACAGACCCTTAATGGCTTGAATCACTATAAACCCTCGATAGCTCTAAATTGCAACAAACCCTGTGAAGGTAAGGGAAATACTCTGAGGACCTGAAATATGTTTTGTTTCCATTTTGATCATTCAAAACATACTTAACATGCTTGTATTCTAGGTCACCTGTTTCCAGTACAGCCATCCTTCATCCTGTGGACACATTTTGAAGATGCCAAAAAGAAGGTCATCAGCTGTAAACAGGTGCCAGCAGATACATCCCCTTATCATGAGCTCACACCCCTGGGAAACTCTGGCTGAGGAGGCTGCGGAAGCTGCCAGAGCCCCAAGTTCCATCTTTAGAGTCTGCTGGTGCTTAGCAGTGGCCTTAACTAATGTTGGGAGTTTAATACTTACAGAGAATTAAGTGACGGCTGCTTTGTAACTAAATTCAACTGTTGAAAGGGCTAGGCATTTGTTTCCTTATTAATCACAATAAAAAGAATCTGATCTAAAGATGCTGAGAATAAAACTTCATCCTTATAATCTCAACACAAGTGTCACTTTCATAAAATGAGAGTGAATGACTGGAAAAGGTGGATCGATATTCGAGACTCCCTATAGCTTCTATTTATTTTATTAATACTTAATTCAAAATTAAAAGGGGGGAGGGAATATGTTCTATAAATATAGAAATTTTGAACTAGAGAGAAAAATTTGCTTTACTTATCCAAGTGTCTCAATTCACATGGACAAAAACAATCCCGCATCACTGGGACTTTTGCCCCTTGCCAAAGCCAGGAGTTTTGAGGCAACTATGCAGCTGAGTGGTCCGATAACATGCATGAGGCTTCAACACTCAGCACCAGAAAAAAATGGTGTCTTTGGATTTATGGTACACAGGTAAACACTGCATAACCTGTGCCTCGTCTTTCATCATAAGTCACCTGTAATTCCCCACATATCAGGATAACCCAATTATTAATTTCTAGGAAACTAATTGGAATGTTGGAAATTTTAAATTTTCTGGTAGACATGGTAGAAAATGCCTGTAGTCTGCATTACTCTGTAGGCTGTGGGAGGAGGATCACTTAAGCCTAGGAGTTCGAGACCAGCCCCAGTGACACAGTGAGAATCAGTCTCTAAGAAGGGGAGAGGCTGGTCGATGGAGTTCAGGGAGAGAGCACTTGTCTAGCATAGATGAGGTCCTGTGTTCCTTCCCAGTACCACTGTAGAATGTGGTATGGCAGAAAATCATACAAAAGAAATTCAAAATGACTACAAACAAACACTTCCACGATGTAACACTCTACCAGGGCTTGACTATAGGGCGCTCAGTGTAAGCAGACAGTTAAGCTGAGATCAGCACGCTGTAGATGTCCAGCTCCACGGGCAGACAGCTATAAGATGGTGCTGGGGATATGTCAAACAATGCGAGGAGTCAGGAGACATGTATCTTCTGTGACTGGGTCTCCTTTTGCACTCCTCTGCTCAAGCTGCCATGTTGGGCCTCTAGCCAAATGCCTTTGTCTCCCATCTGTGCTGGGCAACATCCTGACCACCTTGCAAGGATGCCATCATCCCCTCTTCCAAATCCCCAGGTCCTTTTGTCGATGGCTGTTACTGACATAAGAAATGTATTTGCATAGCTACCTTACCTTCTCCCTTTTGACAGAAATTCATTATAGGCCAACACAATGCACAAAACATATGGCTGTTGGATTAGGGCAGCAAGTGAAGTCTAAGGCAACGGGGTTCTAAATCTGTCAATGTTTTGTTTTCTTCGGGATCTAACCTATCATCTTCCTTTAAAAATTCATGTAAATGGCCATATTAAGGAGATTAGCGTAAAAAATAAAAAGTGACGCAAAAAAAAATGCTTAAGATATGTTAACTGGAAAGAGAAAAACAAGATTATACCCAGGTTGTGTTTACAACATACAATATCATAGCTGTCTATGAATAAAAAAGCAGAATGTTAAAACAAAATAATTTGCTCCATTATATGATAGAGCCACTGGATTCCATCAATGTGCCTGGGTTTGTACAGTAAATACTGTTTTAAATGTATACACAGGTATTAATTAGTAGCACTCATGCTGGATATTGGTGCTAATATTTCTGAGCCATTAAAGCATGGTGTAGCTGTCCTATGTCTAATGCCTGTCAGCTTGCTGGCCTGCAGGGACACATTCAAATAACTGCTGCCACCTGATAGCAAGCAGACTCGCAGGCTTGGCAGGTACGTAGATACTGTGAGCGCCCAGCAGGCTAGCCTGGTGAGTCAACACTTCAAGTTACAATAAGTCTGCAGAATTCAGTTTACAGTTTTAAATTCCATCCAGAAGAAGTTTATTGACAAATACTTCATAAGGTGAATTACTTCTCAATGGTCATGCTTTGTTCTCTATTTATGCTTTTATCTCTTAGATAGCCTTAGAGCAATACTTTCAGTTGATACCAATACTGTTTCTATTTATCACACGTTCTTTAAAAATAACTATGGGAAAGAAAATGATCACCTTTTCTGGAAAGTTAAATAACAAGAAAAACCCAATCATATGAGCATACATAGGAAGAATATATATGTATGCTTCTGTGTTTTAGTCTGAGGTATACATATCCTGTCTCCCAAAACAACTGGGAAAGCATTAGCACTCAGCTGAGCACTGCAGACCTGGCCTTGACCCACTATTCCCCACACTGACTCTGAAGACAAAGCAAAAGCAGATTTCCTTTTTTAAGACTAATTTTGTGATTTTACCAACACAATGCTGACTTAAATGGAAAGCGTATTTGGCATAGTGCTTTAGAAAAATAAGCTCAATAAATTGAGACCTTTATTAAGTGGAGATATGTTAAATTATCTGCATAATCCAGTGAATTCTATTTTCCACTGCAGTATCACCCAGGATAAGAACAAAAGACGGTGTTTTATTAGACAGACGCTAGGTTGAAGAATTTTCTCAGAAATCTCAGTTAGGCTGTGATAGGAGCACAAATTTCTCTAAGTATGCTGAACAACGCTTGAGGGCATACTTAGGGAAGCTTTATTACATCGCACACGTGGAACCAGATTCTCCCTCGTGGGCTGCAGCCAGCGTGAAGTTCACACTACATTAATTTGCACTTGTCGATATGGTGCTTTGCAAGTATTCTTACGGCATGTTCAAATGTGTATTCTGACTCCTCGGCTAGAATATAAACTCCCCAAGGGCAGGATCTGGGCTTGCAGTAATTCCCTCCAGTGTCTAGTAAGCTGGTCTGGGTGAGCCATGCCCCCAGGAGCTGTCGTGTGACAGAGGAGAAGGGATGGGCATGTAGAAGACCGCAGCATTGAGGGAGTGTGAAGAAGACAGGCAAGCAGCGCTGTCATCACCAAGACCGCGTGACTGCACGCGCCGAAGCCATGCCCATGTGGCCCCCTCCCAGGCACTGTGGAGCGGGAAGCGCGATGGCAGGTGGTAGCTGACTAAGTCTCCGAAGTCTAGCTCTCAGACTTCACCCATTATCTCAGGCTGCTGGAGAGAGTGTATAGCTCCAGAGAGATCAGAGCTGCATGAGATTTACTCTAATCTGTAGGTGCTAAAGTCACAAGTGGAAAAGACTAACACTGCTGCTACCCACTTCCAACAGATACGAGGGTCTATTGCTAGGATGTTCCCAGAATTAGACAGTGGACTCCAGAGCCCATAACCTAGGTCTTGAGGTACATTACACTGTTACTATAAAAAAGAAAAGAAAACTGTTTCGGGGAGGCTCGTTCCATGGCCCGTTCTAACAGTCTACTCCATTCTTAGTGTCAGGAAAGTCTTACTTCAACTGCAGTCCTGACTTTCCACACTAAACATCGAGATCAGATCGTCAGAAAGAATCAGTCCAAACCCTGACGACGATGACTCGGGATTTCAGGCTCTTCTCCACAATAAGGTGCGGTTCTCAGACCATCCTTTAGTCTTCGCATTCCTCTGGTCTTAACTGAAAGGTGTGACCTTTCAGAGCTGCAGGGTTGCCCTGGTCTCTTTGCAAAGCTGTACCAAACAGACAGATTTCCTCCAAACACCTAATAAACTGATTTTAAAAACTAATTCCTGTGTTGACACACCCCATGCATTGTTTCAGTTCTAAAGTGCTGACTTATACTGGGACAGACATGAGAAACTTTTAAAGCACACCCCCCCCCCAATTTTTCCAAGCAAGATTTTCTGATGTTTTTATTTTGTGTATGTGACTATACTCTTAAATATTTTCTTTAATTACTACACAAAGGCACTTGCAACGTTAAATGCTTCCTTCTTGGTGGTAAATAGCACTCCAAAGTTCTACCACATGCAGTACAGCTAAGAAAAGCTATATCTGCTTTCTTATTTCTGAAAAATAAAATGTATACTAACCTATAAATTAAATTGTAAAGAAATAATAATGCTGTATTTATACTTTCATCTAAGCCACATGCCCTTATTAAGCCATGTGTCACTAATGTGGACTAAAATGGGGACACAGACAGCCATGTTCTCACCTGGTAATGCTCTTGGATGATTGAGAGAGCAGACATACAGCATATGCATTGTTCTGTAAAATATTCTAAAAGTAGTAAGTCACAGTCCAAGGCTAATGTTCTCCAGTAAGGCATTCTAGTAATGCAAAAGAACCCTCCCCCAGAGGAGGGCTAGCAAACTCTTCCTATAAAGGTTAGATAATAAAATAATATTTGGGTTTTGTGGGCTATAAGGTCTCTGCCACACCCTCTCAGCTCTGCCTTTTTTTCCCCCAAAAGATTTATTTTTATTATTTTTAACTATGTGACTGTAGGTTCCAGTAGAGGCCAGGGGTGTCGGACACCCTAAGCTGGAGTTTTAGGAGGCTGTGAGCTGCCACTTGGGTGCTGGGAAATGAACACAGGTCTCTGCGGGAGCAGCACAGGATCTTAACACTGAGTCCCATTCAGCTCTGCTCTTGTATCAGGGAAGAAGCAAAAGCAATCCATGAGCAATGTTCCTGTGTTTTCATAAAATGTCGCTAGTGAAAACAGGCAGTGAGCAGACCTAGCAGGAGTCTCAGTTGGCTAACTCCTTTGGATAGTGTCACACACCATCACTGCAAACCCCTACTCTGCAGAGGTGTGGCAGTTCGTGGCATGTTCTCAATGCAGTCTCACAGCACTGTTTAAAAAGTTCTTGCAGCTGGGTGAGATCTTGAGTTGAGAACAGCCTGGACTATATAGCATAGCAAATTCCAGACTAGCCTGGGCTGCATGGTGAGACCTTGTCTCACAAAACTAAAAACAAAAATGAAGGGCCTGGTACTTGCAACTTATGGCCCCACGATCAATGTTTTGCAATTTTGAATGACTTTTATTTGACGATTCATAGTTTGCCCACAGTCTGGTGGACCAATGGAGCATCAGTTCACCCATGTGGTCTTTCCCCTGTCCCTGCAGCCCTAGAAGAGTTCTCTGAAAGGTGTTCCCCTCCAGTTTTTGTCTTGTCCCAACATAACTACTGCTGGGATCCCCCCAGGGTGGAACCAGGTCCTGTAAGTGGGAGAAGCTTGTGGTCTGTAGCTGCCTTTGCCCCTAGCAGGAGCCTAGATGTGAACTTCGGCTGCTGGGATGTGTATATATATACACATGCACATGTCAGGAAGGACATAGAAGTGGCCATCTATGCCCTAGGCTTCAGTGCAGAGCCTTTTGCTCCTGGATCAGTAGCAAGGACAGGTATCCCAGGTAAGTGGAGGCTATAGTCCTTGTGGGCCACCTACCTGCCCCCTTTAGAATAAAGGAGACTGACTCCAGGCACAGTGCCTGGGAAAATAAACAAACCTGAGATGCTGAGGGAGATGGGTCAGTGAGGAAAGCACTCACCATGTATGAGGGGACCTGAACTGAATACTCAGAACTCAGAAAAATGCCAGGCTTGGTGAGCATTTTTTTTGTTTTAAAGTTTAAAATCCCTTAATTTTTTTATTCCTGGTACCTACAGCAATTTGCAAGGCAATATGCTTAATGTAACAAGGAAAAAAAAAAGACAAAGCCACAACAGATAAAAGACCTCAGGAATGCACATCTAATTGATACTACACTGCATGAATAAACAACTGCATGTTTTGCAAACTGTGTTATGATAGTCCTGAGCAAGAAGGGTTTCCTGTTTAAGCTGCAGTGACGTTTCCGATCACGGACCACCGTTCCTTCTGTGGCTGATATTTACAGTTCTCTAATGCGTTGGGACGACTGTCACAGAGTAACCTGTTGCTCCCCTGACAACTTCTCCTTCTTTCTCTGAGAACTGGAGCCTTTTCTGCTGTTTGCTAAACCTTCTGCTACCAGATCCACCAGATCCACCACTTCCTCCACCAGGTCCACAGCCTGATATCACCATAGGGATTGCCTGAGTGGCCTCCACCAACACTGCCCACCTTCATGGATTCCTAATTTGATTGCTGGTGTTCACCATAATTTTCAAAACCTTTGTACTTCCCACTATCACAGCTATCTCCACCAAAATTTCCTCCTTCATCATAGTAGCCATCATATCCTCTTCCTCCACTACTGCATCCACCACCTTGGTTTCCATATCCTGGTCCGCCATCACCATAGTCTCCTCTATTACTATAACCAGGACCACTACCATAGCTGTCACCATCACCTCTAAATGCATTAAATCAACCTCCAAAACTACCTCTGCCACCATAGCCTCCCCTTCCACCAAAGTTTCCACCAAAACCAAAATTACCTCTATCACATCTCAAATGTCCTCCATAAAGCTGTCATCCCACCTCCCTGACCTGAGGTCAGTGGACTGCATCTTTTGTTTAGAAAGAGCCCTTTTCATGTCACAATTACACCCATTGACAGTTGGTAGCTCATGATTACCAAAATTCACCAAAGCTAATTCCCCTTTTCCCACTCGGCTTCACTCCCAGAACTTGGATGGTTTCAATCGCCCATACTTTTCAAAGTAGTCTTTCAGATTGTATTCTTCTGTATTTTCTTTAGTACTACCAACAAAAATGTCTTCTTTATTAAATGGGCACCAGGCTTTACAGACTCCTCTCTAGAAATGGCTCTCTCTAGTTCTACCACATGCCCATCAACCTTGTGTAGTCCAGCATACAATTGCTTCTCCAACCTCTTCAACACAAGAGCCAGTCATAAAACCAAAGTCAACTGACTGTTCTGTTGAGGGTTTCACATCACCACAGAGTCTGAAAAAGTGCCCCATTTCTCAAAGGTTCTCTGAAGCTATTGTCTGTGGTTTCAAAGCTCAGATCACCAATAAACAGCTTCCCCAACTGCTCTGGTTTCTTGGACTATCTCCCCATCCAGACTCCAGCTTCAGCAACAATGGCCAGAGTCAACTGGGATGACTGGGCCACAGTTTACTTCTATTCTGAGAAGGGACTCACGTCTTTCTACTGGAGTTCTATATGGGAGCGAGAGGAAGACATGGGAGGCATTTGTAATCCCCCTACTGGTGAACAGAGACAGGATGATCCCTAGAGCTTGCTGGAGAGCCAATCTAGCACTCACTGGTGAACTTCAGACCAGTGACCCTATCTCAAAGGAAGTTGATGGCATTCCCGAGGATGACATCTGGGGTTATACTCTGGCTTTCACACAAATGTGCATACACATGAAGAAACACACACACACACACACACACACACATACACACACACACACACACACACACACACTTATATGCACACACATATAAACAAAGAAAACTTAGAAGTTGATGGAGTATATATGTACCCTCAGTTATTGGGTACATATGAGGACCTACACCCACTCTTAATTCTAATGCTAAATATAGTTTCAAATTAAATAACAAATTTAAATTATCATGATGGGGAGCAGGAAGCAGAGGAGAAAGAAGAGGAGGAGGCATTCAAGAGACTAAAGAATAAAGAGAAGAAAAGAGAAGAGAAAAGAAAGCTTCTTACTGTAGCACCTTTAACATCACGCTTCTCTCTTCTGAACAAAAGGCCCTGCATTCTTACTTGCACTGGCCCTGATAAAGGTTAGGGGCTATACAGGCACATCTTTGAGACTCAACTATTAAATTCAAAATTGACAAAGAAAATTTCCAAATGTACCTTTCATTTCTGATCAGTTAACCTAACAATGCCAGGGTCTCCTGCAAATTCCTAAATCTTAAATATAGGGTTCTGAAATGATGTAGTTTGTATTTCAGAGTCTCTGGCCTCCTTCTTGAATGTGATGAAAATCAGTGCGGCATGGTGGTTACGTGCTCCCATAGTGTGGCAGAGGATGAAGGCGTAGCTCTGTAGAGGGCAACCAGATGTTTTAGAAGTACAGAGCACAAGCAAAGCCTTCCATGGGAAATTTAACAGATAATAAAGACAGGTGAGTTTCTTACTAAATTTTCCTTTCACCTCCGTTTCATGAGGGAAGGACCTTAGCATTTGAATAAACAAAGACACATCTGCCTTGCATTTGGAATAAACCAACTACAAGACATTTTTGAGATAAGGAAATGTGAACCTTGCCTGAGTGACACTTGCTACTAATTATTGTTAATATTGCTCAGTGTGATAATATAATAATATAAAATTTTCCTTCATGGATATACAATAAAGTATTTGTAGGTAAAATAATAAATATAATATCTGATATCTGTTTTAAATATTTCTGCAAAAGGAGATGAGGTAGAGGAAGACAATGAGAAAGAGGAAATTGATATTGGTAAGATGAAAAAATAGGACAATGAAGGTGAAGTTCAGAGAAAAATTGTGAACTCTATGGAACAGCATTGACACAATAATGAACATAAGTACTAGAAGTGCATAGATTGCTTATAATATTCCCTTTGTTTCATATGCTTTAAAGTCGCATGATGGTGTGTGTGTGTATCTGATATTTACAAAAAAAAAAAAAAAATCAAGGCACAAACATCCCAATCTCCACACCGAATGCCTTTTGTTTTTCTTGTGCAGAAGCATCCCACGAGACTGACAGCAGTTCTCTGAGCTGGAGCGATACAAAGGAGTCGATGGGAAGGATAATTCACCCATGGGTCCTAACACAATACAAAAAGAAAGAAGAAAGTGGGCGGAAGAGACGGCCATTGTTCCTCTTCTAACCTTTCTTTCTAATTACGCCAGAGTCAAGGCTCAGGTCACGAGGAAAATCATTTTGGTGGTCAACCATTTGCCCTGTTTTGTATACATCAAAGAGGCTCTTGTTCTCACCACATTCCGATCTCACAGTTTCCCACCTACTTTCAAAACCCATCAAGTGACCAGATTAGCTAAAATATGAATAAAATGACTATATTATGGGGAACACCTGTTTGCAAACCAAGAGACAGGCTTCTGGTTCCGATGACTGTATGATATATCAGGCTTTAAAACTAAATATGCTTTATATCATTGTAGGTATTTCAGATAGATGCTCTCCATGGCCAGCTTTTCAAAGCTAAATGTAAATTTCTCTCCTGGGTGCAGATGGTGGCCAAGCTAAATAGCTCTCCAGTCTTAGAGACAGAAGGTCAGGTCATGGCTGAAAGACCAAAGAACAATCGCTGCTTTGCTGCTCCAAATCACCCAGGGAATGAGAAGCTACCGCTTTCGGAAACTGTTACAGAGAGTACCTACATGATCTCCTCACAGTCTGTCCCGGGAAAAAAACGGTACCAAGTACAGCCTCCTGCCCCTCCACAGGCTTACTCCCAACGACTGTGCCCTCCCCAAAGGCACATCTCCATCTACACTGCATCTCTAAGGATCATCAGGGAAACAATATTTCAGACATCAGGAAACAGTGACAAAGGAAAATCATTCCTTACAACTTTGGCCTTTGTACGTTTAAAAGAAGCTAGTGAGCTTTAAAAACAAAACAAAACAAACAAACACAAGACAATAAAAGTGCTTTTAAACTAGGTTACTCATTTCCAAGTGATCTCCTCTTGTTAGCATAGGGTTTTTTTAAATCACTAAAACATGATAATATAATTTTAAATCATCCCAAAACTCTTTGCTTCTGTGTTCTATTAGTCAAAAACACCTTTTTGTTTTTTTTCTGGAGTTCTGTATAACAGTTCCACAGATACTGACTAATGTTACAGGGTGTGCCGCCATAACTGTAAAGCCTGTAGGATATCAGAAAGGAAAGTCCCAGGCTTTCATTCCTTGATGGAAAGAACTTTCCATTCCACTATCAGGGACGCCCCCAACTGGATGAATGAAGTCTGTACACATTAATATTAGACCTAAGATGTAGAACACATCATAAAGTCTGCATCTAGTGGTATAAAAACTACTTTATTCTAGTTGTCTGAGTTTCAATTTAGTCCTAAGGGTTTCAGGCACGGTTGGACTTTTTTTGCACAAACTTCATTCTCACTTTCTTATTTAACACTTTCCCCAGTTGCCTTTGTGTCATTTGTCATCACAGCTGACGGGGTGAAAGGGAAAATATGTTGAAAATATGATAGAAAGCCTTGATTAGAAATACGTTGTAAAATTATCTGGAGCCACTTACTTCTAAATTGTAAGGATATCTCTAATTATTGATACTGATACCTCAGTCTTATTATTTTAATAGAATACACTGCTTTTCTTGGCTATAAGGAATGCAAACCTTCAGTGACCTATAACGTAACATAAAAATAGAGCGTCAGGAGTCAATCTGCCATAACTTTCTCTTTAGAAGTCTTCTCCAGAGTCAATTAAAACTGGAGTATCTATACACTCTCAACAGAGTTCTAACAGAAAACATCTGTTCAAAATTGAAATTGAAGCAAGTAGCATTTTCCATAACATTTCTAATTTCACTGTATTTAGGCTTCCTGAGCAAACATATTCATGGCTATCTTAGTTAAAACTGGTTCCATTCTGCCAACAATCAATTTGATTGACATATTTACATATCAACTCATCTCATCTTACAAATTTTAAAGTTTTTCATTTAAAATTGGATGCAAGTTGGCATCTTTCAAGAACTTTGTATACGTATATTTTAGGTTCAAACTGTGCATTAGAACATTTTTTAAACTTTTCTAAGTAATAGATACATATCCAAATGTATATTTATGAACTGTCAAATTGGAATTTCATATGCAAGCAGTTGTATTCTCACCACTTCATGTCAGGCAACTATAAATGAAATTCTTTTAATAGTATAAACTGGGTCCTTACATTAGTTAGAAACAATACCAGAGAAACACATAGCTTCGGGATAAAACCACACCAACTTCAGAAAACATGTTACTAATATCTTAATAGCTGTGCTTGTGTCTTTTCTTACCTGATCTTTAATTTCAAGATCCTTTTGAGATTTTGCTTTGTATTCTCTGTGCTCCTTTTCTGCTTCATCCTTCTCCATTTTCGTTTTATTCAACTGAAAGCGCATTTCTCCACACACCTGTTAGAGCGTAAAAACAGATCAATAGCCTCTGGAATCGGCAGAGCAATGCCGACAATTAGATCTTTTGGTGCCCCCTAGAGGACACACAGATAAAGTACAGCAAGACTTCTCTAAGAGTCTTGAATACAGTTTAAGACTTGAAGGCAATACAAGGAATTACTAAGGTTAACATTCCCAATTGCAACAAGGAAATGTTAAGTCAGAAGGACCAGCAGGTAATGATGCTTGATTACCGGAGCCCAATCCCAGGATGCCATGTGGAAGGAGAGAGCCTGCTCCTTCCCTTCAAATTGTTTTCTGACTCTGAGTACCATACATAGTGAGGGCACACATGAACACACACACACACACACACACACACACACACACACACACACACACTTCTCTTTCTCAAACAATCAAAAACAATAAAATAATGAAATGCATAACTAATTGAAGTAAATTTTCAAAATTATTTCATATAAAATAGTTTCAAATGACAGCGGACACCTTTAATCCCAGCACTTGGGAGGCAGAGGCAGGTGGATCTCTGTTTGAGGCCAGCCTGGTCTAAAAAACAAGGTCTAGGACAGCCAGAGCTGTTACACAAAGAAACCCAGTCTCGAAAAACAAACAAACAAACAAAAAACCCAAGAAGTTTTAAATAAATACCAGCAAAAGGCACTACCATCTAAAATTATACTAAAATTCATAATTAGAACAGTTAAAATATGTTATTATTCACACATATGGTCAAACATCCTCTCTATATTATAAAATACAGCCCTGGCTGTCCTAAAACTTGCTCTGTAGACAAGGCTGGTCTTGAACTCAGAGATCCACCTGCCTCTGCTTCCTGAGTGCTGGGATTAAAGGCAAATGTCACTACCGCCCCTAGCTATGAAATATTTCTTTAAAGACTTCATCAGTTAAGTTTTTAAGGAAAATTATAAAGATTTTTCTTTGCTAATACGCTATATTATTGATATTTAGGCATACAATACCAGAATTTACTGTAAACATTACAGACAGCATCAATCATACACAATATGACTTAAACACTGTAAAATAACTTCCAATAAAAGTCATATATTGGCTTTAAGCATGCTCTACAATTATAACTGTGGCCTTCTATATAAGAGAAACACATACACTCAAATGAAGTAACTATGATATATTATTAGATAATTAATACATATAACATCTTTAAAATGTTGCAAAACATCATGTATGCAATATTTTCTTTTTTCTTTCTCTAATCCAGGTCACTGCACATAGAGAAACAAATTTGAGAAATAGAATTACCAGGAAAGTCTAGGTAAAGAACTAATAAGCCTTTGCTGTAACTGAGAACCCATGGAAAGTAGAGTCAAATTACAACTCTTTCTGATATTCCAATGCAGTCTTAACAGTTGCATGCTATCTAATGGTTATTCTTGCCTGCAACTTTTCAATTTGGCATTTCTTCAAAAATGATGGCTTTAGAAGCTTCAAAAATTAGTTCCATCATTTTTGAGATATTAAAATATAGTAAAGTATGAAATCTACATGCCTTCCTTTGCTCAAATAAAAAGCTCTTTAGAAACAATAGGCACTGCAGCAAGACCGGTATGTAGTGAGCAGTGAGAAAGCAGAACAAGAAAGAATGACACACGCATACACACCCACACCCATACCCATGCACGCACACACACATGCACGCACACATGCACGCACACACGCACATACACATCAATCTTCAATGCATGAGAGTTGATTCTTCCATTCAAAAAATTATAAACTGAGCTGGGTAGTGGTAACACACACCTTTAATCCCAGCACTCGGAAGCAGAGGCAGGAGGATCTCTGTGAGTTTAAGGCCAACCTGGTCTACAAAGCAAGTTCCAGGACAGCCAGGGAGGGCTGTTACACAGAGAAACCCTGTCTTGACACCCCCTCCCTGAAAAATAAATGAAAAAGAAAAAATTCTAAACTGAAAATACTAAATAAAAATGAAGAGTTACAGAAAAATCTCTCATTCCAAACTGTTTGGCTTAGGTAGGTCTACGAATTAAGTGAAAAACTCTCAAATTTCTAACATTAGAAAATAACAGTTCTCAACTGTGATTAGCAATGACATCTATCTACGTGTACTGGATAACGAACGTCTGAGTCTAGTCTTCTAAATGATCATTTGATTTTATAATTTTAACTCTCACTTTCTTGGTCCTTTCAGCTCATTGCTTACTGTATTCATCCACAACACTGCGACTTCTTCTAAAACAAGTCAAGATATAATACTGAGCCAGAATTATTCTCTCAGGGTTGGAGACTATTTCACAGTCACTTAGTCTAATGTGTCACTCTCTGATGTTTGAGTCCCTTTGGAGAGTTGTAGGGCCAAGAACTCATTCATTACATCATGACACTTCATAAAAAGGTGTATCCTGTAATGAACCGCAAAGCAGTACCATGGATTTCACCTGCAAACCTACACGTCTATTCCTCGATTCCTTGGCGGATCTCACTTCCATCTCATCTCCAGACAGACACAGAGGTATGCTAGCAAACAGGAGCTTCTTAGATCTCCATCATCAAGCATGAATGTTAGGAAGTGGAGAATTAGAAAGGGAAAAGGGAAATAGCTCTTTTTGTAAGTTGTATGTATAAATTAATGTATAAGCCAAAATAATTCTGATTAATTATAAAGCAACAATGGAATAAAACGTATCAGTATTGGTTATCATGTTATAAAATTATCTGTAAATTTAGTGGTAAAGAATGAATTGATTTCATTTATATATTACCTATTCCAATATTCAGTTTCTTACTAGTCAAGTGATTTACTTGAAATCCAGATAACTAGCATTCTAAAGTTAGTTAAAACCATTAAATGTTTTAGTTCTCACTTCACTGACTAGTGAGACCCAGAGCACAAATGCTGTAGTATTTAAATGTGCACCTTAAGTATCAATAAAATAGGAATTTATGCTAAACTTAAGATTTAACTAAGAATTTAATCTAAACCATTGGTTTCAGAAGCAGATCTAAAATAGACATGAGAGATAGAAATGTTTTATATCAAACATGCCTTTCAGAATATCTTAAACTGTTACTGGGATGGCCAACCTCACACTGTCTGAGGAAAAACAATCACTCCTAGTTAACTAACTCAGAAAGGTAAGTTTTGTTAAGGATTCAACAGTTAAAGCAATATAATTCCCATTCACAAGTCTGTCTTTGTCAATTATTTGGTACAAATTATCTTTGGATTTGCAGTACCACGGAGGGGGGATAGACTCATTAAGTTGACCTTTATTATTCTTGAAATAACAAAACTTTTTTTATTCCAAACTTCTTCCTGACCACACCAGGAGCTTTGGATATTAATAAAAATGGTTTCAAAGTGGATGAGATGGCTCAGACAGTATCTGAAAACCAGAGGGAGAGCCCACAGTGGAGAGAAAACTAACTCTCACCTCCACAGGAGCACCATGGCATGTGTGTGCCTACACACACACACACACACACACACACACACACACACACACACACACACACAGAGAGAGAGAGAGAGAGAGAGAGAGAGAAATAATAAATAAATTTAAACAAAACTATTTTCAAAGAAAATATGTACTTAAGCAATTATTAAACCAAAAAGTTCAGACCTTTGTGACATCCACTTCCTGAGAAGCAAGCTGGTTCTGAATTTCCTCTAGTTGACTGACAGCTGAAATTTTCTCCCTTGTAATCGTTTCTACCTGGGCCTCCAGCTTGGCAATATTCTGAGACAGGATCAACATCTATAAGAGGAAACAAAAAATTCAGCAATGGTATTTGAAACTATGAATATTAAAAAGTCACTTCAATAGTTCGGTGTCTGCACAGCTACTGGGCTCTACATTATTTCTCTGTGGGTTGGATCTGTCCACTTCTCTACATCCTCAACTCGCCTCATCCCCTGAAATACCTCCATCACTCCTATTCACTCCCTGGACTCTAACTTACTGTGAAAAGGCGTAAAATGATAAAAGTGTAAAGGTTGGTTGGAACCCTGAGATAGCAAAGATGATATGGTACGGAACAGACTGAAATGGAGACATTTCAAAGAGGGTGGGGGAACTGGGCAACTCTTAGGTGCTTTCCCACATGGACATTAAACATTAGAGAGGATAATTTAAAGAGAGGAGATGGAGATAGATATAGAGAGAGGAGCTTCCCTTCCCCAAATCAACACAGTGGCTCTCTGCAGTTTCTCTCTCCTGGCAAGTCCCACTTACCCTTCCATTATTTACAGCTCCTCAGTCCTGTCAAGAACCGGATGTGCAACCATCTCCTGGCTTCCAGGAAGCCCTCCTTGACTTCCAGTTCCCAGCAGAGAACACTCCAGGGCTGCGAATCAGCTGCTGTGCCTGGGAACACTTCCACCTGCTCTCTGCACCTGCTTCCATTCTCATGGTCTGCCCATGCCATCCTGCTTGTTTAATGCTCTGAGAGTTACTCTGGCATGTAATCCTACAGCACCTTCAGAGTGGACACCTCACCACACTCTACCTCTGTGTACCACTGGCATGGTACTTAATTATACCGTTTCATTGTTTCTAGCTGTCGGTTTGGTTTGGCTTGGTTTGGTTTTGTTACTTGAAGTTCCTCAAGGGCATGTTCATTAAAAGGCACCAAATGGTCCATGAGTGCATGGATGAATAATTAGGATGAATGCTTTTCTGAGGGAGTCTGCAGGTAGCATCGGGTCTTATTCCCTCTCCTCAGGACTGAAAATGCTTCCTAGTCCTTAGACTTCATGGTTGTGTTGTTTCAGTGATTCAAACTTTGCTGTGCTAACTTCTTAGTTGAAGCTACTAAGAATGAAGGAATGTTACCCTGACCCAGAACAAAGTGTATGGGGATATCTACTTTATCTGCTAAAGAAACGACGATGCTTCAATTCTACCACAGTCCCTGATATGTGTTACAATGTTCTATAATTGAACAGCTAACTAAAATTTTGTCATACAAATAAGCCTATACGAGGTGGAAGAGATGGCTCAGTGGTTAAGAGCACTGGCTGCTCTCCCAGAGGACCTGGGTTCAATTCCCAGCACCCACATGGAAGTTCACGTGTCTGCCACTCCAGTTCCTGGGCTTCTGACACCCTCACACAAACATACATGCAGGCAAAACACCAATGAGCATAAAGTAAAATAAGGAAACTCAACCAAACAAAACCAAGTAAGTCTAATTAAACTCACTGGTTCATACATGCAAAAAACAAACAAGAGGCCAGGGGAACAAGAGACAGTAACGGGAATGGGAAGATGAATATGATCAAGATATATTACATGCATGCATGAAAACATCCGGGTGAAACCATTATTGTGTGTAATTAATATATGGTAATAAAAACTCTCCTAAGTTGTCAATATTGAACAAAAGTGAAGAGTAAGTGAAGAGCTTTACAGCGATAAAATGATGTCAGGTGCCTGCATTTGATTATATAAATAGCATACTCAACACACATGCAAACAATGAGTCCTATAGATACGTTGTAATTTAGAATGATCAACTAATTGACTTTTCTGATATTTGACTTACAGTTATTTACATGTCCTGAACATTAAAAGACTGTCCCAAAACTTAATTTGCACATAGCTTTGCTAATACCAAACTACAAAGTATCTTTATGCATATTACAATCTGCACCAATAATTAAAGGTCAAAGGAAAATAAACAGAGCAAATCAAGTATCAATTTAATTTCCTTAGTTTAAGAACTCAAATTCATGATTATCCATATCATCAACCTGTAATTATAGGTCTCCTGGACCCACATAACAGCAGTAAATTTTAGTGACAAGCTATTAAAACTAATATATTACATATTTATGTGGAGATAAATCTGGTAAACATATTGAGAATGCTGTGTTTCAAGTAAATGTGCAGATATCTATTTTGCTAACTGTAAATTCTGTGTCAGTTTCTATCACAAGGCATATACCAAGTCCTCCCTTCCTAGAACTCCCTTCCTCCAGCACCCATCACTTAGTTCCTCTGCCCATCCCTGTCTGCTCCCTCCTGTCACCAGCTTCCTGAGGCCTTCCCTCCTGTTGTCTCTCAGTCGTCTTCCCCACGCCCACCATCTGGAAGTCAGCGTCAGCCTGCAGGAGCTTCTCCATCCACATCTGCTGCAGAGCCAGAGGTAACACAGACAGCTGCAGCACTGCTGGATGTCCAAGGTACTGACATCAGGTAAGTCCTTTAAACTTTGACAGTGGCAAGGAAGAGACAAGGACACCTAGGCTGGGAAAGCTTGATAGAAATTTCTGCAAAGCGGTTTCCAGGACATTGCATATTGCATGAAGTGGCAGAAAAGAGGCAAGAAAGTAAGGATTCTGGCAATGGGCTACTGTCAAGGGAACCAACTAAGAAAACGTGTGTGCTGTGGGGGGTCAAATAAGCATATGATGAATGATGGGGTGAGCTAACAAACCAGAGCGGCTCAGAGCAAACCAGGACCACTGCTGAAAGCAAGAGACAAACTCACAGCAGGTAATCTTCATGGGGTGATGCAAACATGGGCCGGTAGGCAGAGACACCTGTTCTCCCAGAGCTTCCCACACAAATGGAGGTGGGGGAGAAGGCTGATGATTAAGTCTCTTGAGTGGCCCTCCTGTTAGGAAACCAAGAGCACCTGCTTCTGCACTAACTTTACCAACCTAAGACTCACAGGGTAACGAGTAATTTGTCACTGTCCCTATTAGACTGTATTCCAAAGCTTGGCTCTGTGTGTGTGTGTGTGTGTGTGTGTGTGTGTGTGTGTGTGTGTGCGCGCGCGCGCATGTGGGTATGGAAATACATGGGTGCACATTCACGCTGAGGTCAGAGGTCAGCCCCGGTGTCTCCTTCATTCACTACGTACCTTATTTTTTGAGGCAGAGTCTCTCGCTGAACCTGGACTCACAGACTCAGCTCCTCGGTCCACCGAGCCCCAGGGACCCTTTGTCTGCAGCCCCCAGCACTGAGACTGCAGGCGCACACAGCCACGGCGCTTCATCACGTGGGGGCCGGGGGCCAGACTCATGCTCCTGCAGCAAGCATTTTACCAACCAAGCCATCCCCCTGCCCCAGAAAGCAGCTTTGAAAAGCAAATTTTTTCTTTCTGACTCCATAGCTACAGTCGGATCCCCTGACACTGCCTCCTTTCTGTGTATCTACGCACACACTATATACACATGGATTATACTATTTAAAAATGCAATGAGGAGACTCCCTTCTCATTTTGTTTCAATAAATACCTCACTCGATACTTGGCGTTGGTAAGTTTTTATCCTGGGCATGTACTTCAAATCTGCTTGTGAAACTGTAGAGGACCGAGAACAAGAGGAAAACTGCAAAGTCTCCTGCAGGAGAGGGTGTGGTGGTATTGTGTTCCCCAAAATATTGTGCACCCTAATAAACTTATCTGGGGTCAGAGAACGAAACAGCCATTAGATACAGAGGCTAGAAAATGGTGGCACTCACGCCTTTAATCCTAGCATTCCAGAGGCAGAAATTCATCTGGATCTCTGTGAGTTCAAGGCCACATTGGAAACAGCCAGGCATGGTGTCTCACGCCTTTAATCCCAGGGAGTGATGGCAGAGAGCAGAAGGTATATAAGGCATGAAGACCAGGAACTAGGCTGGTTAATCTTTTAGGCTTTCGAGAAGCAGTTCAGCTGAGATCCATTTGAATGAGGACTCAGAGGCTTCCAGTCTGAGGAAACAGGATCAGCTGAGGAAATGGTGAGGTGAGGAAGCTGTGGCTTGTTCTGCTTCTCTGATCTTCCAGCATTCACCCCAATAGCTGGCCTCAGGTTTGATTTTATTAATAAGAACCTTTAAGATTCATGCTACAAAAGGGAAGGAGATGGAGAGGAGGAGGCAAGGACACGGCCAGGAGGGACAGAGAGGCATGCTTGCTAGCTCATAGCGCATGTGTGCACTCAGAGTAAGATCATGGTACCTGTGTCTGAGGCATCTCCATTACAACTACCTAAGCCGATCATGCAGAAACTTCAGCGATATGGGAAGCTAGGTACTTTCCTAGTGTTGCACATGTATGTACATTTTAGTCCCTTTAGAGAAAGAAATGCATCAGATTTGGAATGATGGAAATTGGATTACTTGGATTAATTTTTCAGGCCCCTGAAATGAGATTAAGAAAACTAAGCTACTTTCCCAAGTTCATTCCCAATAACACATAAAAGGTACAGCTCGAGTTTGTATTCAAGCCTATCTGTCTATACTGACACACAGGTACAAGAAAGCTGTGAGAGTATGCTTACTCTCACACTGCTCATCCCCTAAAATAAAAATGATAATAGGTACAGGCTCAGTTTTACCCAATGCCCACCATAAGACAAGAATTACGACATTTTCAAAGTGTCATCACATTTGATCCTGTCAAGTGCTTGATACATTCGTCACCCTGAAGATTAGACAAAGTCCCCGAGGGCCTTTGGGCCAACTGGACTTACTCCCCCATCTTTTTTCTCTGAGGCAGTTCTCCCTAACGAGAACACCCGGGTGCTAGGGTTGGCCGCCCCTTACTCTCACACCTGTACTTGTCCTCAGGACCAGACCTGAGCTCAAATGTCTGCCAGAGCTCACTCCACTGGTGACAGGTCTGCGTCGGCTGACACCTTTCCCCAGGAAGTGCCCACCAGGGGCAGAGTCTTGTACAAATGCACCTGGCATACCTCCATCACAATTCATTGCTCTTTTTTCCTTCCTTTTCAAAATTCTCATCCAAGTGTTTCCTATCATGAAGCCACTGAGTCAAATGGTTTCCATTAAACAACCCCTTCCCAAATAAAAATACCCTAGGTGTGAGCAATAGCTGTTTGTGTGTGTGTTTGATTCTATTTTCTCTCTCACACACACACAATAGCCAATTCAAAACTACCTCCCTCCATGCCTTCCTCAGGCTGAACAGAGGCCTCTTCCTTCCTCAGCTGCTAGGATTCTAAATCCTACCTATTCTTTGGAACTCAGCTAACTAGCACCTTTCCCACAGGGCTTGCCAGGATCACTTGCAGGAAGGGATCAGGTCTGACCTCGGCCTTAGCCCTGCCTTCCCAGTGCCATGGGGCCTTCTCTCCCTTCCTTGTACGCTATTTGTACTTCATTCATAAATATCTATTTGCACATGTGCTAACGTGCCAAGCAATGAGGATGTTAGTTCATACATGCAGAGACTCACAGAAAGTCAGAGAAGGCAACGAGCCACAAGAATTTGCAATCAACTGAATTAGGGGACTCCATAGAGCAGAAGCTGGGTTTGCTTTGGGAGGCTCTGATGGAGCCTGTTTCAAGAACTCTAAGAGACCAACAAGAACAAAGAAAGACTCCTCTGGCTAAGAGGTGAAGCCCACTCAAAATCTTAAATAAAACCAGCCAGGAGGTGGTGGCACACGCCATTAATCTCAGAATTTGGGAGGCAGGTGGATCTCTGAGTCTGTTCTACAGAGTGAGTTCCAGAACAGCCGAGGCTACACAGAGAAACCCTGTCTTGAAAAACAAAAACAAACAAACAAAAACTCAAAGCAACCAAACCTAACAAACAGAGTAGATCGGTCTGTCTGAACGGCTGGAGAAGGGCAGGGAGGTCAGTGTGGTAGGAACACAAGGAAGGGATGAGAATGAAGAGCCGGAGGGGAAAAATGATGGCGACTCTATGTTTTGCTAAAGGATCCTGGTTTATCTGAGGCTGCAAGGAGACAAGGAAGGCTTTTCAAGTAAGAAACTGGCACACTGAGCTGTGCACCACAGAAAGATCAGGCCAGCTGTGGCTTAAGGAACAAGTGAGTTGAGGATGGTGGTGAAGACGCCACAGGGGCTGCAAGTGCCATCGGGGCGACAGGGAGGGCGATGGGAAGGAGATGAAGATCAGAAGAGCCTAGACAATGACCGGGAAGGGGCTCCGTGAGGTGGGAAAGGGCAAAGGAGGGAGACAGCACAGGAGGCGAATAGTTTAACTGGTTGCCACCCACTGCCTTCAATTCTCTTTACTAAGTTTCTCTGCTGAGAGTAAGGGAACTTGGGGAGAATAAGCACGACCTGAAACAGTTCTGAAAAGCTGGGACCATGATGCTATCGCTGACTGGTTGCCATAACTAACTCCCAGTGATCCTGGAACCATGATGCTATCACTGCCCCTGGTTGCCATAACTAACTCCCAGTGATCTCCTGGGACCAAGATGCTATCATTGTCCCCAGGATGCCATAACTAACTCCTAGTGATCTCCTGGATCCAAGATGCCAAACCTAACCCCAACCTGATCTCCTGGCACACAATTCTAATTTATTAACAAGGTGATTTTCCTCACATATTCATATCATTACAAGACTGTAAAGCTATTCAGTGGTTCAATGTCACATTTGGATGAAATATCTAGTACTCATGTGGATTTTAAGAGCATGGGTGATTTATCCCCTATATACTTCACACTTCAGAATCCACCGTTCCTCCTAAGTCCCCTGGCTCTGCTGCCCGGCGGCTCCAAACCCCGACCATGCACAGAGCTTCAGTTCCTGCAGGTGTGTGTTCTTCCTGGACGTGACACTTTCTTCCCCTGAACTCAATTCTTCCCTGACCGTCCCTCCACCTTTCCAGGCCTCACTTCAAAATCCTCCTGACAAAAAGTCTCGCAGGACTGTCTAGGCTTGAGAGACTTTCACTCATGGACGCATCTGCTTAGCAGTCACCTTTCCCTGAAGCCTGTACTTTAGGAGACAGCAGCATCGGCTCCGTGACTGCATCCCCAGAGCCTCCAATTCTGCTGCTGAGGCTGCAAAGGTCAGAGACGCACAGGAGGCCTGCAGAAGGCTCCAGGAGAGCTGGCGTGAGACGCAGGTGTGCACACCCCCACTGCAAGGAGCTCTGTGATGCCTTCCCGTGACTGACTCTGTGAGCCAAAGCCAGCCCTCCCCTCAGGTGCGTCCCCACGGTCATGGGAAAGTGTCTGCACGGTACCTTAGACTCAGCATCCTCCCTCTCCTTGGCTACTTCTTTCTTTATCATCTCCTTCTCCAGAGCCCGTTTCTCTTGCTGAGAGGCAAGTTCCTTTTCCAGTCTTTCTGTCTGCCTCTCCAGTTCACTCTTCAGCTGCTCACACTGGATCAAAGCCTGCCAGACAAGAGCATGAGAAGGACCTCAGGAGTGAGAAAACGCACCAGGGAGAGATGAGACAATCACACTGGAGTGCTTTTAGTTAAGACAGTCAAACCCTCTCTGCAGCCCACTCGGGTGACTGTTTGCCCACACCACTGACTGCCATAGCAGTGCGCCACCCATCACACTAGCTCACAGGTTTCCATTTCACAGCTGAGGCTACGAGCTACTTCTTTGTCATTAAAAGTATCTTAATTCTTTAAATGACAAATAGAAAAATTTAAAGCAGATGTTGAATACTGTATTTTATTAGCCATAGACATCTATTAATACTCTATTAATAAAGCTTCCTTAATACAACTATGATTTAGTTCACTCCCTCAAACACAAGCTTACTATCTGCTGTCATCAGGATGGATATCTTGCAACAGCAATAAAAGTTCATAATTGAAAAAAAATCACAATTTTCCTTTGATCAAAATCACCCACTATGTTTCCAGAAAACAAAAACTCTCTCCCTTCCTTTGGCCATTATCTATAATGTCCAACAATGAAATGGAACTTCAAATTATAATAAAAATACCTCAACCTAATTAAGCTGCTATGGTATCTCAGTCTTATGATAGCACTAGCCTAACCCAGGTCTCACAAAGCTCACAACCTATATGATTATAGGTTGGACAGTCACATTGATTGATAATGGAAATTGCTGTAGAATAACCCTCTTGTACACTGTAAAGATTTGTCACTTGAAGCCAGGCGGTGGTGGCGCACGCCTTTAATCCCAGCACTAGGGAGGCAGAGGCAGGCGGATCTCTGTGAGTTCGAGGCCAGACTGGGCTACCAAGTGAGTTCCAGGAAAGGCGCAAAGCTACACAGAGAAACCCTGTCTCAGAAAACAAAAAAAAAACAAAAAAAAGATTTGTCACTTGAATTGTTTAATAAAATGCTGATCGGCTGGTAGCTAGGCAGGAAGTTAAGCAGGAAAGCCAAACTGAGGATGATGGGAAGGAGGGTGGAGTTAAGGAGTCTCCAGCCTGATACAGAAGAAGCAAGATGAAAATGCCCTACTAAGAAAAAGTACCAAGCCATGTGGCTAAACATAGGTAAGAATTATGGGTTAATTTAAATGTAAGAGCTAGTTAGTAATAAGCCTGAGCTACTGGCTAAGCATTTATAATTAATAAAAGCCTCTGAGTAATAATTTGGGAAGTGACTGCTGAACGGGGTGGGGCAGAGAAAAGCCTCTGACTACAGGAAATAGTCTCCATGCACATTGTTAGACTTTATGCACAGTTATACTGCTCTTTGCTAAAAACTAACTATAGACTGAAAATATCTAGGATCTGTGAACTCTCCTTCCTCCATCTAGAAGAGATTCACCTGTAGTTCTTTATTTTGGAAAGTATCTGCTATCCTAAAGTATGACAGCCAATTTCAAATGTGTCTGGTTAGCCAAAACAAATAATTCTGATTTTAAAAGGTTCTCCAACAGAGTTAATGCCAAGCTAAATCCCAGCAGAATGCCTCACAAAGGAAATTTAAAACTAGATCGTAAAAGAAATGAAGAAGTATATTTTTTCATAACTGAATCCCTTGGAGCCTGAAATACTAGGAACTACTGAATTCTGTGCTTCAAAACACAATTGTGTTAGTAAAAATTACTTTCCATTAATCAATCTAGTAAAAACAAACAAACCTATAACTTTTACTATTATAATGAACATTACTGGTCTGAGTAAATAAAATCAATATATCAAAAAAAAAAAAATTCCCAACTGAACAACAACGTAGGCAGCAAGATCATTAAGTATAAGACAAGCAAGAACACCTGAGAAACCAGCATAACCCACACAGCAGGGGTGGAGGGATCCAGTCAGCAGGACAGGAGGAAATGGTCCTCAGGGCGGAAAGGCCAAGCCATAGGCTGTCCAATGGAAAGCACAAAGTGGAGTTGTAAGTCACATAAGCAACCGTACTGACCACGACTGTGTGACAGCCTTCTGCCTCCTGCCAGCCCATCAGCAAGAGGAGCGCTGAGGAAAACCTTAGGTGACAAACTGGTTATGACATCACCAGGTATGTAATCAATGGTCACACATTTTAAATAGCTCTCATTTGATTTACCTTTTTTTTTTTTTTGACATTTATACCTGGTTACAATGAAAAAAAGCAGTAAGATTTAGTAACACTTGGAAATAAAAAATTTAGTCGTGTGTACATGTGTGTAGTGAACATACACATATATGTTGCATATGGAAGCCAGAGTCCTCCTCAACCACTTCTCTACCTTAAATTTTGAGACAGGGTCTCCCACTGAAACTGGAGCTCACCAACCAGACTGGTCGGCTCTCATGGCCCAGCAATCCCTGTCTGCCCCACCCCAGCCCCACATTGGGAGCACAGATGCATGCTGCCTCATCTGGTTTTTGATCGGGTGTTGGGATCCAAACTCAGGTCTTGATGCTTGAGCAGCAATCATTTTACCCTCTGGACCTAAATCAGGAGCTTGGAACCCCTGAGATCTAAAACTGTCTCTCTCACACTGGACCTCACCTGAAGCTGAGGGGTTCCTAACCCAAATACTTACAAACTATTGCAGGATGCTACTCCTTGTAATTCAAGGCTCTCATGTATTAATTTTGAAGACCCTCAGCTGACATGAGGAAACTCAATTCTCAGAGGGCCATGTCACCACTAAGATGACCAGGTCTGTGGGTCCTGCGCTCCATTTTTCCTGGGGGATCTGGTGTGGTGGCTTCTCCTTTTCCTTACAATGGCTGCCAGCCTTGAGGATTTGAGGAATTAAGCTTTTCCAAGCCAGTAAATTCAACCCAAGATTCTTCCTCTGCAGTCATTTCATGCTGTCCCTATCAACATTTATTTTGGAACATAATTTATTGGACTTAGTATTTATAATTGTAGTTTTATTAAGCCAAAGGTAAATATTACCATTATAAAGGAGTCAAACATTTTCCACAACAAAACTGACATCTGTCAACTAAATTTTAAAACAGGAAACCTATTTAATGCCATCTTTAATTTCCCTTCCCAACTGTTATGGATAGTTTCCTAGAAATCCCAGGGAAAAACTCATGAATAATAAATTAAGATATTATGAGGATTTACTGTTTACTGCTATTGAACATAAAATTTGAAACTTATGAATATGAATTTATTTTTATGAAACAAGCCCATTAAAATATTATTATCAACATTCTTAAGCTTCTTACTTATGAATAAAACAAGGTATTGATTTTAATTTATAAATACTTGTTTATCAGAACTGTGTCAATAAGTCTACACTGAGACTATTTGCACAAGCATGCATCAGCGACCATGTTCTGAGATATTCATCATTATGTAATTTCACACTTACATAAGCCTAAATGTTCTAGGTCATGTGACTACCTCTGAAGCAATCAAGAAACACTCTGAATATGAAGTGGATGAGGCTACTGCTGGTGTACTACTACACAGTTTCACAGTGATATATTATATATATGTAGAAGGGATACATTCTAAAATAATAATAAACAATAGAACAAACATGGACGCCAATAACACATTGCTTTTTATTCCTGAGGCTTACTTACAATATATAACTGTATATGTCACATTTTAATGCATCAGTTAGTGTGCGTATCCCAGTACTATCACAAACAAACCTGTTAATACTACTATTTCAGTAGGTGATAGGAATCCCGTCACCTCTCTTACGATCTTCTGGGGGCCACTGTCCTGTATGTGGTCTGTCTTTGTCAAAGGCATTCATGCTTGCTTTTGCTTTGCAGCAGACAATGAGCTGCAAGGAGCATTACCTCCGTGCCCGCGACTGAAGTCCAGTGCTCAATGCTTTTCTCATCATTTTTTTCCCACTCCAAGTGCACCAGGCTTGTTCTTTTGGGCCACCAACCAGCTCCTTTGAATGCTGTCTAGCTTAGCACATTTCTGGCTAGCTCTTTTAACTTAAATTAGCCTGCTTTTCTTTACCTACCTTTTGCCTTGGGGCTTATTACCTTCCTTACTTCCTGTCTATATGTCTTCCTGTCTCTGTCTGACTGGCTGGCAGCTGCCTGGCTTCTTGCCCCGGGTGTCTCCCTCATTCTCTCCCCCTCCTTCCTTCTCCAGCCTAGATTTCTCTCCTGTTTATTCTCTCTGCCTGGCAGCCCCGCCTATCCTTTCTCCTGCCTTGCTATTGGCTAGCTTTTTATTAGACCAATCAGGAGCCTTAGGCAGGCAAGGTGAACCAAATGCAACACATCTGTACATAATTAAACAGATGCAGCATAAACAAAAGTAACACATCTTTATACAGTTAAAGTAATATTCCGTAGCAGAAACAAATGTAACACATCTTTGCCTGGTTGAACAAATATTCCACAACATCCAAGTTTCTTATTCCTGCTTTTTTGATTCTACCACAATCCAAGACACAGAATAATGGAGGTTTTTTTTTTAATAACACAAATACTTATTTAGTCTACTTAGCCAATTTTAAAGGAAATCTTCCTTAGAGTGTTCTCTCACTTCCAGTGTGCTCATCTCATTTCCTGCCTGTGCCTCCACACCTCACCAGCCACTGTTCTCCTCGGACAGGCGGGCAGGTGGGAGGCCTGAACCTTTGCCAGCTGTTTCTTGGAGTTTCATCAACACAGTACCACAAACCCCCTGCCGCTCTTTTTTCTCTCTAAAAATTATCTCCAGGTGTAATAACTTACACTTCCAAGTACAACCTTTCACTGAGCACTTGCTATGCATTAAAAGCTTTCTAAGTGGCTAGCATAGAATCAATTTATTAACCCCGTTAAGAAAATTTAAATGGTTCTTATCACTTAGGTGAAAAAAACCAGGGCTTTCAAATATGAAATAATTTGCTCAAATCACAGATCTAGAAAGTGGAACAGTAGAGATTTGATGGACAGTAGTTTCACACCATTACCTGAAAATGACATTGTGGTCTTCTCATATCAGGTATTTGTTTTCTTATAAACATGACAGGTATTTCAGTCACTACAAATAGTACAATAAAGCAATGCCTTTTACCTGCCATGCAATACACACAATGCCCACTAGATGGCAACAAACACCAAGAAACTAAGACGCTAACCCCCCTCCCAGCTTGTATTAAAAAGCAGTTACAAATTGAAAATATCCATACTCACTATCTTTTAATACTCCCCCAAAAGAAAACTTCATATGTCTTATCAGAACTATAGGTAAAAACTCCTAGACTTTCATCACATCACATCAACCACGTGACAACCAGTTATTTCCTTGATTCCCGTCAATTCAGTGTAAATGCTGGATTCACAACATGCAATGCCTCTCCCTCCCTCCCTCCTTCCCTCCCTCCCTCCCTCCCTCCCTCCCTATTTATTCTTCTCTCACCATAGTTTCCCTCCCTTCACTCTTCCCAGTTCTCACCACCCCCACCCCTTTCCTGCAGACCCACTGTTTCCCTTCAGAAAGGAGCAGGCCTTCCAGAGATATCCACCAAATGCAACATAACAAGTTATAATAAGACTAGGTACAAACCCTCATATCAAGGCTGGGTGAGGCAACGCAGTTGGAGGAAAAGGTCCCAAGAGCAGGCAAGAGTCAGAGACATCCCCACCCCCGCTGTAGGAGTTCCACAAAAACACCAAGCTACACGACCATCACAAATACACAGAGGACCTAGAGCAAAACCACGATGGCTCTGCAATTGTCGCTTCAGTCTCTGTGAGGAGCCCTTACGAGCCCTGCTTAGCTGATTCTGTGGGCCCTGTTCTGGTGTCCTCCATTCCTCTGGCTGCTACAGTTTTCCCTCCCTACTTCCACGGTGTTCCCCAAGCTCCAAGGGTAGGGACCTGATGAAGATCTTCAATTTGGGCTCTCTCCCTGTGTCATGTTAGGCTGTGGGTCTCTGCATCTGCTCCCATTAGCTGCCACAGGTAGCCTCTCGGATGACAATCGGGCTAGGCACCAATCTTGCTCATTCTTAGTCATTAAATTTCAAAAGTCATTAATTATATGAGATCACATTTATATTTAAAACTACTGACTAATTTCGCTTCAACAAACATTAGTTGTGCAATGAATATGCAAATGACATGAGAGAAAACCCAGTGTTAGACATAACAGTCTTTCCAACAGCTACAGGAAGTCCTGGAGACTTTGTAACAACAGGGGGTGTTCGGAGGAATCAGAGGTGAATTCAACAAGAAGCAGGGGCGTTTCTGCGAAGACTGCCACCTGAACTGAGCCTCCTCTGACAAACACGCATGTCACAGATAAGTACCAAGTCGTTGGTGCTGGCTCAGGGAACTCATGAAAACGCTGTTATAATTCAGGTTCTTCAGCTGTCTGGGTGAGGTGAAGAGGAAAGCTGGAGAAGGGCCAGACTGACAGAGCTGCGAGGCCAGCCTGGAGAATTAGCACACTTCCACAGGGGAGTTCCCTAAGTGGGGTATTTACAACTCAGAAAGCCTAAGGCAATGCAAAGGGCACAGTTCGGGAAGGGGAGGACCCTGAGAACGCAGCTAGAGGCGACCGACCGCCACACTCTGCACAACACACATGGCTAAGAGCACAGCAGAGGTGAGGAGGAAAGGTGGGCAGAGGGCACCGTGAACAGGGAACTCTGCAGAGAAACAGCATGGGGGTGAGAGTCACGGGCGGGGCGGGGAAAGCGGAAGATGTTTGAAGGCTGTAATCTAGAGTGGCTGGTCAGGCGAGAGGGCATTACTGAGCAATCTGAAAGGACTGGTAGGTGGAAAGCATGGCCATGTGGAAGATGCCAGCAGAGTATCATTCATACGAGGTCTAGGAGCAGCAGGAAATGCAGCTCAAGCGAGCAGTGCCAGGAAAAAGCCCCATGAGGTGAAGGAAGGAGAATGAAGCCCAAGAGATCAGGCGGTGTAGGGGGCAGGGCCAGGAAGTCACTCTGAAAAAGGCCTAGTAAACCAGACCCAAAAGGAGTTCACAGGGCCTCTGAGAGAAGACCCACAGGAGGAGGATGCCAACTAAAGCAGGGGCAGAAGCCTGATCGTCAAGTCTGGACAGCTAACGCGTCCAAAGCTACAGGGTGGGTGTGAGCGGATGAAGACCACAGGAAGGTCTCTGAACTGGCAATCAGGAAGTGAACAATTCAATAACATGAATTCAATCTAGAATTTGCTGAAAGCCTGACTGCTCTGTGACCAGAAATGATAGTGGAGTGACATGGACAGACAACTCTTGAAAAGGCTGCCACCCAAATGATGGGAAAATTAAGGTTGGGTGAGGAGGATGCTAAGGTCCAAACAGCAGGAACAACACTAAAGTGCCAAGGCTTCTTAATTTCACTGAGGTTGGAAAAACTGTAACTTTGAAGTCCTGTTTTATTATTGGATGCTACAGATAATGGTAGCGACAGGGTTTTTATTTCTGGAAACATAGTGGGCGATCTTGATCAAATGAAATTGTAATTTTTTTCAACTATGAACTTTTACTGCTGTTGTGAGATGTCCATGCCGAGAATAGGATGTGGTTTTCTGTTCAATGGGAGTGAACAAAATTTTAGTTATATTACGGAAACTTTCCTAACTTAGTATTCATAGATATAATATATAGTATAAAATACAGTATTCAACATCTGCTTTAATTTTTCTATTTGTCATTTAAAGAATTAAAATACTTTTTTTTTGGGGGTAGGGTTTCAAGACAGGGTTCCTCTGTGTAGCTTTGCGCCTTTCCTGGAACTCACTGTGTAGACCAGGCTGGCCTCGAACTCACAGAGATCCGCCTGGCTCTGCCTCCCAAGTGCTGGGATTAAAGGCGTGCGCCACCACCGCCCGGCTTAAAATACTTTTAATGACAGAAGTGAGACAGTAGTATATTTTCCATGAAGTGCTGAGGCCACGTAACTAAACATGCCAAGGCACTTGGTTTTTCTGAGCTCATTTTTCACATTCTGAGTGCTCTCTGCCCACCATGAAGGCCACCAGAACTCTCCAGCTGACTAGCCTTGTAGCCTCAGCTGTGAAATGGAAACCTGTGAGCTAGTGTGACAGGGGTGGCGCGCTGCTATGGCAGCCAGTGGAATTTATGATCTTAGTTTGGGAGAGTTACAGAGAGAAAAGGATCAGGAGTTATAGGGACCGGTGTGGGCTGCTGTTGCATATATTAAATGGATCTTGAAACCTTTGGAGACAAGAGGAGATGCTACAGCTCCTCAGTGTCCAGAAACATCTTCTAGATTCAGTTTCCACTGAGTAAGGTTAGAGAAACTTCCAAAAGAGGGTCCCGAAAAGCAGGTGCCAAAACAAAGGCCTGGACCTGATGAGTGTAGTGAATGCTAATCCTCCATCAGAGTCACAGGGACAAAGTGAATGGCAGGAGGGTCCTCAACTGGAGAGCTGGAAACTCATGATGTCAGGAGACAGGGGAATTCAGAAGAAAAGGAATATGTGAGGGAGTTGGGTCATTAGTGGACCTTTTGAAAATGATATCGGTAAAGAGTGAGGGTCAACCAGCCTAAGAACATTACAGAAGAAATGGAGAGGGAAATGGATAGGCAATGACTGTGACTGCCCTGAATACTGAATTGATCAGCTCTGATATTTTAATAAAACACTGATAGAAGTACATATTGAGTGCCCCTTTATCCAAAATATCTGGCCAGAGATCTTTCAAGTTTTGTATTCTTCATACTTTACAGTATGTGGTAGTTTGAATATAATTGGCCCCCATAATCTCATAGAGAGTGGCACTATTAGGAGGTGTGGCTTTGTTAGGTGGGTGTGGCCTTGTTGGAGGAAGTGTGTCACTGTCGGGAGGGATTTGAGGTTTCCTATGCTCAGGATACCGCCCAGTGTCTCAGTTAACTTCCTGCTGCCTGCAAGATGTAGGACTGTAGTGGGCAGCCATTCCAGCTGTGATCTGGAAATTCCAACCCCCCATTGAGGCTTCGGCAACTGTCACGCCTACAAGGCAGGGCCAAGGGAGGCGCCGGGGGACTGGAGATCTGGATGGGCCAGCACCCTAGCTCTGTTCCTGGACCCTAGACAGTGGAGGTTGACTGAGCAGAGCTCCAGAGAACACCGCTGGACTTCGATACACCTTCCCCAGACCCCACAACCTACTTTTCCCTTTTTTGTAAGTTACCCACTAAATACATCTTCCTTTTAACTACGTGGAGTGGCCATAATAATTTCACCAATATAGGACTCTCAGCTCCTCCTCCAACACCACATCTGCCTGCATGCCTCCATGCTCCCTGCCATGATGATAATGGACTAAACCTCTGGAACCGAAAGTGAGCCACCCCAACTAAATGTTTTCATTTAAAAGAGTTGTGGGTTCATGTTTCTCTTCACAGTGATAGAACCCTAAGACTTTGTGTAGAGTTTACTAGATGAGCACCCATATGCCAAAACCACAAATCTAAAATTTCAAAAACTTTTTGAGCATATTAGTGCTCTTAAACTTTAAGTTTGGGGTGTATATAAGATTAGGGCTGTTCAATGTACACATGGGTTAGACACATGTTGTCTACTATAGCCTCCAGTGATGATGACTGGTTCTACATCTGCTCTACCACTGAGGTCATTTCTGGCTACCTGTGCCCATTAAACACTTGAAATATGGCCAGCAACACATCAAAGGAAAATACAGAACAACTTTAATTGATTAAAGTGTGTTCCTCAAACACAATCAATCAATCAATAGCAACCTCCAATTATTCAAAGTGTCTAGAACGCTGATCACTTAGTGTGAACTATTATTTTATTAGTATTGTCAGGTACATCTAATTTAGCTCACAATGGATCTAAATTCACATCTAAAGATGCTCCTAGACACACATGTGTGATTAACATTGGCTTATTTACTTATTTATGTGCTAAAAGTTCCTCCATACAGAGGAGAAACATTTGCCTGTAGCTATACAGGAACATAGATAAACAAGTGAGTCAGTGCTGAGATTTCCACAGCACTGAAAACTCTCAGTCAACAAGATTAAGCACTTTCCCATATCGTTCTACAATCTCTGAATAGTGATAGGACAGAGATATTTGCAGAGGAATAACAATTCTCCAAATAGCAAGTTTGTTTAATTCCAAGACATCAACATTAGTGGACTGGCATCTGTTTTGGGTATTTGGAATTAGTTTAGTTATGAAAATAATCAAAGAAATACACAGGGAACAACAGTGGCTGTGAATTACATCCACTTCCATCGTTAGACTTGCCTTGGTCTTTTCAAAGTTGGCTTCTTCGGTCATCTGCACAGCATGCTTGACCTGCTTATAGGCACTCGTCTCTCTCTGCTGCACTTCGGCCAAGCTGCTCCGCACGGAAACTAGCGCAGATATTAAGTCGTCCCTTTCTCTGTCAGCACAAAAAGAACACCCCAAATGAGACGTGACCATGTGATCATGTACTCAGAAGTCAGAAGAAAAGCATTTGTGTGCATTAGAAGGACAGCCATGGAGGGCCTGCCCGGCATGTACTAAAGCACAGCCCAGAGAATGGTCCTCTGTCCTCCCTCAGCGAGTGGCAGGCAGAGCGGCCTGAAAGACTGAGGCCTTCATGGCAGGACCGCAACTGCATGTGACAATGCCCTTCTGTGGACAGGGCTGGCACACACAGGGCCACAGCATAAAGCCTCAGCAAGAGCAAAGGACTCAGGAAAAGGAAGTGGACGAACTGGGAAAAGCAGCCCATTCAGAAGACGGTGCTGCACATCAAAGGCAGCTTTGTGAACAAGGAGCGAGTGTGAAGACGTACAACCTCTGAAGAGAAACTGGGGTCTCCCTCCTTAGCGGCGGATGCAGAGGAGGCGCCAGGGCATCTACTCTCCTTGCCCTTCCTTTTACATCCTTCTCACGGGCCTCTTTTTCTTCCTTCTCTCCCGATTGAATTCTCTCAGCTGGCTATGAACAAAACCTGCAGTCTGTCCACTTGCTCTTTTTATTTCAGTGGGGAGTATTATGGGGTTCGCAAGCCCTCTGGTCATACATTTGACACTCAAGTTTAACAAAATCTTGGCCACCGGTTTTGATCCTAAGCAAGCTTCACTCACTCCTAAACAAGTCTCCGATGTCACTAAGCTGATTATTGGGGGCAGCATTAAACAGAATACTAATTTTGAGACATGTAAAACAGTAAGGATCAATTTCACGGGTTAAATAAAATCCAGATCAAATTCTCAGGATGCTTTGGAATTTATCACTATATAAAAAGCTCCAGTAGAGGGGGCTGGAGAGACAGCCGAGGTAAGAGAATTTGCTCTTCTTGAGGACCTGGGTCCAGCACCCTCATTAAGTGGCTCACAGGCAGCTGAAAGCTCAGTTCCTCAGGATCCAATGCCTTCTTCTATCTGCCACAGACACCTGTGTGCATGTGGTGCACACGCGGACAAGCTGGCACACATATATGCGAAACAAAAATAAAATGTAAACCATCACATATCCAGTGGCCAAAGAGAAAGATGAGGCGGTAAACTCTCTACACATACAAGGCTAAAGGCAAAGCATGCTGCACTGTACATATGCCATGGTGTGTACATCGTCACGATGACCAGCTTTCCAATGCAGCACCAAAAACACTGAAATAAACGTGCACTGTTTGCACTGCCAGACTCCAAACTGTCAGAGAAGAAACAACTGGGATTAAAAAGAAAACCAACCATGAAAGAGCTGTTTAGAGGATTGCAAACACTGAGTTTAAATACCCTTCCAAACTAACCAATGACTCCTTTTCACAAATCTCCTGAAGACAAGAATTTAAACTATTTGTGGTATTTGGAAAACAGCCATATTTTAAGAAACATGTAATGCTGAACACATTCATAAAAGCTCTTTTGTTAAAAAAAATTGTTACAAATAGCATAAATTCGTGAATTATGATGAGCTTCCCTTTAGAGCTTCCTGATTTGTTTTAAATTGATGAAAATTACTCAATTTTTATTCTAAATGAAATAAAAAACAGTTAATTGTTCTGATTGAATATTATGAAGCACAATAATTATGTGGAAAAGTGGAAGACTCAAAAGCAGATTAAATTATTCTAAAGTAAAAGATAAATTGAATGCAAGCAAAATAGAATTTGTACTTATTTGAGTTGCAAAAAAAAAGAGTCTAACATAAAAAGGCAACTAGCTTCATAGGATACACAATCCAAAAGACTTAGGATTCTAGAAGAAAGTCATCCTTTAATGACCACAGTCAATCTGAGAATCATAGGGTCACCTCCCTTAAGTTCCTGAGAGTTTCTGAATAGCAAAAGTTATAACTTAGTGACATCTTTCATTCCCTGATTCTACAGTGTCGAAAAAAATAGCTCCCCAGCTCCAAAGAGAATGGCAAGCATTTCAGTGTGTGGAAAAGAATTAGCAGATACCACAAGGCCAAGGTCTAACAGATCTGCTTCTCATGGAGACATCTTTAGTCCACTTACTTCATTTTGGGGGCATCCCCTTATCAAGAGTAGTATTTGTCCTCTAGCAGATGCTCCACAACATAAAGGACAAAATGACAAATGTATAGCACCTGCAAGGTGGCTCCCTGGGGCAAAACACTGAGGTCAAGGCTGACAAGCTGAGTTTGCCCAAGGACCTACGTGGCAGAAGGAGAGAACCAACTCCTGAAAGATGTTCTCTGACCTTCCCATGGGTGCCATGGCATGCATGTGTGCTCACACAAACATATGCACACACGCAATCAGTGTAAAATTAAAAACTTAAAATTTAAAAACTTTAGAATAGCTTAATCTGCTTTTGAGTCTACTATTTTTCCATATTTAAAAAAAAATAAACAGCTCAAGTGTATGAATATGGAAATCCCAGCAGGAAGACTTCCAAAGTCACACCAAATGAAAGCCCCTCTCAGTCATGTTGTGAGATTTAAATGGAAAAGGTCAATATTACTTAAAGAGCAAAGAAAAGTTAGTTCTTCTAGTTCAAGATGTTTCGGAATGTAAATTCATCCCCTCTTAAGCCATGGAAAATCATTAAAGATGATTTCCAAACACAGATGTTTCATTAGATCATCTTTCAGGAGAGGGTAACAGGAGTACCTGAACATCTGCACAGACTGGATTGACCCACTCCAGCTTCCTACCACGACCCACGGGGAGGTAATGGACAGCCGTCCAGGCAGCTCAGGATGCCACACTTAACGCTGCGTCTCGCCTTTGGCTGTGTTCCAGCTCTGCTCCCCCACTTACCCAACAGCGGATACTCAGGAAACAAAGAGCTCTGGGTGGCGTCCAGGCCTGTCGGTGGGAAGCCTTGCTTCCTCCCACCCCGGCCTTCATCTGCCTGTCACTTTCTTAGCTGATCCCACACTTGCCTCTTGCGTCTAATGAGGCTCCTGTTTTCTGCTCTTGAGAATTATGAGGCCCCCACGGCAGGCACCAGGTGGACTAGTGGGCAGTTGCACTCCTGCTCCTGAAGCTGTGTCAGAGGGCAGATCTAGTGCTGGGCCTGAGGATGCTCTCACAGAGGGACAGACACGGGTGACATCACCTTCCAAGGCAAAGTTCTGCAAGCACTTAAAAACAGCACACGGTGGCTTCAGGGACTCGGCCAGGGAGTGTCCGAGGCAAGGGGCTGGCCCCACAATGGTAAGCTCGTGCTATCCCACAGCCTGGTCTAACAGCTAGGGCAGAAAGAAGACAACTGGAAGTCCCGGCTGGCAAGGCCTGTGCGGGTCTCACTAGTGACTGAGTCCATTAGGCGCTTACTGCAACACTCAGCGCAGGGAAAAGACCCGAACACCTTTAGCCATGGGCATAAGTACACAAAGGAGCGGGTTGCTTTAAGAGATACGTGTCAACTTTATCTTGAAATACAGAATAACTAGGAAATGTCATTGTCAATTTTAAAATAAGCATCGTTTTAATAAGCATTATTACCACCATTTTTAAGGGAAGTCCATCAGCTGATGAAACATTTCTTTGTCCCCAGTTCTGAAAGCTCCCCGCTGCCGTCTTGCAAAGCCAACTAGACAGCAGCCTGCCAAGGATCACAAAACGGACCAAAATCCCAGAAGAGCACTACGGGAAACAGTTCTCCAAAAAAAAAAAAAGTAACCAGGATTTCTCTGATAATTCTGAAGTACCACCTTGATAACCTTTAAATTTTGATTATTAAGAAAAAGAAGAAGGAAGTTAATATTACTTTGGCCTACTTTACAACACAAAGCAGACCAAGTGGGAGGCACTTCAGATCAATTTAAATCAATTTAAAAACACAACCAATATCAACAAATATTAAGTTACTCACTACAAATCCCTGTACGCCCAATATAAAACACACAAATATCCGGGTGGTCTGGATGTTAGGCCTCATCCCGTCCTTGTCTATCACACACGTCACCCCTGAATCACACATCCAAACAGTACTCGCTGGAGGTGGAATGAGTCAGTTGACAACCAGTTTCACAAGGCATATTGCACAAAGGCTCCAGCAAACATTTAAGGTCCAATTCTGCCTAGAACCATGTAACATGAACTGCCTTTAAATACACAAAGCTAGAAGTCCAAACCTGAGACACGCTGGATGCTTTTTCAAAGTCAATGTGACACTCAGTAGGCAACATTGTTCATTAATAAGTCAGAAAGGTCTAAATACCAGATCAGACTAGGGAGCCATACAACCCAAAACTCCTAAAAATAATCAAGGAGAGACTTTCACCCTACTCTGTCACTGAAACGGAACACAAAGCACACTGCTGACGAAACAGAGACAGGAACCAAGCAGGCTGGCACTTCCTTTCTGAGCCTGAGGTCAAACTGAAGATAGGGACAACAGCATTCATAACTGACAAGAACATAATGTCTAAATGAAAGCCAGATGCTCAATGAATGGAAACACTGTAGGCCTGTTCGACACTCTGTTCCCAACCTAGAAGGCTAATGGAATAGAGGGTACACCCTCATTTTATTGGCTGGGCGATTTTACTAGACTAACTAGTTACTTCATTTGAATATCACTTAATATAAAATACATTTATTTTTTATAATATTTCACTGTAAAATTAGTTACCCAATAGGATTAAAGACTATTTGAAACAAATCTTGAATTTTAATGGCCTTTTTATACTTTAACCATTGTTGAATATCTGGTGTCTACTCTTTCAAATCTTTTCCTATGAACCTAAAGAAAATATCTAATATTGAATTTGACCTAGAAAATCAAATGGCTTTGTGTTGGTGTTATCTTTAGTAGTTTTATTTACTTTGAGTTAGTCTCACATAGTTCACGTGTGTCCTCTACACTTCTTTATGTGTGTGAATGTGTATGTGCAAGTTTGTGTGAACTATGTGTGTGGGTGTGCATACAATTCTTACTTTTTCATATTTATTTACTCTGTGTGTGTGTGTGTGTGTGTGTTTTACACATGCGTGTACCAGAGCACAGCTGTGGAGGTCAGAGGACAACCGGCAGGAGTTGGCTCTCTCCTTCCATGATGTGGGGCCAGAGACTGAACTGAGATGGTCAAGCTTGGCACCAAGCAGCTTTGCTGGCTGAGCCATCTCTCCAGCACCCCACCCCTGGCAATTCTTTTTTTTAAAAATACTGTCCATAAATCATCACAGTTGACATAAACCACAGTTTAGTTATTCCTTTGAAGGATACTCAGGCTCTCACACCATTACAAATAACGCTACAGAAGCATTCTTTATGCATGCTCTACTGTGAGCACATATGAGCTTTTCTTCACAGAAAACCATAATGCATTATTTAAATATTAACAGAGAGAGCTCCATCGCCCTGCGAAGTGGCTATGCTCATTTCATAGTGCCACCAGCAGGACATGAAAAACGTTTGCTTAACCTCGGCCTCACTGCAGTCACTGTGGATCACTAATCTTCACCAGTCTGATGGATTGTTTTTTTTCTTGACTGGAATTTCTTTAAGTACAAACTGAGTGAATATCTCTATATCCTGACAGCTTCCTCTCCCACAAATTGCTTTCTTTACTCACAGAGCAGCTAGTCAGGGTGCCATTTCTTATTTGAAAACTGTGTGTATACTCTACTGTTTGTTATACATGGCAAGTGTTTTCCCAGCCTTTTACTATAATTTCCAATATTTTCTTTTAAGTAAATTAAATTAATCAATTGAAATTATTTTACAGTGCTGGGAACTAAACCTTGGGCATGCTGGATCAGTACCAAACCTCCTAGCTACATATCCAACCTTACGTTCTGTGAGACAGGATCTTCTATATAGTTCAGGCTGGCTTACACCTCTCAGTTCCTCTGCTTTAGTCTACCAAGCACTGTCATTATAGGTGTGGGCTACGATGTCCAGTGCCCACGAATTAATTTGTTAATGGATCAAGGGAATGATTGTTTTTCTGTTTATGACTTTCTCTTTGCATGCCATGCTGAAAATACAAGTTCAAGGATTTCAGTTTACTTCTAATACTTTCATGGCCTGAATTACATTTGACTCTTTATACATAATTCATTTTTGTAAAGTATTGCGGGATATTTAATCACATGTGACCTTCTGAGACTATTAAGAAGGTTAACCTTGAATCAGGGGTGGAGCCAGAGATCAACTGACTGGAATTAGCCTTAGAGAAACTAGGAATTTGGATAGAGAAGAAGAGTGCCCACCTGAGGCAGACACTCTGACAGAACCCAGAGCGGAAGTATCAGTGCTGCTTTTGTGTGTACATGATGTATTCTAAAACTACTGAGGAAATCATGAAGTCAGTGGAGGACCAAGTGGGCGGGGTTTAGTGAGAGAATAACTCTGAAATAGATGTTGCTTGGGCTTTTGGATTGAGCAGAGAAGAGAGGGGACAAGAGTCATCAGCATAGGAAAACACAGACTGCAAGCCAGCACTGGATGCTCTAATAAACAATAATTTTCAATTTCGAATGAATGAAACTTTACAGAAAAAAAAAAAGACTTCTTCCAAAGGAAACTAGAACATGAGATGCACGCAGAATACTGTAGTGTTCTGCTGGGTCAGTAGTTGGAAAAACGCTCCTCCATAATCGCTCCCTAGTCAGCCTTCATCTGCTAAAACTGACAGCTGCATCCTTCCTGCACTAAATCAGAATATACCTAGCAATAGGCACACAAAGAAGATGTGTTGAGAGTCCATTCTGCCTAAACCACACTGGTAAAACCCAAGATACGGTGAAATCTAAGGAATTCCCATCCTACTCAGTCTTGTAAAGCATAGTGTTAAAGGTAGAGTCAGTGAACTGGGTGACCCGTGAAGATTATCTATTTCAGTTCTCTTACTTCAAATGAGATTTGAACTAAGAGGTAAAATGATCTGTTCAGTGATAACGGTTACCCACAGCTGGCAGACCAGAGCCTAGCCATTCTTTCTTCAAGAAAGCCACAATAAAGGAACCATCTAAAATCTGGTTTATTTGGAGCTTAACCACATGTGACTTAGCATGGGATCAAAGGACACCATGCCCTTAGAGACATAATACCCTCCATTGGCAAAGACTCCGGACACGATGCATACTTACTTAGTCAGTGTCTCAATGGTCTGGATGTGCACGTTGCTATGGGTCTGGGAAAGAACAGCCTCATGCTGAGCACATTTCAAACAGAGGCCACCCACACGGCTGGATGCACTAGCAGCCAGAAGAGACTCTTTATGCTTCAGTCTTTCCTTGAGGTCCTCACAGTTTTTCTGATATTCAACTAAGTCTTTCCTAAAAGAAAGTGAAAAATTTCTAAGCAATGTCCAGGGGAAAGTACTTTCAAATGCAGCCTTAGAGAGAATTTTTACTGCCATGTGTCGTGTTGACATCTGTATGGTATGTTACTAATTCTTATCACAATCTTGAAGCACAGAGTGATTGCTTTATTGTTCTACTACATATAAAATGCTATCAAGTAACACTAATTTTGATAACACCGTCAGCTCATCAAACATTAAAGTCTATCTTAAGAACCCCATCCTTTTGCTCTGTCTGTAAAAGGATAACCTCACTTTACCTCAGAAGCATCAACTGAGACTCCAGAAGGTCACTCTTCGCCTCATATGTGAGTTTCAGCCTCTCCTGTGAAACAGGGCAGGAAAGCACATTTTGACCATGTCTTGGTTTCATAGGAAAATTTAAATTCTAAATATGAACTCGAGTTTTTCTTTCTTACCCACAGGAGGAACAATGCTGTAGGGACATTTTCAATAGTTCACTCTAACTCTGCTGTTCTGATTATTAGATGAATGTCAATAAAAAACCACTGGCTCCCCAAATGGTATCTGCCTACAATTTTGATTTTCTTTCAAAACTGCACATAGCAGGTCTTATCCTTAAAAGTGTGACTCTGCAGAAAATTGATAGGTTCATGAGGGTAAAGCCCAAACCTCACCAGAATCCCCCACTGTACACAAAGCACGTATGGCATGCAATATATACATATAACGAATCGAGGAGGCTGAAAGGTTCATGCCTACCACGATAAGCCAAATGGCTACCCTATCTGTCGTCAGCTCTGTTACGCAATTTACCATTTAACAAGTACTTTTTCGGGGTCTACACAAAGCTGCCTCAAACCTCAGCAAGAGCTTACACTCTACAAAGAACAGAAAGGCACATGAATCTCTGTGAGGTAAACGGGAGGGAAAACAGAATCGAGCTAAAAGAAGTCCATCAGGCTTCCCAGAGCAGGTGTTAAGACCTGAAGGATGGTTTCCAAGATGTCGGAGGCTACGGAATCTAAAGACACCACACCATATCTTTGGGTATCCTGACCCTAGCATCAGAAGGTAAAATGATAAGAGAAAGAGTGGCTGGAATTGGGAGAAACAGGAAAACTTGGGACACAGGAAGAATATAAATGTTAAGAAACTTATTTATCCAACCTAAGTAGCTGAGGCACTGGACATACATGGAAAACTTTTTATTGGATTGAATTAAATACACATCAGAATAAAGGGGAAAGAATGCTTATAAAGAAGTAACTGCAAATCTATAGTAAGAGGTCAAACTGTGATAAGCACCAAAAGCAATAAGCACCAAAAAGCAAGTTTTTAATATAAAGAGGCATTTAAGAGGCAGGTTAGGCTAATTTTATAATTGGTTAGATATGAGATGGGAAAAGACCCTAAGACAAAACCCAAGGTTTCTGAATTGAGCAATAAAGTGAATGCTTGTGCTAACTGTTATTTCAGATCAATTACGGAGAGAAAAGGAACTCACAAAAGTATTCAAACAATGACAAAAAGGGGAGTAAACAACAGTACAATAAAAAGAACTCCAAAGCAAGGTGGTCATGTTGAGTGCAAACCAACTGGATGGATAATCCTGTTAATTAACAAGGCACAGGTACCATATCATAAAACTAACACTGGAGTGGCTGAAAGCTAAAGTCCAACTATGTGCTTCTCAGGAAAACTCCCCTGAGATACAAACATACAGTCAGATTAAAATAAAAGACAGGAAAGGAGAAATACCATCATGCTAATGCCAATTCTTAAAAAGCATGACTTAGTAAAATAGCAAAATCTGTAAGATTTTTATCATGTGAGGAGTTAGGAAATGAAATATGAAAATAAGTCTCATTTATGATTGCATCCAAACCAAGTTAGGACGAGTCTAATGAAAGATATTTACGTCCTTTACTCAGAGAAACTAAAACCAGTCAAGCATGGTAGGACGTTCCATATCCCCTGCACTCCAGAGGTACAGGCAGGAAGATCATGAGTTCTAGACCAACCTGGGAGAGAGCATGCCCCAGGGCATCCTGGGCTAAACTGAAAGACCCTGTTTCAAGAAATCCAAGGGCCAGGGATACAACTGAGCAACACAGTGCTTTGTCTAGCTGTGTATGGCCCATGCTTTGGTTCTTAGCACCTCAAAGGAAAAAAAAAATAATGAAAACTAAGGGTGACTTAAATAAATGGAGTTGTATGTAGTTCACGAGGATGGATGAAATGGTATTAGAAGGATATTAATTCCCAAATGACACATACTCCAAAGACAATCTAAATCAAACTCCACAATGTATGTGGAAGTGCAAAAGGTCAAAATAGTAAAGGTATTCTTTTGTACAAAGAATAATGACTTAGGAGATGTGGTCTACCAGATTCAGGCTGCCACAGCCAAGACAGCAAAGTATGAGCTCAATGAAACAGATACTGAAGCAGAGCCACTTGACCTGTGGAAAGGGTGTGTGATACAGGGAAGGCTTCACAAGAGTATGCTCCCCTTACATGTGCAAGGTCTTGGGTTGAACCCTCAACACCACAAAAACAAAATGCAGAAAGTAAACCATGAAGGCAAAAGACGACCTTTTCAATAAATAGAACTCTGATATATTGATAAATGCATGAGTGAAAAACAAAATGTGATCTGTGTGCTTCACATCACCTACCAAGATGAATTTTGGGCAGATTGTACATCTAAATGTAAAAGACACAGCTAGACTCTCTGGAAAACACTTTAGGAAAATATCCTCATGTCTGGGTAGGAAGGGGCTTTTTAAAGAAGATACAGAAGGTATATACAATGAACAAACAATGAAATCTCTATAACAAAAGCAAGCAATTAGTTACCAGAAGGACTAAAAAGTAAACCACTTACTAAAAAGTGAGACTACAAACTTACTTTACTATACATAGTAAAATGTGTGTGTGTGTGTGTGTGTGTGTGTGTGTGTGTGTGTGAAAAGCCTTATACCTGAATATACAAAGAACTCCCCCAAATCAACATATCAGATAAATGTAATAAAATAAGGAGCAGAAGCACTCCAAGGTAGGAGGTTTGCAACAAACTCAAGGACAGCCTGGGGTACATAGTGAGTGTGAGACCAGCCTGGGCTACATAGAGAGACTTTATATGAAACAAAAACATAAAAAACAACTAAACAAAACTCTCAAGCAAATGCACACAAATTCATCAGACAAAACTGTCAGCAGCATGTAAAGCAGGGCGTGGGATGTCAGGATCACTCCTGTGTGGTTGACAGGGGGTAAACTGGTAAAGAACTGCTTGGAAGATGACCACATTCAATCCACATTTCGTTCACATTGAACACTGACAGCCTAAGCCCAAGAGTCCCATCCTCAGGGACATACACATACAGATGTGTGAGGCGCACTCCCACAGGCATAATGAACGTCCTCTGCAGCAATACACCAGTATCCAGCGACACTAGACAAGTCAACTGTGGTATATGCATCCAGTGGCCCCTCAGTGAAAACAGACAGGTGCTTCTACCACACGCAGTAACATGAATAGAAACACAATGGTGGGACACACATGTAATCTCAGCACGTGTGAAGCAGAGGCAGGAGGGTTGAGTTCAAAGCTAGATTTGGTACCATGGTGAGCTCAGGGCCATCCTGGGCTATATGAGACCCTGTCTCTAAAGCCAAACTAAATTCAGAAGGAAAAGGGGAGGGCAGATAGGGAGCATGGGGGAAGAGAACAGATACAAAAGAATATACACCATTGTAAGATTCTATCTTATATACATTTTTTTTAATTGGCAAGATTCAAGTACAACGTTCAGTAATGCGTTCTTGGCAAATGTTCATGAAAGTCAGGATGCTGATTAGTTATGGGAATGGAGAGACAGTAAATGGCAGGGAGCACAAAATCTGTAGAGCACAAGAGTGGGAAAAAACAATCTTGACCCAGAGGATAATTACACGAGTGTTCTTTCAGAGATAAAACACTGGGCCCTAAAACTTTGTTTTGAGTACCTTAATGAATGTATCTTAAGTTGTGCCACTATTAGAAATGTTGAGGAAGAGCCTGTTGAACTGGTACAGGGTAAAGCTCTCTTGCAACCTTAGAAGAGCAGGCTGAATGCATTGTCAGGTGTCAAAGTGAAAATGGACAGCAAGGAACGCAGATACAAATGCACTCAACTGTCTGGGAAAGTTTGGAAATAAAGGAGATAAAAATGTAGGGGCATGAACAAGATAAACAGAAAAACAATCTTTGAGAAACCACACACACCAGACTTCCTAAAGAAATGGCTTTAAGCAACTGCCTTGAATGTAACCAAAGAGCAACGAGAAGCATAGCCAAAGAACTAGAGAAAGCAGGGACATTACAGAAAGGAGCGAAGAAGAACTCTAGAACAGAAAAATACAGTAACCAGCAAGACAAATCCACTGGAGGGTTCAGGAGTGAATATGAGCAGGCAGAGCAACCCTGGGTGAGCCGCAGGGTGACTGAAATGGTCAGCTGAGGAGCAAAGGGGAAAGGTGAAGAGTAACCATATGATCCGACAAGTCCACTTCCAGGTCTAAACTCAAGAGGCTGAAGGGAGATGCATAAAAACACCCCCGCCCCCCACTCACCAGCTCTAGTTTCCACTTTTCAGCATCACCAGTGGATGTGGTTTTGCCGGTTTCAGCATCACCGTGAGAAAATGGTCTCTTTGCAGCTTCATCCACCCTAGAATCTTCTCCTGTCTTCATCCAAGAATCCTGAATGTTTCCCTAAAATAAAATGCACCATTAGTTGCAGCTGGCATTCAACATTAAATAAATATGCAGACTATAAATGGACTCATGATTCCCACCCATGAGGAAAATGCACATGCTGAAGTCCTAAGTCACACATCACTTTGCATGGTCGTGCTATTAGGACTATGCTGGAAATGGGTATTACAGGGTCAAGTGCCCACATGTGCAGAGAGTAATCCAAATATCCACAGAGGAGCCGTGATGCCTATGCATTGACCATTCTCCTTAGAAGACAGACATTCTGGAAACTGATAGCTCAGTCTCAAGTTTGTCTTTCATTTTCATATTCTGTGGAGGCTAATGCAAGGCCTGAATGCCATTTTCAGTATCAAGAAAGAGAGAAAAATAGAGCACATGTGGCAGTAAACAGAGCCATGAACCACACGCCAGGGACTCAAAAAGGAATGGTAGGGAACAGGACACATAGCTAAAATGTGTCACAAGCAACCAGAAATAGCCACTACTGTGTGGGAACAGAAATCCACATCACCATAAAATTAAAGGTAAGGCAGGTTATTGTTCTTTGTTTAAAACACTACTAAATTCTGGCTCACAGATAGTCAACTTTGATGAACCTATAACCAATTTATAATCTCTGCTTTCAACATTCAAGGAGATAAGCAACTTAAGGATCTGGGAAATGTACGTGGGTGGTAAGAACTACCATACTTCTATTAATTTAGAGCAGCCAATAATCCCTGAGCCTTGGCTAAGTGCCAGAGGACACAACAGCCATAAGGAAGGAGAGGCCCCCAAACACTGAGTTATATATGGCAGTGCCATAGCGACCGGCAATGACGTTGACTGCATTCTAGAGCAGTGCTGATAATCTTCTCCACATTCTCTTGCAAGCTCAGTTTAATGCACGCATGTATACAGCACCTACTGTGTTGTTCAGACGTGTGTGTAGCACTTCCTGTGGTCAAACGTGTGTAGCACTTACTGTCTTCAGACATGTGTATAGAACCTATTGTGTGCATACAAGTGTATACCATGAATTATGTTAAAAAAAACAAAACTGTGCTAATAACTTGGAATACAAAACTAAAAATGGCGAAGCTTAGCTCCAAGGGGTTTACAGTCTAATGAAGGAAGACATACACCAAAGCAGATAATTAAGAGTAAAAAAGGGCTCCTTTCCTCCTGTGCAGCTTGGGCACCGTAGCTATCATGAATGACACGGTAACGATTCGGACCAGGGGTTCATGACTAACCGTCTGCTTCAGAGGAAACAGATGGTTATTGATGTCCTTGACCCTGGGAAGGCAACAGTACCAAAGACTGAAATCCGGGAGAAGCTAGCCAAAATGTGCAAAAGCACACCAGATGTCATCTCTGTGTTCGGATTCAGGACCCACTCCAGTGGCAGCAAAACAGCTGGCTTGGGCATCATCTATGATTCTCTAGATTAATTCTCTAGATTATGCTAAGAAGAAGGAGCCCAGACACAGACTGGCAAGATATGGCCTCTGTGAGAAGACCTCCCGGAAACAGCGGAAGGAGCCCAAGAACAGAATGAAGAAGGTCAGGGGCACTGCAAAGGCCAATGTTGGTGCTGGCAAAAAGTGAGGGGAGATAGATACAGTCAAAGGAGTAGATCTGCGGTGATTTGATCTGCGGTGGTGTGCAGACAATTTCAGAGAGAACAAATAAACTAAAAGCTTATATGTTTGGGAAAAAAAAGTTAAAAAGGTAAGTTCTGGGCTGAAGGTGTGCCTGGAGAACCTAGTAAGGTCAATTAGACTTCCATCTCAGCTCCTGCCCTCATACCTCACCCCAGCTTCTGCAGTAAGTGCCTTAGAAAGCCCCAGACCAAAAGTTTGATGGTTTGATGATGAGTTTTGTGTTTTTTTTCTCTCCCTCTCCCTCTCCCTCTCTCCCTCTCTTCCTCTCCCTCTCCCTCCCCCCTTCTCTCTCTCTCTCTCTCTTCCACTCTCACCTCTCTCCCCTCCATCCCATCCATGAACCTATAACAAACTTTTCTGTAAAACTGACCCTCTGTGATCTGTGTTACTCATTTCTCTAATTTACTAGACCAGGACTTGAAAGCCATTGCGTTTTTCCAGGATCGTAGCTCTTCAAGGCAAGAAAAGCTCAGTTGTTCACAAAGACCCTGCAATACTCCACATGAGGACTGAGCCAGAATAGTGGGGGGATGTTGAGAGGATTCAGAGATTCAAATTAGTTTTCTGGAAAAGTTTTGGTCCTGGTGTGTCATTTAGATTGGAAAACCTTCCAGAAAGAGGCCGCCTCCCAAGAAAACTTGGAGTGGGAATGCATGGTAACCGCAAGGGTGTTCATGGAAAGTTCGCCGTCTCTATTACAGAGGTAAAGGAGAAGGTGGTGAGAGGAGGAAGCTGGACAGTCAAGAGTGGTCCCAGGCTACAAGTCTGCAACCTATCATGTAAGCAGGGCCGGCCGCAAGATCTGCTTGTATTCAGAGTTGCTCTGGAATCAATGAAGGATCACGGTACTAATCTCCTCTAGAGAACTTGGCTAAAACACATAGACTACAGATGCAGACTCATGATATAAACTATTATTATTATTGCCTTCTGCAGATAGCTTTAAAAAACTTGAATAGTATTTAACCAATTTTTTTAAATCCTTAAAATCATTGAAAATCTCTTATTTACTTATTGTCAGAAACATTAATAAAGAAAATGACTCAGAAATTTTCTACTTAAAAAAATCCTATCCTAGATCTTTAAGTACCCAAATTTCTAATAACTAACATATTTTAATATTATTATACTTTTTAAGTACAGAGAAAACTTTCCTGGAAGGGGGATTTCATGAGAATTAAAAAATGATTTTAATTGGGTTTTTGCCTGTATCTGTGTCTATGTAAACATCTCAGATCCTCTGGAATTAGAGTTACAGACAGTTGTGAGCTGCCATGTGGGTTCTGGGAATTGAACCTGGGTCCTCTGGAAGAGCAGCCAGTGCTCTTAACTGCTGAGCCATCTCTCCAGCCCTGCATAGTTTTAGTTATAAAATATCATCACCATTCTTCTATAATATCTAGGTCATCAACTAGGCCAAAAGTTCCAAGGCTTGTTGGCTAGCCTCCAAGTACAGAGATATAATGGAGAACAGAGACGATTTCTTCTCTGGGAGGAACCTCGCATCAATACGGTCTCATTCAGTATGAGCATCTCTCGCTACTTTATGCAGACAGGCAGCGTAATATGAGACTAGGTAAATGAGTTCAGGATCCAGACAGTCCTGGGCTCTAGTCCTTGCTTTACCATTTTACATCTCTGTGACAATACACCAGTTACTTAGGTTACTTAACTACTATGTATTTTAAGTTTCTCCTTGGAAAAATACAAATAATAACACCTGCCTTATATGGTTATTGTGAAACTGAACTAACACAAGATAAATAATAGGCTTGATACAGTGCCTGACAAACCCGTGCAGTCACAACAAATGATAGTTATTACTACATCAATGTTACAGTTATTCAAAAAGAGGACATCACACAACACCAGGAAATCTAAGTTCAAATTAGCCAATAGCATTGCTGAGACTTGGTATGAACATTTGAGTCACTAAAAAAAGCCCACTCTTCCTTAGAAAAAATATCTGTCACCTACTGACATTTAAGATCTCCTACAAAGTTGTATTCATCTCAACTGGAATACGGTATGCATGGGTGACACCTGTTTACCTACCCAAGGAAAAAGCAGGGGCAACTGTTCTGTAAGAGTGGGCACCACAGAAGGCTACGGGGGGCAGCTGGCAAACCTACACGAGTTATTTCAATCTTTTCATCACTTTTCCTTTCATGTGAAGGAGGAAGATGGACAACGCAACCTCTCTGGAACCTTGTTTATTCTAAGATTATGGCCAGTCTTCTTTTGGCAAATACTCCTTGCTCAGACTGCAAGGCAGATGTGTGTGCCCATCACTTCCTCCCCAGGCATTGCTCACTTCTCCTGGCTTCTTAGTCACTTGTCTGCCTGATTTCCTCTCTTACTTCACTTCCTCTTCTCCCACTTCTTTGCCACTGTATAAATATTGAAGACCATGAATAATTGACTCACAGCTAAGTGATTATATAGTTATAAGAAAGCACAAGACTATTTTTTAAATGGGCTATTCCTAAGTACTTTTTATAGGTTGCTATCCTTTTCAATCTGACATTCAAATTATAGGCACTAAGATGGAATTTTTAACCACCAATATTAACTATATAAAGCTTCAAAATAATTACATATCAATGGGTAAGTAACTTGTCACAAATGTAAATGGAAACAATAATCATCAGTCCACTGGTGAGTTTTCAAAGTTAACACAATCAGCTGCTGATCTCAACAGCAAATTCTTACACACACGACTCGAGGATCAGAAATGAAATGCTGGGTCAGACTGGAGCAAGAAAGCTTCAAAACAAAAATCAGAGAATACATAAGTACATCATCAAGACTCTCACATATTCTTCTTAATAGAACTGATTCACTAATGACACCTAAAGAAAAAAAAAAGAAAAGAAAAAGAAACCCACCAAAGTCCATGACAAAGTAAGCGGCAACCATCAAGCATTGACACTCTCCCACGGAAGATAGAATTTGTCTCACAAAGAACAGGCTATGATCAGCTGTGTCCCATGGTAAAACACTTCTAATACAAAAGATCTGTGATAAGTAATAATAAGATATTAAACTTAAACACAATTTAAATGTAATTCCAAGAGCTTTGTGTCAAAGAATTCTAAAGATAACTTCACCCACTCTTCTTCAAAGTTCAGCCACTGATACTAGAATCATGTAGGCAACTTGAAACTGATGTTCCTAGGACCTAACCAGACCAGGAAAATTAGACTCTGGGGAATGGAACCCAACATCTCCTACTATAGACCCTGATGTGGGTAAACCTTCTCATATTAAACCATGCAAGGCTTATTAAACTACCTACTAAATACCATGAGAAACTCAATCTCGAATCTCAGGTTCACAGAACTTTGTTCTTTCACTACACAATGCTGCTCATCATACTAAGATCTTAGAGCTCAAGAAAAGCTTAAGAAGGTCAACAGAGCCGGGTTTCTAGTTTTAGCACAGCTCCTACTATATAACACGTTCCATGCTTGCAGGTCCCTCTCTCCATATGGAAAAGGCACAAGAACACGCTCAGAGGAAAAACTGGAGGGACCTCCAGGCACCTGCTCTGGCACTTGCAGATCCACTCCACCACAGCTGATTCTAACTTTTGTGGCACCACGCAAATGCGAGCATGGCTCTCTCACCAAACTACAAAGAGATGGACCCAGTAATTCCGACCTGTGCAGAATAGCTATGGATGTAATCCAACACAAAATCAACCATAAGTTTTTGTTTTGTTTTGTTTCTTTTTCTTTGTAACTCAGCTTCACAGTTTTTGAGTATGAACTTTGTAGATGACAATATTATATCAAAAGGTTGGACAACGTTGAAAAACAGGAATAAAGGGAAGGAAACATTCAAAATAAAAGATTATGGTAATAAACACCACTCACAGATGCATCCAGGAGTGTTTGCTCCCTCAGTGTCTCCTCCTGCCTTTGAGATTTCAGTTCTTGCTGGAGCCTTTCATTCTCCAGCACAACCACTTGCACCCTATTTTTCATTCCAGATAATTCATCCTATAAAAGGCAGAAATCAAAATACGTTAAAGCATTTTCAACAATATTTATATTTATTAATTACTATGGAGTCCAGCATGAAATAACTATGGAAGACTTATCCTATCAGTTTCCTGACATACAACAATTTATTATGGCAAAAAAGGAAACCCAACATTAGGGAATATTATCAAGTATTTGGGTTACTTGATGGACAGTTGAAGGCCTGCTGATGGCCATATCACAAATGTATTCTTTTTCTGGAAGTTTGTTTCTTCAAGAAATCGAGGCCAGAGAAAAGTCTTATTTAAAATGGTTATCTAAGATTTTTTTTTAAAATGAGGCAGACTACTGAAAAGTAAGTAAATGACTATCAGTCATTTGCCAATAACATCTGAGGACTCAATGGAAGAGAGACAAAGACATAAAAAAGTGCAGTGTCTATGAACCAGTGCCCAGAGGAACCACAAATGAAGCAGGCTGCTCTAAAGTTTGAGCATTCTTATCTTACATACATCACTGTCCTAGCAGTGTGTAATATAAGGAATTATGGAAGTCACAACTTGAATAGCTATTAAGTGGCACCTCACTTTCTGAAAACAAAGATCTCAAATATATGAATGCTTAACCTAATATTCATTACTACTATCATCAAAAGCTATTATGCATAATATGCAGATTTCTTTCACCTTCTTTAGGGGGAAAAAGCAAACCTGATATTAAATGTTGTAATTTGAACAATAGTTTCAAAAGTCCAGTTTTCAGTCTGACATGTAATTGTGCTTGAAGGATATCAACTCAATCTCTCTAATAAAAAAGTTGAGCAATCTGAAAATCAATTCTTAAGTCAGAGAGAGAGAGAGCTGTTCCTCCAAATTGGAGAAAACATGCTTAGAATTGCAATACCTGAATAGAAACCCCGAAGAAACCTCTGCAGAAGCCAGTACTTATGAGGAAAATCCAAATTATAATTGATTAATGGTTCAACGCTCAGTGTGGATCAGTTTAAGATTTAAAAACTCTAGGGAGATCAAGGACCCCCTCAGAGTTTTAATTCTGTGACTACCAAGTTCTCAAAGTAAAGACTAGAAATAAACCCACATGCCAGGAAGGGCAAAGCAGCATTTTTAAACTATGCCCAGGAGCCTGTGTTCTCTGTATCAAGGCCTGTCTCAAACACTTTCAAGGACTTATAGACATTGGTTTTATTAAAGCCTAAAGAGAGTGGGATAATAAACAGACAACCCTAGTCCCCTCTACTGCCCCCTCCAGGTCACTCCCTCAGTGAAGCGTGAAAGGGACTCAAGGATTAGACAGCACCTTGCCCCTCCCATGCTTTCCCATGCCAACAGGGCGCCCACACCACAGGGGAGAAGTTCAACCTACGGAACTTAAGGATTCGCTAGGGAAACTTGAGGACAGCGAGGAGGCAATTCCAAGACCACAGAAGAAATTTTAGTCTGATGTTTATAGTAAAAGCAAACTGTAAAAACAGCCTAACTTCTAGTCATAAAAACAAGGCCTCCCAGTAAAGGCTTATTGTTTAGTTAGGCCTCTGCTGTGTGGGAAATATCAGAAGCAACTTGTGGGAGGAAAGGGTTTATTTAGCTTACACGTCCTGATTACATCCATCAGTGAAGGATGTCAGGGCAGGAACTCCAGGCAGGAACTTGGAAGCAGGAGCTACAGCAGAGCCACAGAGGACTCACTTACTGCCGTGCTCTCCATGATTCACTTGGTTTGCTTTCTTAAGCAACCCAGGACCACCTGCTCAGGGATAGCACCACCCACAATGGGCTGGACCCTCCCACCCCAAACATTAATAAGAAAATGCCCCACAGACATATTCACAGGTCAATCTGATGAGGGCAATTCCTTGCTAGGGTTCCCTCTTCCTGGAGGACTCTATTTGTGTGAGGTTGATAAAAGCTAACCAGCACAGCTACTCAACTTAGTTACTACTAATTACTATACCATGTACAACATTCAACAGAGAAATAGCAAGGACTGCTAGGAGTTAAAGAATCAGAGATGGCATGATGGAGAGAACCACATAAGAACAGTCATTTTTCAGTGGATCGCTCTAATCATGAAAACTAAGAATAGCAAACTTCAATATAAGGTATAATTGACATTGAAGTCCTAATGAGTAACTTACCTTGCAGAATTTAACTTCCGCTTCTAAATGATGAATGTACTGAGACTGGTCATTAATGATAGGAACGAGGTTGTGCACAGTAGGCATGCTATTGTCCTCACATTCTGGCCGCTGAGGGAGAAAGGACAAATTAAGCAGCCCCACATTTAGCAGAGAATCATCTGGTCATCCTCTCTACAAGCAATTTAGTGCTGGTGTGACATAAGTAAAGACTGGATCACAGTGTACTAGATCACAGAATGCACAGACTATTTATGTCTTTATTCTATAAATTCCACAAGTATAAGGATATGAATATTATTTTTGAAAAATAGAGAGCAAACAGTTATTAAAAGCACATGACACATGGAGTTTCTTTTTCAGAGCAGGGCACTATAACCGGCTTGGAATGGCTACCTGCTTAGCTCCCTAACAATGTGACAGCCCATTCAGGAATGCTGAGACATAAGGGACAGTCAGTTCTCTTCCAAACACTGCTGGAAGACGAGTGCCATCAGCAGCTGCACGTCAGCTCACCAAGTGAGAGCTTCAGACACGGATGTCAAACGCATGTCAGTGACACAAATCTGCTTCAGAGGGGCGCACTGAAAAAGCGAGAGCTTGGGCTTTCACTTTGTTGTTGCTGTTGTTGTTGAGTGGATTTTTTGGGCTTGTGCAGTGTATGCGAGGTGTGTGTGTGTCTGTGTGTGTGTGTGTGTGTGTGTGTGTGTGTGTGTGTGTGAGTGCGCGCACGCCCCTAGTCTAGAAACAATTCAAAACTATGCATTCTTGGGCACAGATCCTCTAAGGCTAAGCAGTAAAAGAGACACAAGCTGCCCTAAGGAGCCCACAAAGACATTTCAGAAAAAGTTCTACTGCTGTTGGTATTTTAAGGAAGAAGAAATCAGGAAAAGGGAAGTAAGAATCAGCAGTCAGCCTGACAGGAAGGCCTGCAAAGAGAACATTTCTGTTTCTCACTCACTTTCTATGGCTTTAACAGAGCATTATTCCTGACTGAAGTGTTTTCTGTCCTAAGAATAGGGCTGAGTATAAAAGAACAAACTCTGAACTAGGCCAAAATCATAATCTAGGCCTTAAGTCCACCTAGTGCATGTCACAGACTTGCTAAAAGGACACTGTGCCTAAGTCCTGGAATTTTCATAATCATAGGGAAGATGATATATTTAGAACTCTTTAGAAAGCCATGAAGTTGGACATAAATATTAAGCACAGCAGCAGTGGCCACCTTACAATTCCAGTATCTGTGACAACTGAAAGCAAAGCCTGCATGCTGCACTCTAGAAACATGTGGCTTGCCTTGACTCACAGGAGGCGTGTCATAATGGCTCCCTCCAGGAGCACTGCATTCTTCTCAACACATTTATGCTTAATTCTTACTTCATAGAAATATACTTCATTCACATATTCAATATTCATAGCTATTGATTACAATTTTAATAAGGTATTTTATCACTCAGTGCATTTACTACTGCTGGACTTTGGTTTCTAGAATGCTCTTAAAAGCACAAGGTGAATGGAGTGCTTTCAAATCAATTAGAGGAAGTTGCTAGAGCTGTTGCATGTTCAGATACACTCATTATCTTTGAAGACAAAGTGAGCACTAGCATTATGGAGCTTACTAAATCAGGGTGGGTAGAAAGGTATGCACCAGGAGAGTTTATTTACCATTGCTTTACAAATGCACAGGTCCCTTTACAGGAACATATATAAAAGAGTGGTAAGCTGCACTGTGTATTTATATGTACTAACTATGAGGCACACTAATTAGAAGTCCCTTTCAGACTGCACCATGAAATACCCTCTCATAGCCAGTACTATGAGCCAGTAGAGCAGGTCAGAAGAATGAGGCTCTCCTGAGAGTGAAACTCAGACATTGGTGGGATGGGAAGTAGATCTAGTATTTTCTTAAGTTCAATATATGGATATCCAAACTATAACAAACTCCTAAAAGAATATACAAAATCAAAGAAATGCTATATAATTTCTCACTAATTGTACCACTAAAAAAAAGAGCATTCAAGAGAAGGGGTCTAACATTACAATTAGTAACCTACAGATGACTAAATATACACATGAACTTCTAAAAAATATTATTAAAACATTATGCCTTTGCATTGACTGTCATTTTTATATATTCACTAACAGTTGCAAAAAACATTTCTGAAACCATTCTCTTGACTACACTTTTGAATCTAAAAAATAAATAAAAAATGTCAAGATTCTCTCAGTTCAAACTATCAGAGGTGAAGGAAATAAAATTCCTATGACTATAATCTGGAATGTGTGCAAAATGCTCAAAATGACACAGGAAAATAAAGCAAAGCGAGGAACCCCATGCTTTTGTCAGGCTTCAAAGGGTGACACTTACCACAGGGGACATCTTTCGTCTTTGCGGTGGAGACATCTCATTGTCCTTACTTGCTTGTTGGCGCAATAAAGCTTTGAGTTGATTGACTATAGAGCAAAAGCGATGAATTTATTGACCTTGCTAGAAACCCATGGGTTATGCATAGTTTAGGTTATAAATGTCCCCCAAAGACCATGCATCAAAGAAAATGCCCCTCACTTAACATTAATGGGAGATAAACACAATTAGAAGAGGTAGGACCTAGTGAAGAGGTAGGGATTTGATTATTAAATCAAATCATTAAATGTGGGAAGTCTTCAAGTTACTAGGGAAGTTGGGATCTGCCTCTTCTTCCTCTTTTTCCCTTCCTGGAATGAGGTAGGTACCTGGAGGAACTGCCCTACCACATGGCCAAAGATGGGCTAAAACATGTAAAAAAAATATTAAACAAAACAAACTGTTAAGATATGTTGGCACACTCCTGTAATATCATCACTTGGGAGACACAGGCAGGGGGATGACCACAAGTTCAAGCCCACCTGGCCTACACAGAGAGTTCCTGGCCATTCAGGCATTCATAGGAAGACCTTGTCTCATAAAGAAAAAGTATCTTCTGCTGTGGATACACTCTGTATGCTGTGAATGTGTTGCTCTGATTGGTTAATAAATAAAATGCTGATTGGCCAGTAGCCAGGCAGCAAGTATAGGTGGGACAAGCAGAGAAGAAAATTCTGGGAAAAGTCAGGACACAGAGGAAGCAAGATGTGAAGGCAGAACTGAGAAAAGGTACCAAGCCATGTGGCTAAACATAAATAAGAATTATGGGTTAATTTAAGTGTAAGAGCTCGTCAATAGTTTAGCCTGAGCTAATGGCCGAGCAGTTTTAATTAATATATGCCTCTGTGTGTTTACTTGGGTCCAAGCAGCCGCAAGGCCACTGGAGCTGGGCAGAACCAGGAAAACTTCAGCTACAATATTCTTTACAAGTTTGTTTATCTAAGATGTTGTTATAGTGAGGGAAAGTAGACTAACATTTTATTACCAAACATCAATCCAGCAAATATTGCTTAAACTATTAGGCAATAAGAACTTTGTATTGGCTAAGGACACAAAGAAAAGAATGAAAACTTAAAAAACTACTTTTAAGTAGGAATTTAATAAGCAAAAATAGTTAGAGCAGTAGATACAAGGTTTTAATGCAAACCTAGAGCGTGCACAAAGCTTCCTGGATAGGGATCACAGCATTATGCACTTGCTTTCACATAGTTACTAACAGCAGTAGTGAAGAGGACTTCAGCACGAGGGAAAGAATGGACAGGTGTCAGAAATTACAGTCATGAGGAACTGCAGTATAAAGGTGTGGATGCATAGTCAGGGGGTGCTAAGAGATGGCTGCTTTCTAAGACAGATGGTTCAGATGAGGCCTGTGAAAAGGATGGTTAAGAGGACAGCATGGAAAAACCTGACTGGAGAAGTAGGTTAGGAAAATGTTGTTATTCCATCCCAAAGATTTTGGACTTAAGTCCATAGGATTTGGGAAGTCAAAGGAAAAAAGGTAAGTGAAGGAATTGTCACACAGCAAAAGAAACTAAGCAGTAGAGTGGCCAACTGAACTCTGTGGAGCTGGGAGAATCCACCATGTGCTCAGAGTGACAGTCACACTCACCAGCATGGCTGTGCTGCAGCTCATGCCAGGCCACCCCGGTGTCCTCATTTTCTACATTGACGCTGGGGGAAGGATCCAGAGCATCTTCTTCCACATTGACATCAGCTTCTCTCAGGGCACATTTCAGTTGGTGAAGGCTTCTATTGGCACGTTCTGCAACAAAAGCCTGATGAAAGTCAGGGCCAATAAAATGGTGGCAATCACAGGTGGCATCCTCAAAATGAGTGTCAGTTTCAGGGGGACCTTATGAGAAAAAGTAGAATTCTAGCTCCAGCTAGCTAAGGACTACATGAGAGGAGGTAAGAGAAGATGAAGTTCACAGAAACTAAACTTGGGAATTGCTACAGTTACTGCTCACACTATTATGAACATTCTGTGAATATGACTGCCTAGTTAGGGTTTCTATTGCTACAACAAAACACCATGACCAAAAAACAAGTTGGGGAGGAAAGGGTTTTTCTGGCTTACACTTCCAGATCATAGTCCATCACAGGAGGATAAGAACTCAAGCAGGGCTGGAACCTGGAGGCAGGAGCTGATATAGAGGCTATAGAGTTCTGCTTAGTAGCTTGCTTCCCCCTGGCTTGCTCAGCCTGCTTTCTTATAGAACCCAGAACCACCAGCCCAAAGATGGCACCACCCACCATGGGCTGGGCTCTCCTCCTCTGATCACTAATTGAGAAAATGCCCTACGGCCAGATCTCATGGAGGCATTTCCTCCGCTGAGGCTCCTTCCTCTCTGATGACTCTAGCTTGTGTCAAGCTGACACACAAAACCAGCAAGTACAACCAGAAAGAAGGACTGAAGCTCCCTTTATGGTAAAAGAGTCACCAGCCTAAAGGTTTCTTCCTTTCCCTCAGTGCTTGAGACTTGCCTATCCCACCCAGAGACATGAGGTGAGTGGACAGAACCATTCTGGCCCAGGGAAGCCTCACTTTCTCTGAAGACCTAACATCCCTGCCTCACCAAAAGAATTCAAACTGCCTGACCTAGTTCTGATGACGAGTTGGACAGCTGGGTGCTCACAGTAGCAACCACTACCATACAGTACTGGCTCACTACATCTCACCCACAGACACTAGGTTAGTACGTATGACCATCCCAAGTCGAAACTGAAACTAACCAGCGTATAAGTGACAGAAACTGTCTATGATGGAATACTTTAAGGTATACTGTTATGATAGCTCATCTCTAAAAATAGCCTCAGGGTCACACTGCACTTCCTCACAGGCCTCAATTTGCATTGACAGGCTACAGTGACAGTTACATCTCATCTTTAAGAAGGGTCAGCAAGGTTTGCTTTCTCTGCCTCAAACTGTTTATTTAACAGCTGGCCATACTACTGGAGAGAAATATAAAGAAGTTAGTGGTTGGGGACAGACCCTGAGACTATAAGAAGCTCCTCTACTCTACCTATCTTCCGCCTAAGTGCTCAGTGTAGCCTCCAAAAGATTCCCGAGACCATTTCATTGTAATGGCTTGAAAATGAAGCTAGAGAGAAAACTCAATTGGTAGAGTGCCTGCTCGAAAACATGAGGATCTGAGTTCAGATCCCCAGAACCTTTACAAAAAGCTGCATGTGGCAGAGCACACATGTAAGCCCATTGCTGATGTGGGAGAGAAGAGGTGGATCACTGGGGGTCATTGGTCAGCCAGTCTAGTTGAATCCATGAGTTTCCATCTAAGTTTCAAAAGATAAAGGTAGAAAGCAATTGAGGAAAGATATTCATGGTCATCCTCTCACCTCCATAAGCACACACACACACACACACACACACACACACACACACACACACACACACCTAAGCACATGAACATACCCACTAGCAAGTACATACAACACACACACACACACACACACACACACACACACATACACACACACTTCTAAAAGGCTTAATTCATTATCAGTCATCCATAAAAAACACATTTATAAACATACATTCTGCAATGTTTCCAATGTCATTAACTTCTAAGTTTAGAACCAAATATAATAACCTTATTACTTAACAGGAAAAAATACTCCATGTTACAAAATATGTACTACAATTTCTTTACTTAGAGAAACTCACCCTCTACATAGATAACACTAAAAAGAAGCAGCCTTTCCTGTCTGAGACGAATGGTGAAATCCTATTGTCTTCATGGTGAATTTATCACCACTGTTTTCTCCATAGCAACCCGATTTGCCCACAGACCTTCCTCTGAACACACACCCGGTGCTGACTGATAGCCAGGTCTGGTCTCTTCTTACTCACTCTGGGTTTCAGAAAGTCCACATTAGATACAGTCCTGGTTTTAGCAATACAAGGAGCAACAGCAGTTTTCTAAAACTCAGTATTTTCTGAAAAGACTTGTCCATAGAAAAGGAAAATCAAAGTGGTCTATGATATGCAATACAGTTTAGACATTTAGATTTATGCCCTTAAATCTATAACTAAAGCACTTGCCTGTAGAGCATCCATTAGAAAGGAAGCAGAGGGTTTGACTAATGTTAAAGTATATTCCACAGAGCTATCAAATGACTTCATTTCTAAGACAAAGAATATTTATTTATTTATTTTATTAGGGCAGGTACTCTAATTAAGATCTAAGAAGTTATATTAGGAAAAGGGGAAACCTTACATGAGGAAAAATACACAGTGGAAGTCCCTGTAGGTCGAGCTCTTTCAGGAGACTACAACAATGGCAGGTTCTGCTTTATATATTGATTTATTTTGTGGTCCTAGAGATTGGACACTGGGCCTAAGGGAATTCTGGGCAAGATCCTCATACTGCACGTCAACTTGCAGTAACCCTTTAAATCTTGTTTCTAATATTCTTATTCAGTCTTTCAGAACCACACTAACATTACATGCTAAAATGCATCAAAAATATTACATGAAATTACAAGACACTGAGATCAACAATTCACCTCCTTCAAAAGGTGAATTTTGGTCTATTTGCTTTGTCTTTGCAACTACTCACTCAGTTGTAAGGTTCAGAGAAGAGATTTTTGCAAGAACTACATCCTAAAACCAAGATTAAGGAGGTAAACGACATTTTAAAATCATTTTATGTAACATTTCAAAGCACACTAAGTGTTTTCAATTCCCGACAGCAGCATGCTTGTGATATGACAAACTGACTTAATCCTGAGGGATAAATTCAGACAATTCGCCGAGACAGATGAACTGCCATGACTCTTCAGCTGAAGCCACTGCAAGGGAACCTCCCATAATCCACCACTCAGCAGATGCAGCTCACTGCTCCTCACACTTAGGGAAACCAGATTAGACGGGAGGCTCCCGCTATCATTTCCTACCTGCTGCTCATGGCCACAGTTTTATCTAACCAAGAGCCAGAAAGACTCTCCACTTCCTCTGTTCTCAGAGGACAGTCGCCTATTTTTGAATACATTCTGATTTCTTCTCTCCAGCACTAACCGCAGGCTGTCGATAAACTTAATTATGAAGATAAATGCAAATAGAACCTCTGCATCCTACAGATCACATGAAAATAATTGAAGTGAACGTTACTTCTGCAGTCCATTATCTGAACATCAATCCATACAATGAGCAGGTTCTTAAAGCCAAAGACTGAGATCAAGGCGTGTCTTACTCATTTCTCAGTCCAATTTCTCTTCCTCCTAAGTTTTAACTCCTGGCTCACCATTGAGCTTCTTTTCATCAACGTTAACTTCTTAAAAGATAATTTAAACTTCAATAGTCATGTGCATGCATATGTTTTCTGGTCATATTCAACATCCATTACTCTCCCTCACCCCTCCCACTCCCTCTGGACCCCTTCCTCCTCCCCCAAAAGTCCTCTCCTATTTAAATGTGGTTTATTTTGTTGTTGTTTTAGGAACTCCTGGGTTTAATTAGGATTGCCTGCGTGAGCATGGGTGTGAAGCTACTTAGGAACATGGCAGCTTACCAGTTGCTACACCACTGGAGAAGAATGACCCTCCCCCAGCCACAGGACCTGCCAACAGCTCCCAGCTAGGAGTGGCGTTGACATGCTTTTGAACAAAACACACAAGCACCACTCAGTGTAAGACCAGCAAGTACATTCATCTAATCAATTATTAATTTCTACATTTTCCATCTGCCTAGGTGATGTGAAAGAGAAATGTCCTGGTGTCAGGGGTGAGGACTCATCCTGTAAAGTGCCCAGCTGTCTCTAAAACACATGCAATTAACCATTTCCTCGCCTGAGATATGAGATGCCCTGCAGTTCCTGACACAGGCTTAGGCTAGGCAGACAAGCAGAAAAAATGAAACCACAGGAAGACAGGAAAAACGTGCCTGCTCATACTTGACTGGACCACAGCCCACTTTAGAGGACAGCTGTCACGGTTTACTAGAGAACCAACAGGTAGCAAAACCATGAGAGAAACAGCCTCCTCCAAAGTCAGACAAAGCCAAGTCTTGTAAGCAGCCAGCACAATAGTGAAAGCGAATAGAAGATACAGAAATAAAAGAGTCTCAACAAATCCCAACTCTAATGGCTGAAAACGTGCTGAAGCAGATGGCATCATAGGGAAAGACAGTCTCAACAACAGTGTAATCTTTGTAAGGAAGCAGGGCCTGCAAGATTACCAGTGACAGATGTGGGGCAGCCACTCTGAGACTGCTATGTCCATCCTGTGGCATGCACCGGGCACCTCCTTGGCACCAGCAGGGTGGACTAATGCACCTGGGCCTTTCACCAATAGCGAATTCACTCTACCCGGGCTGGCAGAAGACTGGGGGTAGAATCACCAGACAATACAGTCTGCATTCATAATTGTAAGGACTCTTTCTTGAGTCTCTTGCAATGGCTGCAACATTGTTTCTGAACACAGTGCTATCAGTGTTTCAGACCTGATAACTTGGTCACAGGAATCATACTATGCATCTTCGCCACTGTCCCTGGCTTCTATTCGTGGGATGCCAGCAACACTCCCCTCCACCCCCAGTCATGAAGATCAACAATGTCTGTAGACATTACTAAATGGTTGCTTGCCAGACAAATGGACCCTGGTTGAGATCAACGAAGCAAGATTGCTCCTGCTCAGCCTTGAGACGCTAGTCCTACTGTCAGTGTCCCAGCCACCACATCCACCACACTGTTATACTGCAAAGGCAACAGCCTTTTGATGGAATGGGCAGCTCAGCACACCGTTCTTAGCACTAGTAGAGCAGGGTATAACCAGAGGCCACCACCGTCAATGTAGGAGTCTTTCAGATTTCTATCGTAATAAAGAGATCAAATTTTGTATTTAGCCCACTTTATTGCAAGGCTAGGGCCTGACGCTGCAGTGTCTGCTCTAGGCCTACTCCTCCAAACCTCCCGGTGGGATTAATGAACTCCATCATGGTCCAGGCTGCCCAGATGTGTGCAGAGTGCACTGCAGGTTACTGTCGTTACCTCTGGACTCACAGGAAAACTTGGCCATGGGCTGGTAATGTCACTGAAGTACAAATCTTTAAAGATTTTATTTGTTTCTTTGTTTTCAACTACCCAGGGTAGCCTTAAACTAGAGCTCCTCCAGCCTCCTCAGCACTGGAATGACAGGCATATTTCACCATGCCTTGCTTACTGATTTTTGTTCTAGTAAAAAAAAAACAAAACAGACAAACCAAAAACAAAGGAGCCACTAAAAACAAAGTGAGTATGTAAACAAAAACACTCATAATTATTTTTACATCCCCCCAAGGTGTACGAGTACGTGTGTGTGTGTATGTGTGTACCTACAGACATATAAATACAAATAACACATGGCAAAGAATAAAAAAAAATCAGAAAAATATTTATGGAAATAGAAAAGAAGAAATGTACGTTTTATGAGTAAATCTGAGAAAAAGAGAAAACTTTCCCTGCAGATAAACGTGTTCTTAAGTGAGCCAAAGGTCCTGATGACATCACTGCTCGCTGGCACACAGGCAAACCTCTCAGTTAGCAGTGTTGTTACACAACCCTCCTGCAGATGTGAATTCTTCCCTACATCCAAGCAAAACATCCTCCATCAACATTCTGTCCAGTTTTCTCCGCCTACATCAAACACGAAGAAAGGGACCGTCCTCAAGATTGGTGTTCCCGCCACAGCCCCCCTCACTTCCAATGCACCTCTTCACCTCCTTCCTTCCAGTTTCCTAAGACATGAGCACAGTCTTCAGAGCAGGGAAAAGGTCACCAGCACTCCAGGTGACAGAGGGCACACTAGGCTCTCAGACGTGCTTATGCTCGGCTTGCTTCTTCGAGAAAGAGCAGAAGGGAGACGCGGGGGAGAAGGAAGCCAGGAAGAACATGAAAAACACAGGGCACAGAGTCTGACCACACACCGACCCTTCCCTAGTATGTGTCCTCGACACCCTTTGTCGTCTTGGCTCCCACAGGCAACAGTCCTCACATCTAGTTCAAGCTTCTAACTTGCAGACAAGGAAACAGAAATCCAAATCCAACTTATGAACTTGTCCCAGGTCACACAAATGTTAATCGGCAAAGTGACAGGAAGTTCAGTGATCTGGCTCCTAGTCACACATTCTCTCCTGCCTCTGTCATAGTCTCCTCCGAGTGCATCTGGAGGCTGAAATACCAATGTTCTGAAGGGAAAGGGGAGAATTGCATACAGAATGTATATAAAAGAGAAAGATTGTGTTCCTGTCAAAGACAAGCTTGTTTGAACAGTATGCCCACTCAGCCAAATTTGGGTGGCTAGGAGTTATCTGCTTAGGTGAGAACGATGCCGCCACTCAACTGCATCCACACCCCACTGTGTACCAGGAGCACAGCCTGGCTCCGTTGGTAGGGACAGACACCACATTACCTTGCGGTCTCCCTCCTCTTTAATACTGGAACAGAATGCGCAGATGTGTAACACCCAAAACTTCCCAGGTTGACTGTAACTCTGACTTCCTTCCACGTTCTTGGCTATAAACTACTTATTTCATCTCATGTCCTCATTCCATTATGCACTGAAATTGTTTCCTCGTTTATTTCAATGGTGGGGGTTAAACTGACCCTTGACTCACTAGGCTCTACTGCTCTACTGCAGGGCTACCCCTGAGCAATGCACAAAATGTAAATGAAGGCTATATTGGTTACCTTTCTCATTACTGAACACCTCACGGAAGCAACCTGAGATGGAGTTTTGACTCACAAAGGTCCCTATGTATCCTGGCTGGTGTGGCACAGAGTCGCCTCTCAGTTTCTGGTGGTAGGAACTCTCAGCTTGCTCACACTGCAGCCAAGCGAGAAGCAAAGAGCTCAGCCTCCTGCTCCAACCTCCCAAGTAATAGGATTGCCAGGTGTGTGCCACACAGAACCCTCCCCAGTTTCTCACCGAGGGCACAGGCAACCCAAAGTAAGGAATAACTGGGGAACATAAGCTATTGGATAAATAATGGAGTGATGCTAGGACTCTCCCAAACATTCTGCAGCTTCCCAAAACAGTGCCACCAACTGCAGACCAAGTGTTCAAGCCCATCATTTTGTGGCGGCTATAACAGAGGAAGCAGATGCATTTGCTATATTCCCTAGTTACAAATAAGTCTCTCAGCCACTGTGTACTTTGACTGATGCCTACCTAAAGTAAATGGACACCGAGCCACACTGCCAAGAGGCCTTCAAAATCCTTCTAGTCCTAGATTGAGCTTTGTGGTTCCAGGACACCAACGATACGCTCACTTTGACTATGCTGGAAACTTAAATGTTCGTATGGCTATTTCATAAAAATGAAGAGATACTACCAATTAGTGAATGTACACTTGTTCTAAAGTCTCAGGAATAAATAGGAATAAAAGACCATTACTTTACTAGTCTTCCAGTATGCATGAACTAGGAAAGACATTTTATACCACAACTCTTAAATATTGGGCACTCTTGAAATAACAAATGACGTCATATTCAACACAGTTTGATTATTCAGAAACAAAAGTTTACTTGAAAGGGAATTTTTCTCTCTGAAAGTGGTAATTGATATTTGACTCTACTCAAGTTCAGGGATACTCCTGTTTTGTTTCCTTCTAAATATTATTGTATATGCTAATACAAGTAAGGAGTCATTAAATCAATAAGCAGTACATCCTGAAAACCAGGAGAAAAATCAAGTTCCATTTCTTGAATCACTGCTAAAATTATGGCTTAATTGTTTTTAAATGTTCACCTTTTTTTCTATACCTCACATTTGCCATTGATGAAAAGTTTTCACCTTAAGTGGCTGTCACATTAATTATAAATTTTAAATTTATTTTAATTAGAACTTCATGCTATAATTACTGGAAGCAATAGCAGTACTACTACACTATTACTACAAGATTTATTTTTTTATGGTGCTGGGGATTGAACTCAGGACCTTGTCCAAGTGCTACTCCATCAAGCCAAGTAACCATTTCTATAAAATTAGTTTGAAATTAGCCCCTTAACTATGTCAAAATGCTTAATATTAAATCACCCCTCAAAGCATGGGGAGCAGATGAAATCTTGAGTGACTGTGTACTTTAGACATGAGCACAGGCATGTCAAAGATTCCAATGTCTCAGACACATCGGAATGACAAGGCCTTCCCCAGGTCAGGCTCTGGAGAATCAGTAGTCTTCCCCTGGTCAAAGTAGGGATACAGCTGACCTTTAGCTAACACCAGTACACACAGGAAGTACAGACCACAGCTTCCTCATCCCAGATGACTACAATCCCATACTGCTCCCCTATAGAAACCCCCTATTCCTGCTGAGTTTCCAGACCATGGTTGCTGTTTCTCTATCTGAGCTCATGGCCCATTCCATCCCAGCTGGATGTTACTTGTATCTGTCATTTCTACATTCCCTTTGTCCCAGTCAGATCAACCACATGACTACATCAAAATGATTAATATTAAATAGTCCCCCAGTGGTTAAATAAAGGCCTAAAATTATATCACAGAAGTACTAAATGAAACAACAAAAAAAATCGGAAAAATTTATCAATCTAAAAAAATTACAACCATTTATAGTATCTTTCTTGATCCCAAATAAAGAGGTAGAAGCAGTTACTTGGGTATTCAACAACTCTTGAAATATCCATAGGCAGAAGACCACATTTAATTCCTTCATTCCATAGTTTGAACACTGAGGATGCTGACAATCTTTAACACCATCAATTGATACAGATGATTAACAATAGGCCTACAAAGTCAAGAGTCATGAGGAAACCAACTTTCCAGGCTACTCAAAAGAACTTTAAATCTTGAAGGAAGCCAATGTCAGTGGCTAACACGTAAAGTTTTTATGTGTCAGACATTGGTTGTCAGTCTCATTTGAAAACACAGCAACCTGCAACTGTGTTGCTTATTGTCTTTCTCACTAGCCCAAAGACTCCACAGCGACAGGGACTCACTGCCAATCCATGCCCTCGTATCAGCAACCCAACTCGGGCATCCAATTATTATTTGCTGATTAAATCAGGTTATCCATGATTCAAATATTTTAACTGTTGGCCATAACCTATGGGGTTATAAAGATGCAGACTAGGAAAAGGTGCGTCACAACCAATAGAATCAAGTCTTTAGTGAATTTTTTACTTTCTATGTCTCACATTTATGACATGCCCTCTCTTCTCCCTTCCTTTCCACATGCCAGACAAGCATTCTAATACTGAGTCACATTCCCAGCCCCTAACACTTTTTTGCTATGGATGAACACTTTTTTAAGGTCTAAAAAAAAAAAATCACCGTGTTATGTTCATAGTTTATTTTGTTCATTTGTTCCCCACAATAATCATGGTGTAATTAACACTACAACTTCGATATAGCAAAGTCTCAAGTTTCCAGAGGTTATATCTGTTTTCAAGATGACAGAGCTAAATATAAGTATAGACACCACCTGGCCAAATAATCATTCCTCTGGTACTTTGCTCAGAAAACGTGACTTAACTAAATAGGGCTTCAATTATAGTAATTATGACTTGATTAATAAGAAAGACATAGGTTTTGAAGGTGGATAGGCCTGAATTCAATACCTGCCTTTGCCACTAACCAACTGTGTGGATTTGGACCTACAACTCGGTGTCTCTGGGCTTTGATTTCTTGACATGTAAAATTGGGAACGTTAGTAAGATAAAGTTTTAAATGTTTTGCTATATGAAAATAATGTAGATCAACAAGTATCATATTATTTCAAATAACTATTAAAGTTATGTTTCTGGTCTCATAAGTAAGATTCAGTATACTAAACCAGAATTTGAATGTGTAAAACATTGTGAATGAGAAATGTATGGGATTAAACAGCAAAGTATGGCAACAGGGTAAAATTGGCATAGAGATGTCCACAAGTTTGTAATGGTACTAGTTGACACACACCTAAATCAAGATGTAGGTAAGTACCCTGATGGGTCAGGTTATCATAAGAACAGAGGTAACAACGCTGCTTAACCCTACAACCAAAACCAAACTATTTCATCCTTAAGATCAGAGCAACATCCGTCTTCTTCCTCCACGGCCTGGCTGGTGCTCAATGAAAGTGTTAGGAAAACCACCCACTACTGCCCAGGGTACCCTGGAGCTAGGCACTGAGATTCGGAGCAACTCACCCCGGAGACTCCGCTGGTATTGCCCCAGACTGTCCTCCAGGGTAGAGTTCCCTGGGGACTTCGCCATGGGGTCAGAGATGGGAGTTATGCGGGAAAGTGTCCAGTGCACCCCTCCAGGAACAGGCCTAGCGCTGGGGGTTGGGGAATGCCTGCCTGCTTCCTGTCGCTGCTGTCACTAGGGAGCCAGGAACCCCGGACCGAGCTCCTGGGGGCTTTTCCTACCCCCTGGCCCTCATGATGATCGTCGGGAGTTGTAGTTCGCAGGCTCAAAGCCTGCACCCTCGAGAGTCCTATAAGCCTTCCAGCTACACTACGATTCCCAGAGGGCTATGCGCTCGGGGACGCCACTCCGGCAGTTTAGCGGCCTGAGCCCGTTGCCAAGAGACGGGCTGGCAGGCCGCGCCCTTTCCCTTCTGCCCAGTTTGGGTTAGTCCTGCTGTCTTGCCGTCCTCCAGCCACCTGGATCGACCCGCTGACAGGAGGGGCCCGGTGAAGGCCTAGGCTCTGCAAAATGAGCCCTCTCAAGGATTGACTGTAAACTCTGTTTGAGTTAGGATTTCCGTCAAAATTGTTTTTCCCTAGAAAACGAAGCCGTACATCTTCCCAGCAGCCGGACTGTGAGGGCGGCGGACACTACAACTCCTAGCATGCCCAGCGCCCCGCCCTCCGCGTGGAGTTGGCGCACTGCCCGCTGGGAATCGTAGTCCTGGTTGGTTGCGGTCCTCCTCCAGCCAGGCAGCTCTCCATTGTTCCAGCGGGTCTTGAGGGCACGCCTGCGCAGTGGGCGGCTGAGAGAGCGTGTGGGTGAGACCCCCTCCTCAAAGCCCCCTTTCATTGTCTGGGTCTGGCGCCTGCGCAGTGAGGCATCGCTGGGCCCCGGCCGGAGGAGGGAGAGGACCTGGCTGGTTGCCCTTTGCGGGGCGCCTGCGCACTGAGCCGCCGCTCACTGCCGTTCCCGCTATGTGTGGGGCGTGTGTGGAATAACGTTATTGCCCAGCGGAACCGAGGGGGCCGGAGCTCCACCGCGGCGGCGGCGGCGGCGGCGAGGACGACGACAACGGCGACGGGGTGGGGGGTGGAGGACAGCGTGGCAGAGACTGACGGGACGCGCCGCGCCCCGCCTCCCGGTCCGGTCCCTCTCCGCGGTGAGGGGTAAGTGATGCGCTCGGGGTCGGCGCGGCCCGGGGGGTTCTGCACAGCCTCGCCCTCCTCGGTTCCTGCGGCCGGGGTCGGGGCGCGGCCCGCGGCGGGGTGCAGTGCGAGCCTGGAGGCCGAGGGGCGCTGCCCGGACGCCCCGCGCGGCCGCCGCCCTCCCCTCCCTTCTCCCCTCCCCCACGGACCGCGGCCCGACGCCCCGGGCCGGCTTCCCTCCCGTGCTCCCCGGTCTTCTCCAGCTGCCTCCCGGGCTTTGTGCAGCCGCCGCTGCGGGCGGAGCGTCGAGGGAATGGCTGCTCGGCCGCCGCTAGGGACCGAGTTTTGCAGGGCGCCCATCCCTTTTGTAGGGTTTGGTTTCGGGGGGTGTGGGGCGGGTGGCGGTGGGGAGGTCGGACGACGACGACGAGCCTTCGGGTGGTGTCGCGGGAGGGCGTGGAAGACGTGCTGTCAGGCAGGCTGCCCCGCGCGCCACTGCTCCCCGCGTCGCCCCGGGCTGGGTAGTAAACCCCCCGCGGGAGGAGCGAGCGGCTTCCTGTCGGCTTCATTGTCCCAAGATTCAGTTGTAGGGTTTGGATCTGTTCCCCTTCCATTTTACTCAAGGGGGAGAAATAGCAGCTGCGTTGACACGGAAGGGAAAGACGAGGAAATGTGTCCTAAGTCATATGATCTCTGTTTTATGGTCTTGAGTAGTTTTACTGGTTTTTGTTGTTCTTTTTGCCCAAAATATAAAGAAGACGGGCTGTACCTGCTAGAGTCCAAGCCTGCCAAGGTGATCAATACAAATTACTAGGTGACAATGAAGGCTGGGCTAGGTAGGGCCTAAGAGCGAAGCTGTTGTTTAGCGGGGAAATGAACCAGCAGAATTATTTTTTCCACTGGGTGGGTAATGCGTTCATCTTCCTAAGGGAATACATTAGGATACGTTTAAAGCAAACAAAACAAAAAATAGGCCGGGTATATTTCAGATTCTGAAATTGATTGGTTTTTATTCTGTTGATGAAATTTCAACCGTTGGAGAGGAATTTGTTGATGCAGACAATACATTTAGTTGAAAATGCATCCTTTAAAATGATTTGAATCTTAAGGGCATGGTATTTGCAGTGCTATGCCAACCTTTCTGCTTAAAACAAGCAGATGATAGGATGAAGCAGGATGAGGGGCAGGTGGAGGGATAATGTGAGTTACATTATAAAGACAGAACCTAAATCTTTATGGATATAGTCCTATGTACTTAGCCTTCAGAGACCAAGAAATTCAGCACTGAGAAATAGCAAGGGTTTTTGGGTTTTTTTTTTTTTTTGTCACAGTTTTAAAACAATAAAACCAGGGATGCTTTTCATTTTTCCTTTTGTAAGTACTACAAAACTTTGGTGTACCAAAACGGGAGTCTTAAGCGGGCCTAACAGAAGCTAAGAAGATACTAACACTGGCAAAGTGGGCTGCCTTGTCTGCCTCCTCAAAGCGATGGAAGGCAGAGCTGAATAAAAGCAGGATCTCTACTGCAGTGTGCTCTCTTCTGTGTGCCCAAGTCCCCTGCCCTGCACAAATATATAGAACATTTCCTACATGCTCCTAAGTGCTCTTTTTTTCTTTTTTAAACGCGATTCTCAACAATTGTATTAATTTACTCCTCGTGTTGTGTTATAAATTATTAATTATACTGAAGTGGAGCTTGAGTTTTATAGACTAAGGGAAAATGTCTTTAACATGTGCTTTTTGTAAAAACAGACTGGCTTCCCTACTTAATAACGAAGTATGTCCTGACTTTCAGTAATACTGTATAGTGTGGTCAACTCTATAACTCTATAACCTGTGTTACAAATAAAAAGTACACACAAGAACTTAGTGATGTTTGTTTTTCTTTAATTAGTGAATCATGTTCTTCTCGGCTTACAGTAGAACTTACCTTTTGATAACATATTTTGGGAGGCTTATTTTGCTATAAAATGGAGGTTTTATTAAAATACTTTTGTTCTTTCATTCTGTTCAAACAATGTTATTTTTAGAATGTATTAAATTTCAGCCAATTTTTTTGTTTGTTTTGGGGGGTGGGCTCAAGACAGGTTTCTCTAAGTAACCATGGCTGTCCAGAAACTCACTCTGTATGTAGTTCAGACTGGCCTAGAACTCAGAGATCCACCTGCCTCTGCCTCCCCAAGTACTAGGATCAAAGGTGTGTGCCACCACTACCCAGCTTTGTTAGTTGGTTTTTTAGAGACGAGGTTTCTCTGTGTAGCTCTGGCTGTTCTAGAACTTGCTGTGTAGATAGGCTGGCTTCAAACTCAAAGGTCCACCTGCCTCTGCTTCTTGAGTGCTGGGATAAAAAGCCAATATGTCAGGCTTAGGTTTCAGCCAGTTTTTAAAAAATTCATAATTAGATTCCATGTGTGAATTTTATTCAATAAAATTTTAAATATATTTTACTAATAAATTTCATGGTATCCTAAAATTATTTTGTGTGGAATACATGTGTGGAATCTTCATGTTTCTTATTTTAGCATTAGAATAATGAAATCTGCATTGTGAACTTTAATATTAGTTCTGCATGCTAATGCAGGTATCAGGTGTTTTTTAAAATTCTGTACTTAGTAACTTTTTTCACTTTCTCATTTCTTTTTATTTACTGTGGTTGGGGATCAAAACTCAAAGCGTATTACTGCATCTGCTAGTAATCAGATATTGCTCTTCTGGTGATAAAAGCTCTATATTTGAGCTTCTTATTTGTATGGCTTTACATTTGTGTGTGTGTGTGTGTGTGTGTGTGTGTGTGTGTGTGTGTGGTTGGTTGTGTGGTTGTTTGCATGTATGTCGGTGTGTTTACACGTGTCAGGGCATGCATGTGTCTGTGCACATGGAGACCTGAGGTTAAAATGCTTTTCTACATTGCTCATTTTGAGTCAGGGTGTCTCTGTTGAACCCAGAGCTTATGGATATGTCACTAGCCAGCTTGTTCCAGGGATCCCCCATCATTACCTTTTGAGACTAATGTACCTTCCTACACAGGTCTCCATACCCACTCAGCATTTACATAGGTTCTGGTGATCTGAACCCTGTCTGGTCTTGTTTGCCCGGCAAGTCCTTTAACCAGACCCTGTATGGTTTATTCACTCAACAAAATTCTGTTCCTGATAAATATTTTTACTATTTAATACATCATGACTTTTTTCTTCTGTCTTAAACATCAGGTTGTCAAGTAGTGTACTAGTCTAGTAAGAATATGATAGGTGATGGTAAGTTGTAAAATACCTGTATAGCTGTAAGTTATTCTGAATTAGCTCTATACCACCAATGTTTGATGAGTAGCTAATTAATAAAGCATTAAACACTGATCTCTTTCACACAAAAAAGAGGGTCATGTTTAGTGGAGTAAATGCCTCAGACCATTTTTTCTCATTTACTTTTCCTTAACAATGAAGATTTCTAGTAATTACTCATGGCAAAGTGAGCTTTGATTTATTTGCTCTAGTGTTTTATGAGGGATGTGTTCAGTAATGAGTTCACTTTTTTGTGGTATAAAAAGAATAGGAAAACATCTGTGATTGATTAAACTGGTTATATTAACTGGTTTGGTTGAAATGATTGTGCAACAGGATATGTACTTTTTTAAGGCAAAGTAACAGCCAAAATGTATGAAACCCATTTACATGTGAAACAAAAGCATAAAAGAAACTAACTGGAGGAGTGCTAATGTCATCTAAATTACTTATATACAAATGGCAACTGAATAGAAGTAGAAAAGAATCCCAAGCGTCGCATAGAACTGAAAACCAAGTGAGACATGGCAGAGAACAAGGAACCATTTTAGTGCACTACTAATAAGTGCTGTAGAAACCATTTCTCTTTGGGGGCATGGTATTATTGAGAAAGTGAAGAATACCTACATTGCATGGAACACCTACTAAATGGCAGTTTTTGCAACATTTTCTTTATCAGGGTATCATGTGACACATTTAAAGTTGAAAAACTAAGGGTTGGAGAAATGGCTCAGCAGTCATGACCACTAGCTGCTCTTGTAGAAAACCCAGGTTTAGTTCCCAACATCCATGTGGTAGCTCACAACAGCCTGTTACTCCAGTTCTAGGGAGTCAGTCACCCTCTTCTGGACTTGACACCAGGAACACACATGGTAAGTATCTGTACATGCAGGTAAAAGACATAAAAATTTTAATAAGCTCTTTTACAAATTTGATAAAACTCAAAGCACAGAATTAGTTAATAATTTTCTATGACACACATTACAGAATTATTGAGTCTTTAACCAAACCTTTGTCTTTTTGACCAAAGTCAAAATTCTTTTGACTCATCTTTCTTTGTAAGTTTAATGATGATACTTATTCCCTTACTGTCATTAATAAAATGCTAGAGTTAGAAGCGTTATACAAGTCTTCTGTACAGTATGCCTGTAGATGTAACCGTCTTATTAAAATAGAAACAGAGCCAAATGCAGAGTTGAAAGCCCAAGAGGTCAGAGCGATAGCTAAGAGCTAAAAACCCTTTCTCACCCTTCGTTGCCACTGCTGTCCTTCCCTTCAGAAAGAGACCTACTTCCTGTGTATCTGTCTTTTTATTGACTTTCTGTTCTGCCTTCTCATTGGTTGTAAACCCAACCACATGACCTCCTCGTCACTGCTTGTTTATACAGACCTCTAGGTCTTCTTTGGTTGGTATTGAGATTAAAGGCATGTGTCTCCATGCTGGCTGTATCCTTGAACACAGAGATCTGCCTCCGAAGTGCTGAGATTAAAGGCATGCACCACCACCGCCCAGCTTCTGCTATGGCTTGCTATTAGCTCTGACCCCCAGGCAACTTTATTTATTAACATACAAATAAAATCACATTTCAGTACAAATAAAATATCACCAAATGTGCCCACACATTGCTAATATTCTTGAGATCCAGCTTCTCCATGAACTCTTCCCTGGACTTGAAAGGAAGCCCAGTTAACTTTCAGAAAGTTTAATGAAAGATTGTTACCAGAGTCCTAGGCCAGAAGAGGTCCCAACTAACCCAGATTGAGCCATCTGCTGCATGGGGAGTAGAGAGGAGTAAGGTAAAACCAGAAAGGAATTTTTTCAGTGTGGCTACACTAGCAAGGCACAAGAGAATCAGCATACTAACTCCTGTCTTCTGGATGAAGACTAAAGTAGCTCTGGAATTATATAAGATAAAGGCAAAGTGGGGGCCAGGGATATTCATAATCAAACAGTATTAGCCACACTGATCTGATAGATCATTATCTAGTTCTGCTGTGTCCTGTTGGCACCAAGAAATCAATGTTGCTTGAAGGGACAGTTCAGTTCCTTTTAGGAGATGATTGCTCCTTTTTAGGAGAGCAGCCTAGGATCCTTTCAGAACGTGTAAGACAACAGGGCTCAGTGTTCCTACAATTCAAGATATTGTGGAAAAGGGACTCTGGAGAGAATAGGCTGGAGGGGCAAAATAAGATCAATTGGGACAGTAACTGTCTTTCTTCTGGGAGAGCAAAAGATAAATTCAGATGAGCCCTATTATAATTTTTACTGTTTTTATATAAGCGCATTTATTAATTATAATAATGGCTTTTGTTATGACATTTTTATACAAGTACATAATATATTTTGATCTCTATCTTTGTCTCTCTGGTTTCTCTCTCTCTCTCTCTCTCTTTGTCTCTCTGGTTTCTCTCTCTCTCTCACACACACACACACACACAGAGAGAGAGAGAGAGAGAGAGAGAGAGAGAGAGAGAGAGAGAGAGAGAGAGAGAAACGAACGAACCTAGGGCACTAGAAAGGAGCCCATGAGAGGAAAACAAGATTCTTTAGGGGACAGGGAAGATAGTAGAACACATGTGAGTTGGAAGAGTTGGAATACTGGAGATGGAGAATAGGCAGTGAGGACAAAGGGATGGGGGAGAAATTGAATGGAAGTGATAGTCAACCATACCAAGGTATAAAAAAGCCCAAACTCTAGTGCTGGTTTTCCTATCTGACTACTTTCTGTTAGTTGTAGCTCTGTCTTAAGAACAGTAACAGTAAGACTTTTCTCTAAAATTTTTTCAAAATTACCATTCGCAACTTCATATTACACGGCTTCCTCCATCTTTCTTGTCTCTACCAACTGATTTGAGACAGTTGAGTCCATGCTTGTTTTCCAGTTTAATTTCCATATCATTCTGCAGTTATGGTCTGGCTGTGCAGTCTAGTGACCGATGGCTTATTTAAAGCCATGCACTTTTGTTTCCAGTCTGAGTTGTGTCATATCTTTAACAACAGTAATGTTTTTCTAATTTCTGAGAGATGGGGAGGAAGGGGCATCATATGGTTCTTAAAAGTTACCATCTTGTAATTCAGAGTGAAATTCTATACTTCTGCTTTTCTAATATTAAGGTTCTTTCATAGGAACTGAGATTGTTAATATTGTTCTCTTTGATATTAGTTGTGGGTTTTGTTTTGTTCTAGTGTTTTTAACCATTAGAAAATCAGGAGCCTTAGGGTTCTCAGTTTGTTTTTTAAAATGTTTTAAAATAACTGATGGAGTCTATATAAACATCCTTAGATTTACCTAGGTCTCACATATTCCATTTATAACGTAGGTGATATTTCTGAAGAAATGATTTACCCTTACCTGCTACTAAATTTTATCTGTCTTAATGTGCCTATAGTTAAAAATCTGTTGAGATTTTCTTGAGTCTTGATTCTGTCTTGTCATCTAAGGGATTAGCTTCCCTTCCTGGCTTTTGGGCATTTATAAATTTAATAAGCCATATCTCTATTGTCATAATCCTTCCTGTCTATGTTCTTGTCATAGCCAAGGATAAAGCCATCCAGATTTATAAATAGAATCAATGCCACATAAAATATGCTGGGGGTGGCGAAGTGATACAGAGGTAATGAAAATTATTTGCATAGTTTTGGTTTGTTTTCTTATTTCCCTGAGTAACAGAGGAGCTAGATGAAACTAGGAGTTTGGAGGCTGTGGATAATAGTATATGATAATAAAGCTGAGTAAGGAAAGATATTATGAAAAGAGTTCACCGGAACCAAGAAAGGTATTGCTATTGTTAAGAATGTGACAGGACTTGAGACTGCATGGCTGGAAATGAGGACAACAGTTATACAACTGCATTTAGACTGTAGCTGCACAATTAAGCATGGAAACTAGATCAGAATAGAAAAATAGCATTGACAGAACATACCGCCATTTGACAGAAAGGAAAGGCAAAGGATTCTGAATAAAATTATCAAAATTAAAGAAAGTGAGTGGTGGTCGACTTTCCTTTTTCAATTTTCAAGGTGTCTACATAAAAATGGTTGATTTTTTAATTGATGGTTTGTAAATTCCTTCTTACCCCTGGTTTGTAAATAAAGAATTACCCTTACTAAGATGCAATTAAGTAACTTTATTATATTTTATGTACCCCTCAATTCAAACAAATACAAATATTCTGAACCCTCCTTCCATTTTTGATAAGAAAGAAAGCCTCACTACACACTGTGTCTTGAATGCTGTAATTTCTGAATGTTTGAGAAGTCAGTCTTCAGAAACAGTGCCCATCACCCACCCTACCCCAGGTATTTACCATTGCAGTTTAGGTAGGCAAAAAAAGGCCCGTAGGTTTCTGGGTAGAGAATACTCTCATATGCAGTGTGGTTCTCAAGGAATGGGGTAAGTGACTTTGAGAACAAAGAGACCACTATGACTGAGGTGAGTGAGAGGAGGGAAGAGTAGGAGGAATTAAGATTGGAGAGTGCTTTTATTGGTTGATGTTATTTAAGTGCCGTGGGAATTTATTGAGGGCTTTGAAAGGATTGTCCTGTTTTATAGAGAGTAGCTAGAGGGGAGCGAGTATGGGAATAAGATGAACTAAGAAGTAATTGGAGTGATCTAGACTAACTTTGTTTAGAATAACTGTGATGGTAGTAATGAAAGTTGTCCGTGTCTGGCTTTACAGAATCAAGAGCTGGGCATGTAAAGTTATGAATCTTTATTGAACATTTCAGTGAACATGTCAAGTAGGTAATGGGATATATAAGACACAGATTCTGAGGAGAGGAATATATATATATATATATATATATATATATATATATATAATTTAACTACCACTAGTATACTGGAAGAGATCACTTAGGTAGGAAATTAATTAAGATGCCAAGAGGCCCAACATGTTGGGACCCTTCATGCTCCTACATTGGAACATTATTAACATCAGGAAAGATTGAAATGCTGTCAGAGATATGAGAAGATTACAAGTGTGTGATGCCCCAGAAGCCAAGGGAAGAAAGGAAGTTTGAAGGTAAGAGTATTTGATTACTGTGGCATGCTTAATCACTTGAATAGAGCTTAAGAAATAAAGTACCCTCTCACTAGTGGTCTCTGAACAAATAACTTTAATAGACCTCTCTCCATTCTCACTTATTAATTAGGACACTGGCAATCCTTCTTCCTGTAAATTAGCTGCCTGTATCCTTGAACAGAGTTTGTTCACAAATAGGGCACTGCTGATTTTAGGGGGATTGGCAGTGGTGTTCTGTTAGGTGAGGATTGATCAGGTGGTGCCGAAGTGTTACTAGTTGTGTGATATTGAGTCTATTACTTTATCTCAGAAATTCGGTTTCATCGGGTATGTTGAGTTAGTAATGATAGGCTACTTTCTCAGAGGCTTATTATAAAAAAAATCTCAAATATTAATAAGGACCAGTCTTAATAACTTCTCCCCAGGGGCCCAGAAGAGAAGCTACATACGAATGGCGGGAATTATTTTCAGGAAAAGAATCTAAGTATACCAAGCTCCTTTGTCCATCTACTTTATTCCTCTGGGATAAAATTCTGTCTGCACAGCTTCAGTTCTTCTCCCATGCCTAGCTCCTTTCTTGCCTCATTTCTCTCTACCTTTATCTGCTGTCTCCTTTACATTCTAAATTCTCTCATCTTAGTTCTGCCCCATCTTGGTCTTTCTCCTCTTGTTCTTCCCCATCTGGCTCTTCCTCATCTTCCATCTCATTCTTCTAGTTCTCCATCTAGTTCTCCAGTCAAAATCCTCAAAAAATCCTCTTAAGTCTCTGAGGTTTACAGCTATATACTCATGTAATAGCAGTGCTCTAGCTAAAGCAAGGTCACCAGGCTTGAATTCTTACAGGATCATAAAGGCAGACAAGATTTTTCCTCAGGCAGTGACTGTCAGGCTTTCTTTTACAACCCAAAAGGGGAGTGGTAAAGGAGGAGGTCAACTAAGAGCTAAAATTGGTTAATATATCTGAAAAAGGTAATTTATGTGCTCAGACTACAGTCCTTGAAGTGGTTAGGTAAATGTTAGGAGTCTATAATGTGTATAAATACCACTAAGACTGTATGAGAAAAGAGGGTCTGAGCTATTTTACCTTAATTCAAGAGAGCATTTGGCCTTGCATGCTTGATAGGTATTTCAGATAAAATACACTGTTAGGAGTTCTTGGAAGCATACATAGCATACAAGGAAATCATTGCAGGAATGAATTAGCTAATATATATACAAAAGCTAAAATATCACCAAGACTTCTTAAGCCATGGCTTTTCCGAGTAGTAGCTTTTGTGATAGTAGATGAATTCCATTACATTTTCATGCTGCTTGCAGCAAAAAAAATAAATAAATAAATAAAAATAAACGTTTAAGCCGGGCGGTGGTGGCGCACGCCTTTAATCCCAGCACTCCGGAGGCAGAGCCAGGTGGATCTCTGTGAGTTCGAGGCCAGCCTGGGCTACCAAGTGAGTTCCAGGAAAGGCGCAAAGCTACACAGAGAAACCCTGTCTCGAAAAATCAAAAATAAAATAAAAAAACGTTTAATCACAGATATCTCTTTCCTTATAACCTCAAGTAGGATGCCACCTCATTATTGTTGGATGTGAGGAAACACAGAAGTTGAAGTAAAAAAATACTTTTCATTGATTCTGTAGAAATACTATTCACCTCTCGTGGGTTCTGTCTCATTGAACAGTTTGGCATACCATTTTATAGCATTCTTGTGGTGTAGAGAAAGGGGCATGATGCCAGGGAGAAGAAGAAAAGAACAAGCAAGCTTTGAGCTAACACTTTCTCCAACCCTCAACTAATCCCCTCCAAACTAACCTTATTCTGTTAGATGGTCTGCTGGGTAAAGGCTTGTTACATGTTACATGGAATAAAGGTTAGCAAATCAAACCGTAAAACCTAAATAGAGGTCTTATACTCCAGGCAGAGCTAGAAAACTGATCTGAGCAAATTCAAGGAAAAGGGAAGAGAACCTACTTGAGAGGAAAGGCATAAAATATAAAATACTCAATTTGGTGGAAAACACATTGGAAATAGAAAGCTTTCTGGGGTAAGCATCATGAGACAGTGGGAATATATGATTTAAAAATACAGGAGCTGAGGGTATAGCTTAGTGGTAGACTTTGCTTAGTATATGAGTTGCCCCTGTCTTTGGTCCTATGGATCACAAAGCAGACAAGCACACACAAATGCAGTCATCCCCTTGGTATCCAAGGGCAATTAAAACTTCCAGTGCTTTAAATAAAATGATATCGCATGTAAGACAAATTGCTAAACTGTCTTATTAATTAAAAAAATCCAGAGCCAGATAATGGGGTAAATGCTGAAACATCAGAGAAACAGAACAAGCGACAGACAACCTTGCCTCGCCAGCTCCTCAGCTGATCTTGCTTCCTCAGACTGAAAGCCTCTGAGTCCTCACCTGAATGGATCTCAGCTGAACTGCTGCTAAAAAGCTTCTAGTTCCTGGTCCTCACGCCTTATATACCTTTCTGCTTCCTGCCATCACTTCATGGGATTAAAGGCATGTGGCCTTCCCAACCAAAGACATGAGATCTCAAGTCCTGAGATTAAAGGTGTGTGCCACCATGCCTGGTTCTGTTCCCAGTGTGGCCTTGAAACTCAGAGAGATTTGCTGTGGTTGCTCAAGAGAAGTCTTTCTCATTGTACAACTAACACATTGCAAAGTGAAGGCTACTTACTGTTTTTTTTATTCTTTTACAGATTTAAAGGTAATTCTTATACATTGTAGAAAGTTCTAAAAGTGTTGAGTCAAAAAGCAAACACTTTGATAACGCAGCAGCCATTATTATCTCTGTTAACATATTGTCTATTATTTAACTTGGCGTGATTCTATCTTGGGAGTAGACTTTATGACTAATTTTTTTATTTAAATATTTTTATCAAGTTGGAAAAAATTACAAAATTTTTATATAGACCTGGGGGTGAGGGAAGAAATTTCACTTTAAAATTAGTATGAGTTTTAGAATTCTGCATTTGTATTTGCATTGGAGCTAATACAGTTCTTTCAAACCAAAGGAAACAATGATTTCCATAGAGATTAGAAATGTCCATTGTAATGTTTACAATTAAAAAAACTATTTACATAAATTATAAATAAATTACATGTTTGATAAGATGAACTCATAGTTGTGAAAACTCCAAAAGCTATTAACTAAGTTCTAGTAGGTTAAATACCTGCTGAATGTCTTTTCCTTAGAGATAGCATCATTTAAGTATGCAATGGATAGATGGGCAAGAGGATCCTCCCTCAACTTCTGTCTTTTATATGAGTACTGATTCTTTTCCCTCCCAAAGGCCACATCTCTCAGTTGCATTGAGGATGTACTTTCAACATGAATTTTGAAAGGGATACTATATTAGTTTTTTTTTTTTTTTTCTCTCATTGCTGTGTCCAACTACCTAAAATAAAGAAGGGAAGATTGTACTTTCTGTTTTTCTTCTCAGTTTTACAAGGTATAGTCCTATCATAGGCCTGGTAGCTGAAATGGCCTGGCTCATGGTAACAGGAGCTTAGGGTATGGCTTTTTCATGAGTTGGCATATTTGAAAGCAGAGAGCTAGATCATAGAGGAAAAAATTCTCTCAAAAGCCTTAGTGGCCTTTGCCATCTATGCCCCATGCCTCAAAAGTTTTCATGAACTTTTGCAGACAATATTCAGACACATGAGACTGTTGGAGGGTAGTTAAGATCCGAACTAAAACAAATACCTTTATTTAAACTATAGCAGAAAGTCAAAGCAATTGAAAGATATGCATGCTATGTAGCAGTACATAGAGATTGAAATAAGAAAAAGAGAAAGGGGTTGGACAGGAGGAAAGAAAGGTGGGGTTGAAGTCCATTTCTTGGAAGGTAAAGAGTTTTGTTTAATTGGTGGTAGGGTTGACATGAATTCATCCAGGGTTAGTATATTATTTCCTAACAATAATTGTTGTAAAAATTATTAATTTTGGGGCTAAGGAAATGGCTCACTGTAGCTGAAAGGTTTCCTGTGTCCCACCCAGTCCTGCGGCCCCATGGTCCCGCAGCCACTTGGACCCAAGTAAGCACACTCAGGCTTATATTATTTTTAAACTATGGCCATGGCAGGCTTCTTGCTAGCTAACTCTTATATCTTAAATTAACCCATTTCTATAAATCTATATTCTGCCACGTGGCTTGTGGCTTACCAGTATCTTTACATCTTGTTTCTCCTGGTGGTGGCTAGCAGTATCTCCCTGCTCTATCTTTTTCCTTTCTCTCTCTCCAGTTAGAATGTCCCACCTAACCTTATTCTGCCTCACCATTGGCCAGACAGCTTTATTTATCAACCAATCTGAGCAACACATATTCACAGCATACAGAACAATATCATCATCATTTCCCCTTTTCATTCTATTTAAAAGGAAGGTTTTTAACTTTATCATAGTAAAATTACGTATAACAAAACAGTTATCAAGCAAGAATTACAGTTACAATATCTAGTCTATTTGTATTTGGCAAAATTAAAGAAAATAATTTATCCTATATTTGTGAGTCTAAAGTTTCATATCTAATTTATCTTTTATCATAACCAAGGAAAATTTTAACTATCTAGTCTTCAACTATATCAAAGACCTCAGAAGGATACAATATCATCTAAGTAAACAGGAAGAGCATTGTAAGCAACTTCCAAAAATTTAGAATGACAGAGACAGCTGTCTGCCTGGACAGTCATCCAAAGTTCCTCTGCAATGTTGGGGCATCCATCTTCAGCCGACAGGTCTAGAGTCTCTCAGTCACTTCTTCCTGTGTTCTGTAGAATGTCTGGCAGTTTCTTCTGTGAAGCAGGAACCTGAAGGACCATCTCACCTTGCAAAGTTCAGTGGTCACCTTCCTCTGGGTCCTGCGTGTCCAGTCGATACAACATTTTGTCAAGCAGTCCAGGCAAGAACAGTTTCCTGCCCAAATGGCTATTTTTGCCAAGAAGAAGATAAACTCCATATGGAGTTTCTTTGATGCCTATCTTTCTCTCTGAAGTAAATTGGTGCTGCCGGAGCAGACGTGTCTCATTGTCCAGAAAGTCTAAATTTTTAAAATAGTTTAAATGCCATATTCTATAGGTCTTTGAAGTGTTTGTAGATTATCTACCTAATTGAATTATATCAAATTATACCTAGAAAACTTAACTAACATGACTAAAAGTTTGATTATCATGGATGACTAATTATTAATCTATATTTCTTAATTATCCATTACAATTTAAATGAGTTATATAAACATAATACCTTAAACAAGAGTAGAAATACATACATAGTATAACAAAATCAACTCTAAATTTGTATCAATAAACTAAAATCCATAGCAATGTAAAACATTTTTAAACAAGTTGTATTTTAAAAGTAGATTCAATAATCTACCCTTTCATCCTATCATATCTATATCATATCCCCTTTTTTTCTTTAGAAAGATATTGACTATGACCAATAACAATTTGTAACCAACAACCTAAACAAAGACAAACATCCATAATACATTTTTGGGAAGGTGGGCATAGTTTTCTAGGCTACTTCCTCCTGATAGAGGACGCTGGTAGTCTTAGGGGGATACTGAGAAAATTAAGAATTATGGTCAAGTCCTGACTGGAATAGTCTGTGAGACTTCATTGTCTGAGCCAGTTGCCTTGAAGCTGTTCTGGATGTTGCAACATCTGGAGACTTCTCAGGGGGTCTTCCTTGATCAAACCATATTAGCTTGGAAGTAATCCATAGGTTATCGTCTTCTGTGGAAACAAAAGCAGAACCTCTTTTTCCAAAGCAACGTATCTACATTGTGCGTCAGTTGCTCCGTCTGCAGGGCTACAACGAGTTCTCGACCACCTTAAGGAGGGAATGTAGGGACAGGAGATACAAAGGAAAATACACCACTTAGACATAGATTTTAAAATCAAGATATCTTTAAAATACACATATTGGTTTAACTTAGCAGCCTTTATAATCAATGTTTTTCTGCAGTTAAAAATCCCAAAGACAATATAATCCAGACTCTGTGTGTGATTTCCATCTTTATGTGGCTTATTTTTTATATTATTTTAACTCTCTCTTTAAAGACTTTATTTTTTAAAACTCTTTATTTAACTGTCTAGCCCCCTTTTCTTCTTTTTTACAAGCCTACGTACATTTTTACATGCATTGTAAACTGTTTAGGGTTCATTTCATCTGAATCTGTATTGTGAATCTATTGCTTTAAACTGCAGAGTGGTTAGGACAGAGAAGCGGCAACCTTGGCTGCTGACTCCTCCCACCTCAACTTTTCAACATGGCAGTGGTGCATTTACTGCCAGCTCTGAGAGCCATGCATACCACCAACCCTACGAAACATTGGGTCTATGCCTCCATTAAAGCGCCCCGCCCCCTTTTTTTTGTCTGTACTAGCAAAAGCTATATCCACCATGCAGCATACTGTGCAGCTTGGAGATGCCTCTGTGTACTGCAGCGGGAATCCACCAAGCTGCATTCAAGCCCACACACCCCTGTGAACCCGCCATACTGTAGCTCACGGTTTGCCTGAGAGACACAAGTAGGAAGCTGTTTTTAGCTCTGTTTTATAATCTTTTTTTTTTTAAAGCTTTTGCAGGTTTTAGGTGGAAACTTGCCCCACGTTTTGGTGCCATTTGTAACTGAAAGTTTTCCTGTGTCATGCTGGGTGGGTCCTGTGGCCCCACAGCTGCTCAGACCCAAATAAACACACTCAGACTTACATTATTTTTAAACTATGGCCATGGCAGGCTTCTTGCTAGCTAATTCTTATATCTTAAATTAACCCATTTCTATAAATCTATATTTTGCCATGTGGCTTGTGTCTTACCAGTATCTTTACATCTTGTTTCTCCTGGTGGTGGCTAGCAGTATCTCCCTGCTCTGTCTTTTTGCTTCCTTTCTCTCTCCAGTTAGAATGTCCTGCCTAACCTTATTCTACCTCACCATTGGCCAGACAGCTTTATTTATCAACCAATCAGAACAACACATATTTACAGCATACAGAACGTCATCCCCATCACTTCACTGATTTAAAATGCATTTAACTGAGCAAGCATGAGGAATGGAGTTCAGAGTCCTAAAACCCTGCAAGTCTGCTTGTAATTCAAGCTCTGGAAGCGGGATTACAAAAGTAGCCATATTGGTGAACTCTTGGTTTAAATTTCAGACCCCACTTCAATAAATAAGGTAGAAGAGCAATTGAAGATGATTCCCAGTACTAACATCAGGCCACTACATGTATGTGCACCCATGTGCACTCACATCGACACCACACACACGAGAAATGGGGGAAAGTAACATTTCCCCAATTAAAAATTATAAGAGACGTATTTCATACCATTTGCCATCTTAAGCATTTAAGTCTAATAATACACTATACTAACCAACCATCACCACCCTTCATCCATAAAACTGAAATATAGAACTATTAACCAGTAACTCCTTCAGTGATTCCCATCCCCAGGCCCTGACAACTACTACTCTCTCTTTAAAATTTCTGCTACTGAAAGTACCCCTTATAGTTGAAATCACATAGTGCTTACCTTTTTGTGAATGGCTTATTTTACTTAGCATATTGCCCTTGAAGTTGATCTGTACCATAGCAGGCATCAGAATTCTCTTCCTTTTAAAATTTGTGTGTACCATCTTTTGTTTGTTTATTGGCCCATGAACACTTACATTATTTGCTATGTATTGACTATTGATACCAGTAATCATTGATCTACTTAAGCTGTTTTCTGCCTCAAAATTATGGAAGTTGATGTCCAAGTGAAATAATACAGCCATGTATTTTGTGCTGACTGTGTTTGGGGATTATCCCTTTTAACAAAATCTCTATTGTACCTTCTCAGAAATGATCACATTGTACTGTTTTCAGTGAATTCTTAAATAGGTACCTCATGGACTTGGATAATGATGAGCCTAATCACCTTAAGGTGGAGAGCCAAAAGAATACAGTCTAGTCTATGAAAGAACAGACTAATAGATGATTCAGAATTTAGCTGAAATAGATAAGAGTTCATTTGTTTTCTAATTTACTAATTTATTTGTAAATTCTTTGCTGCTACCTTTGGAAATGAAAGCACAAAGCTCTTTCTGCTCCTTTGGTTAGGACTAAATTTCCTTTTCTACATAAATTATCAACTTATCCATATTGCTATTATAGATAAAAAAAAATACATAACTGAAGCCCTCCTTCATATAAATAAGCATGTGATTTCTGTTTGTGGAGCTGAGTAACTATAGTAGCCACTAACCACCTGTTTAACAAATGTTAGATGGTTCTAAAAAAAAAAAAAACTTTACGTTTTTCGTAAGCTAGCACAGAGTTCTTGGAAAGAACTTTTAATACCTCGGTCATGCAAAGGTGTAGCATTTTTCTAGCAGGACATTGAGGATTTAATAAAAGTGATTTTAGGAAGGAAGTTTATTAAGTTGCTAGCTTTTATTATCAAATTGACGTTTTCTTTTGAAAATATATACTGAAGTTAGATACATCATAAGGCTCAATACTTAGAATGCCATCATAATTTTTATTGGAAAGTAGGACCTTTTAATATTAATGCTATTTCAAATATAAGTTATAGATTACGTTTGTTCTTGGTCTATAGTTATTTTAATTGCTTTTAAAGAAGAATCCTTGATTTACTTGGCAGATAATAAAGGTAAAATTTGGAGCATTTATTCCAAAATCATCATGAATATGAGAGCAATTTTTTGCAAAAACTATTCTTACTGCTGAGTTTTTCACATGAGTGTGGAGTCAGTATCTTGGTAGGAATCCAAAAACAGCACAGCTGCAGATTTATTTTTTTGTGAGGGACTGTACAAATGAGGGTGGAGTTTAAAGTAAATGAAGTTTTCCCAAGAGTATTTTTCATTATCTGTCCCAGCTTAAGTTAATTATACAGCAGAGTTGAAATTTTCAATATTGTATGTCTATGTTACTTCCCAGAACTACGTCATCCTCTGAGCGTCCAGCCAAAAGAGTACCACCCTAAACTGCTACATCATCCTTTTCTGTTTGGGTTGTTTTCTTTGTTTCCTTGTCTACTGTCAGAGAGACTGCTTTAGTTTAGTTAGCTATTTGTTTATCTTTGCTTCTATAAGATTAGGTATTTTTTCTGTCTTGATTCTCCACTTTCCCCCTTATAGCTGTAATATTTAGAACTTGGAAATGAAGAAAATGTATTAATTTTTTCAAATATCTGTAATGCTGAAGTATTCTTGGGAATTGATGTATAATATTTGCGTTCATTTTCAAGAAAACCAGGATTTTGTTAAGACAATATATTTATACTAATATGTGTTCATTTCTTACATATAAAATTCCTAGAAAAATGTCCAGTACATGGTAAATGGTTAAACAGTGCTATTCTCTTATATTACAGGATCACAGAAAATTGTGTCTATTTGCTTTTGAAACCTGAGTGGCATTTTGTTTGATCCTTTGTCCATATGTGAAATCTAGCTATAGCCATTTCTTCCATTTTCAAATACATGACATCAGAATCAAAGAGTTTCAAATATATTTTCTGTTAGACCCTGAGCTCAGGGCCAGAAGTGTGTGCCTTTAGTTAAAGTTTTTCATGTTTCTTTGAAGTGTTTGACATGATGGGGGAGAGTGACGTAGTACGAGTTATAAAGTCTTATGAGCTAGTTCATGCCGTGGCTTACTACATTTATTTAATTATGAGTTTTACTGGTGGTCAAAAGACAAGTTTGGAAGGTAAAATTTATCACTTTTTCCTCTTTAAATTTTCATTTGTTTTATTAGGGAAAAAAACATATATGCTCTGCAAACAGGGAGTCAGTGGTCCTTAGAGGTCATTGTCTCTCCTACCTCCTAATAACTGAAAAAAAGTTGTCACATGATAAATGATAATACTTTATTAAAATAAAAAGGTTAGAGAAAAGCCCTTTCTGCTCTGAAGACTGATAACCTGCTATTTATTTCTCTGCAAGAGCAGAAATTGTAGGGTAAGATGAACATTATTCCATGTAAAGCCATCTGGTGATGAATCAGCAGCTGATTTCCAGAGCATAAGGATGGACTATCCTTAACATGTGACTTAGCTCAAGTAATTGCATGCATCAATTATACACTAGGTATGTATTGTAAAGACGTCAGTTTTTTGGCATGGATTGCACAATACACTATTTCCTAGTTCATCTACACAGAGAAACCCTGTCTTGAAAAACCCCCCAAAAATATAATAAAATAAAATAAAAATTTTAAAAAAGAGAGAAAGTAAACCCATTGTTTACTCATCCTAGTGGCAATGCTATTGTCCATCTCAAAACTCCATTATAATAATTTACTTCACTCAGACCCCTCTTGACATCAGTTCTCAATTTGAATTACATGTAACTATAAGCAGCATTTAAAATTTTTTTAATAACAATATGGTAATGGGTTTCCCTCTGGCATTTTCATATATACTTTTTTTCATTGATCTTCCTTTATTCCCCTCACCTAACCCCCGCACTTTCTCTTTCTCTACCTCCTAGATCCCATTCCACATTTTTAACATATACTTTAGTAACCTGTTTTTCCTCCTACCCCAAACTCCTCTCCCCTTCATAGTCCTTCTCCCAGTCTCATGTGCCACATGGACACTAACAAAATTAAAATCTAGAATCCACATATGACAGCAAATATGGTGTTTTTCTTTCTGAGTCTGGGTTACTTTCTCTCTTTTTAAAATTTTTATTTTATTTTATTTTATTTTATTTTATTTTATTTTATTTTAGGGGGGGAGTTTCAAGACAGGGTTTCTCTGTGTAGTTTTGGTGCCTGTCCTAGATCTCACTCTGTAGACCAGACTGGCCTTGAACTCACAGATGCCTGCCTGGCTCTGCTCCCAAGTGCTGGGATTAAAGGTGTGTGCCACTACCGCCTGGCTTACTTTCTCTTTAATATAGTAATTTCCAGCTATATTCATTTTCTTGTGAATGACATGGCTTTATTTTTTTTATGGTGAATAAGATTACATTGTAGACATGTACCACATCTGTTAGTGGACACCTAGGCTGGCTTCACATCCTAGTTGATTGTTAATATAATAGTGCAGCAGTAAAAATGAATACACAAGTATCTCTGGGGCTAAACTTGAAAGTCCTTTGAGTATGTACCTAGGAGTGATGTAGCTGAGCCATATGGTATTTTTATTTTTATTTTTCTAGAAAACCATACTGATTTTAGTGGCTATATTAGTTTATACTGTCATCATCACTAAGTAAGGTTTTGGCTTTCCTCATATTCTTGCCAGCATTTATTTGTGTTCTTAATCAGTCTTTCTGACTAGAGTGAGATAGAATCTGAAAAGTCATTTTAATTTGCTTTTCTCTGATGACCAAACTGACAGCTGAACATTTAAAAAATGTTTATTGGCCATTTTTCTTTCTACAACTTTCTGTTCAGTTCATTATTCATTTCCTGATTGGAAGATTTGTTCTTTTGGTGTTTAATTTTTTGCAGTTCTTTGTATTTTCTAGATATTACTCTTCTGCTCTGAGTATAACTGGCAAAGGTTTTCTTTTGTTCCTGGACTTATGTCTTCACTCTGCTAGTAGTTTCCTGTGTTGATCCATTTGTCAGTTCTTAGTATTGCAGCCTGTGCTATAGTCTTTTTGGAAAAGTTCAGCATAGGAAGGGGATGTAGCTCTTTGAGTTGAGTGCTTTCCTAGCATGTAGAAGGTCCTGGGCTTAGTCCCAGTGTGGTAGTACATGCCTGTCATCTTAGCACTTGAGAGGGCAAGGTGGAAGTTTCAGAACTCTGTTCAAAATCACTCTCAATGTGTGATGATTTAACTTGGCCAACTCATGTGTGTTTAGGATTTTATCTAATTCTTCTGGTTTTCCTGAGTATTTCAGATGTACATTTTATAAATACCTAATGATTCTCTTAAATAAAATTGGAGCCTCTTGTAACAACAGCTTTTTCATTTGAAATTTTATTGACTTTGATCTCTCTTTTTTTGTTAGTTTGACTAGAATCTAGTTTGTCATGCTTGTTGAGTTTTTCAATGAACTTACTCTACTTGATTTACTGATGTATCCTTTCAGTCTGTATATGTTTTCTGCCCCAATCTTGAGAGAGAGTGTGTTCTACTGAAATTGAGTTTAGAGTATTTTATTTTTAAAGTATGGATTCTTTTTATCATTTATTTTACTTTTATTAATTTTTGAGATTAGAATGATTACATTTCTCCCTTTCCTTCCTCCTTCCAAACCCTCCCATATACCTCTCCCTGCTGTCTTTCAAATTCTTGGTCTCTTCTTTCATTAATTGTATAGGCATTTATATTCCTACATATAACCTCCTTAGTTCCTGTAGTGTTGCTTGTATGTTTTCAGGGCTATTTGACACTGCACACCTAATCAGTGTGCTCCTCTCCCACTTCCAGCTTTCCTCAGTTGCCCAGAGTTCTTTGTGTAGAGTTGAGGCCTCAAAGGCTTTTCCTCCATCCACTTGGTCATTTTCTAAAGCCTTGCTTGTGTGTTATTTTGGTCGGTTGTTCTTGAGGGAGAGTATAACTGCATAGAGCAGGCTGGCCTAAACTCGGAGATCTGCCTGCCTCTACCTCTGCCTCTGCCTCTGCCTCTGCTTCTGGAGTTTTGGTATTAAAGGCATGTCACCACTCCTGGCTCATCTAACACACACAAAATAATAATGATAAAAATAATAAACTTTGTTCTTAGAACTGCTTTAGCTGCCTGCTAGATTGCCAGATGTTATGATAGGTTACACTATCATTTCATTTGATTCTAAGAACAACCAACATTTTTAACATAAACAGAATTAAAATATAAATTATTGGAATGTACAGTGCAGTGAAGCTGTGTGTTCTGCTTGACAATTGCAGAGAGATTTTGATTGGTCTCTTTAGGCTTCAGAGTTTAAGTTTTAAAATCCTAGTCCATTGGATCCTAAGATGAACTGATCCCACAGGAAAATCCAATTTTAAAACTTACTATAGTTCTAGGAAGGTGAAAGTGTAACTGTGATGCTAGGTAGTATTTACATCTACTTGAATGTTAAACCTTTGCCATCTAGTTGCTGAAAAGCCAAGTCCTATATGGCAAGATAAACTTGAAAGATTGCTTGCTAAAGAGGAACATAACTAGAAAGTAAGGATGAGATTTACTCAGTAACAGAAGTTAGGTGACCCTAAAGAGTTCCAGGTTTCCTGCTCATTAAGACTTCTGGTAGAATCATCACTGCTCCTTCATTCATGAAAAGTAGAACCTGCTGTAGATTAGATTTGATCTCTTACAGAGAGAAGGGGGGGGGGAGATGCAGGTGGGAAATGGTGAAGAGAAGGGAAGAAGGTTGTCACACAGTTATGGTGGGTGAAAGGTTGTTCTCACGGCTAGAGATGAAGAAACTCGTTTTGGCCTTCTGCTGACACAGGTGGGATCATCACATGTCCTCATCCAGTTTAGAATAAGGACAGCTTCCTGTTTCCATCTAACTGCACAGCATTCTCTCCGGGACTTAGTTCCCTAAAGCAAGATTCTTTTGTTTGTTTGCCCTAGCAACCCTGGATTTGGTAGTCTTCTCAATAGGTGTGTTGTATATATTTAAGTATATCTTATGTTTTAATACATAGATACTTGGTATATAGCATTTAAATGAGTTGAACTTGTCTCAACATTGATTTTTTTTTCTTCTAGTGTTTTGGAATTTATAATATCTATAGTCACTTTATGCAATGGCATATCAGAGTTTCTTGCTTCCATTGAACTATAAATTAGATGGTCATTGATCAACTACCTTCTCCTCATCTCCCCTCTCCTGGCCATTCTTAGATTCTGGTATCCATCATTATATCTTCTACTTCTGTGAGAGCGATGTTTTCGGATTGTACATACCAGTGAGATTTTATAATACTTGCTTTTGTGTGCCTACCTTATTTCACTTAACTCAAGAGCCTCTATTTCCACCAATGCTCTATCGAATGCCAGGATTTTGTGCTTTATTATAGTTGAACTATATTGCCTTCATGAGTGTGTGGACATTTGGGTTGTATTGTTTCTTGGCTGTTGGGGTTAGTGCTGCAGTACACTTGGGAATGCAAACGCTCCTCCCATCTATCTCACTTCCTTTGTGTATAAATATACCTGTAAATGGGGCTGCAGCACCAGGCAGTAGCTCTATTTGAAAAAATTTAAGAACTGCATAATGCTTTTCATAATAGCTGTGCTAATTTACATTCCCATCTACAGTTCCTACCAGCACTTGTTATCTTTTGGGGGTTTTGACAGTACCTATTTAATGGATTCAGGTGGTATAGTTCATTCTGGTTTTGACTTCCATTTCCCTGGCATTTACTGTTGGCCACTTACGTGTCTTCTTTTGAGAAATGTCTGTTTGTGTCTCTTGCCCTTTTTGAAATTGCTTGAGAACCCACATGGATGACATACCTATAATCCCAGCATTTAGGAGGTACATGCCTGGGATCCCTGGTGCAAGTCTGGCTAGCTCAACTAGCTGGAAAGTTCCAGGTTCAGTGAGAGAACCTGCCTCACTAAATACTGATCAAAAAAGATAACCAGCATCAACCTCTGATTTCTACATTTTGTCTTGCCATATAACATGTCAACACAAATGTACCACATATACATATACACATGGAAAAAAAAGATATAAGTACCTGGGGGAATGATAGTAAATCTATCTTAGAGATACTTAGAGAAAAACAGAGAATGTAGCCTTATGTTATATTATATTCCTCAGAAGAAGCAATATTTAGCGAATAAAGGTCATTGCCTTAGCCCACAAAAGAATATAATATCCTGTGTATTGAATATTATATTTTGTTTCATTTTAGAACATGTCTGTTCTCTAACTTTAAGCTTCATAGAAAGACAAATAAGATTTATAAAAAGCCATTTAAACTAAATTATTTTATGTAATTGTAATAATTACATAAATACAACTGTCATATATTACATAATTATATTAGGTGTCATGCTGTAGAAATGTTTAAAGACTGTCTTATAGGAGATGAGAGTTAAAAGCTGTTTTATAACATAAGAATGGTGCTTGTTTAAACTGATTTTTCTACATTAAGAAGTTGTTCTTTTTGTCCATGTTTGGTCCTTGTGGTTTAGATTGCTGTTTAAGCTGAGTTGATTTCTTTTGAATATGTTGTACTGTAGTTTTCATTTTTGTTCCCTTTAAAAAAGTATGTAACTATTGACCTACTTACTATTCAGTGTTTTAAAATTGTTCTTTGTTGTAAATGGAGTATATAAATTATGTAATGTATTTCCAGAAAAGATTTTCCTTTAGTTAAGTTTTGGTTCTCTGTTGACATGGCCATGGAGACTGTATTCTGAAGTAGTGAAAGAAATGCTAAACACCAATTTGACAGAAAGAATGTGTAAGACTAAGATCATCTATCTGCATTGAATAGTTGGGGACTGGGAGACTTAAACCACTTAAGTCAACCAAACTGATTAAATAAGCTGAGAAAGTATTAAGATTTGATTGTTTTAACTTATACAAAGTTACTTGCTAATTTTGGTAAGCGTTGTGTGCATTATATATGTGTACATGACTGTGGTGGTTAGTTTGTCTGTCAACTTTACACAAACTAAGGTCACCTAAGAAGAGGCACCTCAATTGAGAACTTGTAGGCAAGCCTGTGCAGCATTTTCATGATTGGTAACGGATGTCGGAGGGCCTATCTTACTATGGACCACCCCTGGGAAAGTGGTCCTGGATTGTGTAAGAAAGCAGGCTGACGAAGCCTGTAAGGCATATGGCCTCTGTTTCAGTTCCTGACTCCAATTCTTTCTTTGAGTTCCTGTCTTGGCTTCCTCCATGATGCACTGCAGTCTATGAGCCAAATAAACATTTTCCTGCCCAGGTTGCTTGTCTTCTATTTTATCACAGTAACAAAAAACAAACTAAGACAGTGACTTTTAACATATAATAAACAAGATTTCCCCCAGAACATTGTACAGTGTTTGCTTTAATGTATGCCTGTATTTTATTGTAGAATGCTTCCTTCCATTACAGTTTATTTCCTATTCAAATGTAGCATAGTATACATCTTAGGAAAAAAAAATGAAAATATTCTTTGGATTCCCAAGACAAAACTTGAGTAGGTGATATCATGACTGTTAAGTGTAGAAGAGGAAACGAAGGAGCATGACACCTACCTTGCCTAGGGCTATGCAGAGTAAAAGTAGTAGAACAGGATTCAGACTTATCCACTGATCTGCTTGACTCCAGAGCTTGAGTTTGTTCCTGACACTGCTACATTCCATAGGACAGTAATTGTTAAAATCTCAGTCTACAAGTCCTTGGGGGATTCCTGAAAGAAATCCCTTCAGTGGTCCGTGGGACCAGATGTTTAGTGATATCAAAGGACTTTCTGCCTTTCTTGTTGCATTTCAATTAGCACACATGACACAGAGACAACTGTGGTACACTTAAGCTCAGTAGCACAGATTAAGGCACTGGACCAGACTGTACCAGAGGTAGCTGAAGTCATCCTGTTGTACAGCTGCAACTAAAAAGTTTTTAAAATCCACCAGCTTTACCCAAAATTACCTCATAAAATAGTAACAGTGAGTGACTATTTTAAATCTTGACCTTGAATTTATACCTTTGGAGTATTCTCAGAACCAGAGGAAAGTACCTAGAGAGAGCAGTTACACTCTGTGCCAGACTATTGTGGTTGTCTCCAAGAAATAATTTGTGTTGCTGTGTAAGTTGTAAACTGAACTAGGGCCATGCTTTCATAAAACATCACTTTTATGTCAATGATTGGCAGATTGCTAAAGTAGAGCTAAGTATTTGTCAAAATGAACCCAAGAAAAAGTGACAGGATTTTCTTTTCAGTGATAAAATTTTAGGTGTCAAGGACATAATTTGAGATAATGAATTCTTCCTGTGAGCTTAGTAGCAACCTACTATTAAAGATTTTTCTCTTGAGATGGGTGGTAATATTTAATGAGTTTTAAAGTAGTGTAAATGAAAGAGTCAAGCATTTTGAAGATCTACATAATTCTGAAAACCAATTTTTTTAAAAGACCAATGTATGATGTATGAGTGGAAGATGAATTTGTGTATAATTCATGCGGAGTTCCCATATTACATATAATCAAGAAACTTTGGCTTTGTATAGTTATTAGTATCTTTAAAAACTCCCTACAAATTTTTTAAGACAAAACCCTTTTTTACCACTCTAAAAACAGCTTTCCTTCACATATTTTTAGTTCAAAATTATGGTGGTAGAATAAATTCAAGAAGATAGGAAAATTTCTCTATTAATCCAAATGTTTAAAAGATAACCCATATTTTAAGTAGTGCCATTTTTCTCATTGGAGAGGGGGTTAGGAAATGAAGTTTTCTACAAATATTAGTAATTTTAAGTGAGATTTCCTTGTTATTTTTTAAGTGAAACAAATACCAACTTTTCAGGTATACCATAACCCATGTAAACAAGTACTCCTGGGGGCCTTTTTTTGTACTAGAGTCCTAAGAACCAAAAGTTTTAAGAATTGCTACTCTAGGAAAAATGTATTGAGACAAATAAAGTAGTGGCTCACCCCTGTAATCCCAGCACTAAGGAGGCAGCAGCAAGAGGAAAGGCCTGATCTCAAGGCTACCCTGATCTGTTTAGCAAGGTCCAGGGAGAAGGGAGTGGAGGGGAGGGAGGACGAAAGGAATTGGAGTTTTATATTGTAGAAATTGTGTTCAGTGTCTCTACACTTGGTAGATAAGCAATGTCTTTGAATTCCAGAGTTAGTCTAGTTAGATTTCAGATTTACTTTCTCAATTTCATTCTTTCTCAAACGTTTTCTGTAAGACGTATTTGTACAACACAGCTGCTTTTTATGTTATTATACTACTAGATGTATTTACTTGGAAATTACAGATTGAGTCTAGAAGCCTTTTAGAAATACAATAAAAATTTATTAATTGACCACCTACTTACTTGCTTTAATTCTCTTTTTTAACTGGACTGTTTAGTGGAGTTTCTGGATTAAAATACTGATGAGAATATGGTTTATATTGGGTGTAAATGTTGATGAAGGCAATTCTGTTTTAGGCCTACTTACAGGGATGCTGGCTAGATACTGAAGAAAGAGTTTCTAATGTGCTTTTCTTCATCTGCAGGATGATGTAGCTTTGCTAAGGATTCAGAAGCTAAGCAGAAATGAGCTTAACATCCTGGTTTTTGGTGAGCAGTGGAGGCACTCGCCACAGGCTGCCACGAGAGATGATTTTTGTTGGAAGAGATGACTGTGAGCTCATGCTGCAGGTAACGTGTCAGCCTTCTCTGTATGCAAGCTCTAAGCTTCAGCTGGGCATCAAGAGCTGCCTTCCCCTTTACAGAGTTACAGTAGTCAGTCAGATAGCAGATACACTTTGTAAAAATCAGACTTGAATTTTCTGGCTCACCTAACTCGTGTAGGTTTAATTAATTTTCACCCTCGTATTATCCGTAAATAAGTTCTATGTTTTGAGGATTATATTTTGAAAAATGAAAGGTTAAAAGAGAGAAATGTGTGCACCTGTGGGATGAACATGTATATATAGGTACACTTAGCTATATTTATAGAGAAATTCGTTTCTAAAAATTCCAGTTTTAGAATTTATATTGAAGTGGAAATAAATTTGCTCAGAGAATGCCTCATTTTATCCCTTTTTATCATCTAAGTCTTTGGGTTTCTTATGCAGTTTGTGTTATATTCAGTATTAAAGGAAGAAATCCTGCAAGATAACATTTTCTTAACAATAAGATAGGTAAAATATAAAAGAATTTATTGGATTTTTGTGTAACAATTTCACAATTTTTAAACTATGTAGTTTGATACATCCAACAAAATTAGTTAATTTAAATTCAGATTTAAAATGTGGATTTATTGGAAGGAGTATTTTAGAAATTTAGTTACTTTATGTTTTTAGGGAATGATACCAAATTTATGTTGTATTATAACACAGTTAGATTTCATTTAATCTCCTTTTTTGATCTATCCCTATATTTATTAACTGTCCTATTAATGTATATAAAGGTAAAAATCTTTTTTGTTACTTATTTTAGTATTTTTTGTAGTTATTAGCTTAAAGTTTTTCTTTTTAGTCCCGTAGTGTGGATAAGCAGCATGCAGTAATCAATTATGATGCATCTATGGATGAACATTTGGTGAAAGATTTAGGCAGCCTTAATGGGGTAAGTTAACTGTGTAGTTTTTACTTTGGTTGAATACTTGTTTAATGTTAATAAAGTTGTATTTCTTCTTTGTTATATTCCCCCTTTTTTGTTTGTCTTTCCCTTTTAAATTCCGTAAATGGTGCTTTGTACATTGAAGCCATATGTAGAAGAAGCTAAGGAGTAAATAGAGGAATTAAGAAAGGAATTCAACATGATGTATGATAAAGATTTCTTAAGGGAGATGAGACCAAAGTTTGAGCTCACTATGTGATTGCAGTTCATGTGTGGGGAAGCAGAAAAAGGTTCTGGTGGTAAGAATGTATAAAACACTTTTGGGTGCAAGAGATACAGTCTCACTTTTAGAAAATAAGACAGTGATGGCACATGCCTTTAATCCCAGCACTCAGGAGGCAGAGCCAGGCAGATCTTTGTGAGTTCGAGTCCAGCCTGGTCTACACAGTGAGTTCCAGAACTGTCAGGGCTACACAGAGAAACCCTGTCTCAAAAGCTGGAAAGAAAAAAAAAATAAGAATGGAAAGGTAGATTTGATGCTACATACTGTTCGACCTCTTGTAGTCTAGGGCTGGAGTCAAAACAAGGAATCTAAACATTTACTATAACACACACATACATTATCAGAATAATAGGATTTGCTTTTGCTGCTTTTTCTTTGTCTTTTTAGATATCTTTGTGTAACTGTGTTAGTTTTTTCTTATTTCCATATTATCTCTCTACATTTTGCAGAATATTTTATAGTCACAGGACATGCAAGACTATTGATGTATTGAATTATTTCAATGTCTTAATTTTCTTGTAGCTCTTCTAACAAGCAAATATTTTATCTTTGATATTATATCCTCCTGAAATTTAATGAACCGCTTGTATTTTGAGTGTTGCAAATTGCTGCCATGAAAAATGCACACTAAACATGAAAAGCATATGCATGAATAAAACTTTTTTCAGTTTTTAACTTGCCTACTACTAAAAGACTTATATATTGATTATTTGAAGTTTTTTAGTTAGCTATTCTGTTGATTCTAGTACATGTAATTAAGTTTGCATTCTTCAAATTTGTACTGAAATTCTTCCCATGTGACTTGAACCATTATATAGACTGTCACCTTTCCCCTTGGCATACCTCCAGAACTTCTTGCAGAGTCTTCCTGCTGTTCTGTTCCTCTCCAGACAGGAGTCCAAATGGGTTAGACTTTCTTTGGCCTATTTGTCTTGCCATTCTCTATTCTTTTTAAAGGTAAAACTTCTTTAAGCGATCAAAGAGAAGGCCCTTGCATTTAGGAACATAAACTGGTTAATGTTAACATGCTGAAAGAATTAAAACAAACAAAAACAAAGTAGGCAGCACATGCTATAGAGTAAAGGATGTATGTTAATAGTGTGGATTCACAACTCCTGTTGGCTAACTTTTTTTTTCTTTTCTTTTTGTACACTGAAAACCTGTGTTTTAATATCTATTTTGTGCTTGATTATAAATTCCTGGGTGATTTGTATGATTTTAGCTTTTATAATTATAATCACAGTACCTGGACCTTCACACAGTTCATGAATCCCGTGTGTGTGTGTGTGTGTGTGTGTGTGTGTGTGTGTGTGTGTGTGAGAATTATATTTATGGTAATTATATATAATAATTATGTATGATATATATGATTGTATATATGTAATTGAATTAACTTTCAATCCAAAGGACCTTGTAGAAGAAAATTTTAATATTTTCTGTATGTGGAATAGTTAAATAATATTATTCAAGTTCAGAAAGTTGCCTCTCAACCACAGTGCTATTCTTATATGTCTTGATAGAATTGTTTAAATAGTTAGATCAGTGTATTAATCTTTCAAAAGAATGATCAAATAGAATTATTTGTTATCTTTTAATATTGTTATTTGTTATATTTAATATTCATTTGAAATATGAACTTCTAGGCTTATCTTTTTATCAGTTGATAATATGCAATAATTTTATGAAAGATAGTAACTTATGAAGAGGAACATCCCCAGTTTGAACTTAAGATCAGCCTGTGAATGTGAATTTCATAGTTAGACTTTATTAACAGAATAACTTGTAGCAAAACATTTTATTTCATAAAAATTTAGTTTCTTCATATAGATTGGTATTATCTCCTATATTGCATAAAATGTAATGCATTTAAGTTCATTAAAATGAAGATACCATTTAAAATATATTGTCCTTCAACTATAAAATATTGGAGATAATTGCTTTTCTCTAGTATTGTTGTAAGGATCTTAAGTGTGACTGTATATGCGACTGTGTTCACTAGAGAACTCTAACATATTATAGGAGTGATGAATGTGTCACCTGACAGCCCAAACATTCCGTAAAGGACTCTATGGCAAATACTGTAAGAATTCTATGAACTGCTATCATGTATTATTCAGGAGAGTACTTGATCCACAGTCCATGTACTTTGGGGGTGGGGATTTTGCTTTTATGTGTAAGAGTGCTTGCTTGAATGTATGTCTGTGCACCATTTGCATACACAGTGCCTACAGAGTCCAGAAAAGGGCATTAGATCCCCTGGGACTCATGTTACAAATGATTGTGAGACACCACATGAGTGCTGGGAATAGAACTTGCCTCTTCTACAAGAGCATCTTGTGCTTCTAACCAGTAAACTATCTCTCTAGTCCAGTGTACTTTTAATACTATTATAATTCCAGAATTTTCAACATCAAAGTAAAGGTAATGCCAGAAGTAGGCTGGAAACAATGAAGTGCTTTTTGCGAGCCTAGTTTTAATTTTAACTAGTGGTGTAACTTAGGAAAAATTACGTAGTATCTCTGTTCCTTGGTTTTAAAAATAGAAATAAAATGATACCTCATAGTTTGCTGTAAAGATGAAATAAATAATTTTAAACATCTAAACTAATATACAGTAAGCATTCAAAAAGTGTTAATTTATTGCTATTATTATTTAGTTGTTTTAGCTAAGACAATTTTAATATTCAGAAACCTATATACTTTTCAATGAATCCATTATTGTACATATATTGTTTTTTTAATGATTTTTTTTAAATTATGTACATGTGTATGTGGACATGTGACTGTGAGGATACCCATGGAGGCCAGAAAAAAGCTTTGGATCCCTTAGAGCTGAAGTTACAGGTCGTCATGAGTTGCTGGATGTATTGCTGGGATCTGAACTCTGGTCCTCTGCAAGAGCAGCAAACATTCTTACCCTCTGAACGACTTTATCTTGCCTTCATTATTTTACTTTTAAGAAAAGCATTTACCCTCTAAACTCAACTTGGAAATATCACTTCCACTCTTATTCCTTTTACCTTGTCACAAAACATATTTCCAAGGGATCTGAATATGTGTTTTTACCACCAGAAATGATTATTAAAATAAGGCAGCAAGAGTTGAAACTGATTTTGTTGCTGTGCTTTAGTGGCCCACATTTCTGTGAGCCTGTTGAAGTGTCTCTGTGAGAGCCTTGTTTATCTTCAGCCTCCTTCCACTAGGGCACCTGCCTCTGTCCCCTACCATGCGATCACTTCCTGTCTTTTGTTACTACACAGCAGCCTAGGTTCCAGCCTAGGCCTGTTTCCCTTTCTTCATCCATGAGGACTTGAGTTCAGTCCCCAGCACACACATAAAAGGGCAAGAGACACAAACAGACATTTCTCAAAAGAAGACACGTAAGTGGCCAACAGTAAATGCCGGGGAAATGGAAGTCAAAACCAGAATGAACTATACCCACCTGAATCCATTAAATAGGTACTGTCAAAACCCCCAAAAGATAACAAGTGCTGGTAGGAACTGTAGATGGGAATGTAAATTAGCACAGCTGTTATGAAAAGCATTATGCAGATTCTTAAATTTTTTTGTAATCCTAGCACTGGAGAGCAGAGACAGGTGATTCCCAGCACTTGCTGGCTAGCACAACCAGCTTAATCGGCAAGTCCTGGTTCCCAGTGAGACACTTTGCCTCAAAAACAAGGTAGATGGATTGTGAAGAGCAATGTCTGCAGTTGACCTCTGTCCTCTGCAAACAGGAGCACTGATGAGCACATACGCATGCACACACAGAGAGAGAGAGAGGTGGGGGGTAAATAAAACATTAAAATGTAAAACTATAAATTATTCAGGTTCTTGTTGGGAAATACTGCATGGTCCTTATTAAATGACTAACAGGATGAAATTGTCTTGTTTTCTTTTTGTTCTTATAAGTACTCTTTTCTCTTGTTGATTCTGGATGAAAGAAAAGTGAGCTAGAATTATCTTCATTTCCTGAAGATACACAGTGTGATAATTTTGTCTGTGCTGTGATCATATCATCATTGTCATCATCTGCAGTGCTCTTGTCTATTCATTGTGTAATTGAGTTGTATTTTTTTTTTTTCTATTTACCTCCCTTTGCTTCAGTGGACATTTAAACTGGGTGTTTCAGCTGTCCTCTTTAATAGCATTTTTAAAAAAAATAGGAAAGAAAAAAAAAACCTATAAAGTAGCATCTCCAGATGTCTTCTTGGAAAGCTAATGCATGTCAGGCATTGCAGTAAGAAACTGAAGGATGACAGAATGATGATTTATGTCTCCGTTGCCTTATTCTTCTGTCTGGGCTTTTCACTATCCTTAGCCATTAGCGACCATTGAATACTTGAGATATGACTGACTAGTCTAAATTCCAACGACTTACACATATCTGTAAAATACCTTACTAATTTTACTTCTTGAGCTAGTATGTTTTAAATACACTATATTACATTTACAATGCATTATCAAAACTAATTTTAATTCTTGTTACAAGCCTACAAGAAAATACAAATAGTGTATGCTGTTTGATTGGGAAATTGTGACATATTGGATAGTGCCTTTCTAGGTAATTCTGCTATTTATCTTGCTATTTTGTTAATTTTCAGCATTGTTAGAAATAATTGAGTAAAAATAAAATACCGTGGTGAAGATAAAGCAGAATTTCAACACAAAGAAAAAATCCATTTACTAAGATGCCATAATGTATCTTAGATTCATAGAAAGATCCAAAGGACCCACATGGCAGTTGTAAAGCAACCACAAGATGCCTCAGCAGTTAAAGATGCTTGTGGCTAAGGCCAATGAAGTGAGTTTAATTCCCAAAACCCACATGGTGGAAAAGAGAACTAATTCCAGCAAGATGTCCTGACTTCCACATGCATAGAATTGTACATGTGTACACGTACACCACACAATAAATAAACAAATGTAATAAAATGTTTTAAGTGAAATGTTTCTGAGAATGATGTGATAAAATGTTAATCCTTGCAAATAAAATTTCTAAAAATCCCAAAGCTGTTTAGAGTTTTGTATTTTATTCTGTACAAGTTTCCAGCTTCAGATTAAGAGCTTTCCTGACTTCATTTTTAGAAAAATTCCAAGTGTCAAAATTCCTCCTGGTCTCACTCTGCTTTTTGTTACCAGTAATATTAACAAAGGGTTTAGTATAAAATAATTATGCTGTAGGCTGCTTGGTACATGTTAGGATGCACTTCACAATAAGTACTTTTGAGTAATAGGTTGATAAATTTGAGAATTAATACTTCATATGTAATATAACCTTTTTTTCTTTGACATGTTAGATCACTTACTTTTTGAGTAATAGGTTGATGAATTTGAGAATTAATACTTCATATGTAATAAAACCTTTTTCTTTCTTCCTTGTAGACTTTTGTGAATGATGTAAGGATACCAGAGCAGACTTATATCACTTTGAAACTTGAAGATAAGCTGAGATTTGGATATGATATCCTTTTTTAATTTTGTGTATTTATTACATGAATTAAAAATATATACTATGCTACAAGTTAATATCTTGTGATATAAGAATTCACAATACTAGAAGTTTATGCTCATTTAATGCTTTCTGCTTCTTTTTTGGTTACTGGTTCCTAGAAATGATACTGGAAAGCTTGGTGAGACTCGACTTTTTCCCATCTTTTTGTGGTACTATTATGTATATAATTGAGGTGTTAAAGAATGGAGCTGGGGGGGCGCAGTGAAAATCTTAGTATTGTCTACCTAGGGTTCTTGCCAGGTGAATTATGAGGGCCCAAGTCAGTCTCTTAGGAGGATGTAAAACATTAGCCTGCCTTCCCTCCCATGCTATACTGCTGCTTTAATACAGACTCATATATCCTATGTTTTCTGACACCAAGTTTACTTGACATGCACGTTGTCATTTAGTGTGTATTTGAAGTTTTGTTTAAAAATCAGAGTCTAATAATTGGACAGTTATATGATTTTACTGTAGTGTAAAGAATAGTATAAAGGAACCTAGTAAAATGAAGAAATAGACTAAGCAATACTAAAAACATTTCTGGGGGGTGTGCGACGCTTTAATCAGCACTGGAGGCAGAGAGGTGGATTCTGTGATTCACAGCCTGTCTAAAGTGAGTTAGAGAGGCGAAATAACAGAGAAAGTTCAAAAAAAAAAAAAAAAAAAAAAAAAAAAAAAAATTCTGTTTGTATTTAATAAAAATAAAAATATTTCTCATTATGATGAAAATTTCTTTTGAGATTAAGTTTTTAAACATTTACCAAAACTCAAATAATAATTTAAAAAGTTAAACATTAGTAATCTGGTAGACCTAGATCACTTTATCAGAGATATTGCCTTAGGTAACTCTAGTTGATACTTAATGCACTAACATAAATAACAAAAGGTAGAATTTTTAAAGTTTAAAATTTAAAGTTAGAATAGTTTTGTAGCACATAGTACATTTATATTTGAAAAACTGAAAAAAACAAATTAAATACTTATTTGTTATATATTCTAAATTTTTTTTAAAAATATGTATGTTGAGCCTTTGAGATGGCTCAGCCTGTAAAGTTACTTGCTTCCAAGATTGGCAACCTGAGATCAATCCTCAGGACCCACAAGGTAGAAGGAGAGAACAGACTCCTACAATATATTGTGTGACCACTGCATACGTATCTTGGTGTACATGTATGCACACACACACCAAATAAATACATGTAAATGTTTTTAATTACATACAGTTAAAAATTGTTTCAACCAGCTTAAGTTTTATCAGAACTTATGTGCAAGTGCCTCCTATAAATAATTTACTATTAGCCATCTTAAAACATGGGAAAATTCTAAGGAATTCAGATTTTAATAACATTTTTTTAAAAGTTACTCTTGAGTATTAATTTCAGAAGAAACTAGCAAATGCAATAGAGTATACTTCTCATCCTTGCTTCTCAAGAGGCTGGATCAGGAAGATGGCTTGAGTATAGTGTGAAAGCACTCTCAAGAAGAGTAGGAGGAAGAGTAGGGTGAATAGGGCATGAAAGAGGAGGCATAAGAAATAACTCGTGCTTTTGCAGATTGTTGTATATTAATAGCAAGCTAACCTTTTTTTTTTTTTTTCCTAACATGTAACTCACAATACATCTAAAATTGGATAGGGCTTTTAATTTTTTTGTCCCTAAGGACTTCCTCCAAATTGTACAGTCAGTATTGAGCTACCACTGTTATTCAAATGTCCAGTTAATGCTCATTTAGTTGTTTTCATTTAGTGTTTCATGCTGATTCTAATACTTTTATATAAAGCACTGGTTCTCAACCTGTGGGTTGTGACCCCTTTGAGAATCATATATCAAATATCCTGAATATCAGTTATTTACATTACAGTTCATAACAGTAGCAAAATTACAATTATGAAGTGGCAATGAAAATAAGTTTATGGTTGGGATTCACAACCTGAGGAACTGTATTAAAGGGTCACAGCATTAAGAAAGTTGAGAACTGTTGATATAATGAACAATGGGCTGTTAATTGGCAGAAATTTTATACCATGGGACAGAATTTTTAAACCATTTTATGTGATATATGTATTAGTGATAGTAAACTAGGGAAATTGTCATGATTTATTCATACATAAAATTAAGTTAATAGTCACTCTATATAGACTGCGCTCTAGAGTGGAAAGTTCTGATTAACAACATGTCACCTTAATGGAGAGACAACATTAAAATAGCTTAAGATTTGAACTAGAGAACATAATGTATATGCAATAAGTCTGTTTTCTAACTAGAGAAATTTTTTGAAAAGCATGAACTCAGTGAAATATTCCAGTTTTCAAAATGACCATAACCTCAAGACAAATGACCACAAATGTGTCAGGTAAGGAATCCTGATAAGTTCATTCATTTTATGTTTGTTAGCTGCTTCCTATTACACGGGTGTAGTTTGTTGGTCGGGGATATGCTAAATGATTTTTACACAATATGATGTTATTCTTTGAAGATGTCATGCAATGTATTTTGCACATACTCACTTTCTCTCTCCCAGCTCCTTCCATAACCACCTCCCTTCCCTTCCCTTCCCTTCCCACCCAACTTTGAGTTGTCTTTTTTTGTACCCCTGCCCCGCCACCTCCCCACCTGCGTTTGTGTGGCCTAGCTAGCCAGCCTTGGGATGGGCCTGGCCTGGGGTGTGGTTAAACTACTAGGGGCTGCATCTTTAACGAAGCTGACATAATCCTTTTGCCCCAGCTCCCTGAATGCTAAGATTATAGGCAATGCTACCATATCTGACTGTATTTTTCTTTTTTTTCTTTTTAATTGCTGTATGAAGTACTGGGTTTTAAATATAGTTTGCTTTTGTTTTTCCTCTTTATAGTTCTACATTCCCAGTGACCTCTTTTCCTGCTTTCATGTTTGTTTTTTTGTGTGTGAGGGGGTGGGGAGGGTTGGTTTTTTTGAGACAGGGTTTCTCTGTGAAATAGTTCTGGCTGTCCTTGAACTCACTCTGTAGACCAGGCTGGCATAGAGCTCATCTAAATCCACCTGCCTCTGCCTCCAGGGTGCTTAGATTAAAGGCGTGCGCCACCACTGCCTGGCCCTGCTTTCATGTCTTATATGTTCTATTACCATCCTCTTCATTACTACTTTTTCCTACTCTCTTGATCTTTCTAGTTTCATGACCTATACCCTTACCCCACACACATATATACATACATATGCACATTAAGATCCCAAGTTCACATACAAAATAGAAAATGTGGTATTTGTCTTTCTGAATTTTAAGTACCTTGCTTAATTACAGATCCATCCACATTCATGCATACTTTAGAATTTTTTTGCTTTATAGCTAAGTAAAATTCCATCATGTGTATGCACTATATCTTCATTAAACATTGACTGTTGACAGACATCTGGGCTGGCTTCATTTCCTTGCTACTGTGAATAAAGAATAGCAAATATAGATGTTCGAGTACCTCTTTGGTGGAATGTAGAGTACTTTGGGTATATGCCCAGATGTGGTGGATGGATAGGAGGATCATATAACTGTCTTTTTGTTTTTTGCGACACCTTGGTACATGTGCCTATAATTTTTCTATCAGTTTACACTCCTGTCAACGATGAATAAATGTTTCTCCTACCCCATATCTTCAACCAGCATTTATTGTACTTTATTTTGCGAATAATAGTCGTTCTGATGTGGTGAGGTAGAGCTCCAAGTACTTTTGATTTTTATTTTCCTGATGGATGTTCAATATCCTTTGTGTGTTTATATATATATATTTGTCTTCAGAACTTTTTTAATTCATTTAATGATTTGCAGTTTGTCCTTTGGTGGTCAATTTTTGAAATTCATTATATGTTCTAGATATTAACCCCATTCTAACTGTACTGAAACACGTTTTCTCCCATTCTGTGGGCTATCTGTTCACTCTGCTGATAGTTTACTTAGCTGTTAAGAAGTTTTCATAATTCCACACAATCCCACCTTTGGCTGTTTGCTGTGCTATCAAATCCTGTTCAGAAAGTTTTAGACCATGCCTTGAAACGTTTTACCCTAGCATTATCAGCAATTCAGGTTCTAAATTAAGACCTTTCACCCACTTTGAGTTGATTTTTGTGCCAGATTTGGTTCTAATTTCATTCTTCTGAAAGTGGATATCCAGTTTTGCCTGCAGCACTGATTTTTAATAGACTGTCTTTGTTGCAGCATGTGTTTGGGACAACCTTGTCATATTAGCTGTCCAAAGCTATGGTCAGTATGTCTCTCTATGCCAGAGCCATGCTGTCTCTGTCACTATTGCTCTGAGGTGTACTTTGGAGACTGTCCAGAGCTGTGTTCCATGGGTCAGTATGTCTCTCTATGCCGGAACCATGCTGTCTCTGTTGCTATTGCTCAGAGGTATACTTTGGAGATCAGGTGTGGTATATCTAGCAATGTTCTTGTTACTTAGACTCATAGCCTTTTGTGTTTTTGTGTTTATTTCTAGATTATTTTCTAGTTGTATGAAGAAAGACATTAGGATTTTGATTAAGATTGCTTTAAGTCTGTAAATTACTTTGGGTAACAGCCATTTTCAAGACACAGTTCTGCCAGTTTAGGAGCGTTTCTATGGTCAGCTATTTTTCCAGTGTCTTAAATCTTCATTGAAAAGGTCTACTTCCTTGATTAGGTGTATCCCTAGGTACTATTTTTTGACAGATGGATGAAATGTTTTTTCATAACTTTTTCTCAGCAGATTTGTTATTTGAGTATTAAAATACTACTGGCTTGTCTTGTAAAAACAGTTTTATGCCTTCCAACATTTCTGAAAGTGTTTCGATCTGATGGAGTCTGTGGAGCCTTGCAGGCATAGAATCGTCATATGTACAAATGAGGATAATTTGACTCCTTCCTTTTGTATTTATATCTTTCTCTTAATTTCTGAGGCAAAAAAGTGCTAGACCAGTAGTTTTCAACCTTCCTAATGCTGTGACCCTTGTGACCCCCAACCATAAAATTATTTTGTTGCTGCATACTGTAATATTGTTACTGTTATGAATTGCAATATAAATATATGATATTCAGGATATCCAACATGCCACCTCTGTGGGAGTTGTGACCCACAGGTTGAGAACTGCTTGCTAGGTGATTTCCACTAAATGTTTACTTACATGTATATTTTTATATGTATCAGCAAATATCTATGTAACATGAAAGGGAAAAGTTTTAATAGTGCAAAGCAGTAGGAAGCCACTTTGTCGACAAGAAAGCTCAAGACAGAATTCTATAAGTAAATTCTTTGGGGGTGGGGGGTTCTGTTCACAATTATTTACTGGAAAAGAACCAAGATTAGTCTGTCCATCCCTTCCCTCACATTTAGTATCCACTTATGAGTAAGTACATACTGTGTTTGTCCTTCTGAGTCTAGGTTACCTCACTCAAGATGATATTTTCTAGTTCCATCCATTTGCCTGCAAATTTCATAATATCATTGTTTTTTTACTGCTGAGTAGTACTCCATTGTGTATATGTGCCACATTTTCTTTATCCATTCTTCAGTTGAAGGGCATCTAGGTTGTTTCCAGGTTCTGGCTATTACAAATAATGCTGATATGAACATAGTTGAGCATGTGGCCTTGTGGTAAGATTGAGCATTCCTTGGGTATATGCCCAAGAATGGTATAACTGGGTCTTGAGAAAGACTTATTTCCAATTTTCTGAGAAATCCCCATACTGATTTCCAGAGTGGCTGTACAAGTTTATATTCCCACTAACAGTGGAGGAGTGTTCCCCTTGCTCCACAGTCTCTCCAACATAAGCTGTCTTCAGTGTTTTTTTTTATCTTAGCCATTCTGACAGATGTAAGATGGTATCTCAGAATTGTTTTGATTTGTATTTCCTAGCTAACAGGGAAAGACCCTAGGAGGGACACATGGATGATCCTGCGAAGAAGTGGATGAGATCTACATGAGTGGACTGGGTGTGGGGGGATGGTAGATGGCGAGGAGTGGGGGATGAGAGCATGGGGAAATGAGAGGATCAAGCTGGAACAGGGACAGAGTGGGAGGGCAGGAAGGAAGATACCATGATATATGAGGACATCATGGGAATAGGAAGAGGCAGGGTGCTGGGGAGGCTCTCAGGAATCCACAAGGTTGACCCCACCTTAGTCTGCTGGCAGTGGTCCAGAGGGTGCCTGGATTGGCCTACTCTGGTGACCGGCCTAGCAAATACCCTAGCTGTCATCATAGAGCCTTTGTCCTGATGGAGGCAAATGCAGAGATCCATGCCAGGCACCAGGCTGAGCTCTGGGAATCCATCTGATGAGAGAGAGGAGAGATTCTGCAGGCGAGGGATGTCGAGATCATGGTGGGAGGATGTGCAGAGATGACTGGCCATACTAGTGGAAGCCCATGAACTGTGGACTGGTGGCTGTGGAGCCCCCATGGGACTAGACTAGGCCCTCTGGATACAGAAGATGGTTGTTTGGCTCAAACTGTTTGGGGAACACCCAGGTAGGGGGATCGGGATCCATCCCTGGTGCATGGGCAGGCTTCTGGGGATCTGGTGCCTGTGGTGTGGCGCCTTGCACAGCCTTGGTGCAGTGGGAAGGGTCTTGGACCTGCCTAAGTTCAGTTTGCAGTGCTCTGTTGACTATACATGGGAGACCTTGATTTGGGGGATGTGGGGATGCGGGGTGGCTTGGGAAAGAGGGCTGGGGGAAAGAAGGAGGGGGGATCTGTGGATAGTAGGTGGAGTGAGTAGAAAATTTCTTAAGAAAAATGAAAAAAAAAAAAAACAAAGATTAATGGATTGAACAGGTTGTTTATAGCTTTAAGAAGTTCTTTTAATAAGTTTACTGCTTCAATTACATTTGGACCTCTCTCTTCTCCTCTCTCTCTTCTCTCTCTCTTCTCTTCTCTCTCTTTCTCTCTCTCTCTCTCTCTCTCTCCCCTCCCTCCCCCCCCCCCTCCCTCCTCTCTCTCTCTCTCTCTCTCTTCTCTCTCTCAAACACACACACACACACACACACACACACACACACACACACACACATCACAGTGATTACAGTTTTTCCTAACCTTGAAGTAATTGGTAATGCTTTAAATTAGTAAAGGAGGGTAGAATTCAGTACGTGATTATAAAATTTCTTTCATTGTAAGGTTAAATGGTAGGAAATAAGACCTCTAGTGAATTGATCTTTAGTAAGAAGCCTTGTTGTTTTGGCATAATAATGAAAGCATTCATTATATCTAGCACTTGTTCTCATGTGTATAGAATCATTGTTTTATTATGTAATATGACCTTATTGCAGTACATGGAGGGAAGGGGGTGGTAGGGTTGCATATGAACCCTAATTATAGCATTCATTTTTTTGTACTTAGAAAATGAACCTCATTTTTATCAAAGTTTATGGCAACCTGAGTAATCAGTTCCTTTAGGATTTGCTGTTGGGTATTGACTCATGAGACATTTTTACACTTTTGTGACTAGGTATCTATAAGTTTCTTCATTTTGTTCCTGTCATATTCTTGTTTGTGAAAATTAAAAATGTTTGGGCTCTAATTGTTTGAAGACTAGTAATGCCTGAGATTACAAATACTTATTAGAATTTTAAGGTTCTTAATATTTTTAAATGACAAATTATATATTTTAAATACTTTTTAATATTAAAGGGAGTATTATGGGCACATTCTACATTCCAGGTACTCTGTGAGCTGTCAGAAGAATGTCAATTTGAGGACAGCCTAGTGACCTTGTCTATAAAAAAATTTTTTTTTTAAACCTGAGGATGTGGTTCAGCAGTAGAGTACTTGTTTAGCATATGCAAGGTCCTGGGTTTAATCCCCAGTACCTGTACAAATAGATGGTAAATAAAAATATTCTATATTTACTCTTGAAAAATGTGTCTAATGACCATTTTCAAGCACAGTGACCAAAATTTTGGAGTTCTATTCTTCCTTAGCTCTATTTACATACAAATCTCTTCACTGTAGTTCGAGGAGAAATGAGGGTCCCTGAAGAAGCTCTTAAGGTAAGAGTTTATCTTTGTTGTTAGCCTATTACTCCCTACATTTGACTTCTTTCATGGAAGCTTCCTTTTGATTTGAAATGTTTTGTAGCATGAGAAGTTTACCATTCAGCTTCAGTTGTCCCAGAAGTCTTCAGAATCAGAATTACCAAAACCGGCAAGTGCTAAAGGCACAGATTCCAAAGTGGATACTACTCCAGAAGTGCAGCACAGAGCTACAGAAGCTCTGAAATCAGAGGAGAAATCCATGGGTAAGTGGTCTGTATGATCTGGAGAATGATCTACAATAGCCATAGCTATCTATCTTTTCAGAGAGAGGGAAGGAAGGGGAGGGGAGGAAGAGGGGAAGCAGGAAAGGAAAAGATCATCAAGTTGGGTACTCAGAGAAACCAACTGTGAAGCAGCTTTAAAGCAGCCAACTAGAATTCCCAGTACAAGTCCCAGGCCGAATAGACTGTCCCTTGGGGTGAGGCTTCAAAGTAACAACAGCTAAAACATAGAAAGGTAGCGTCATCTAGTAGGTTGCTCACAATATCCAGCAGAAACTAACTGGGGAAACTGAGGCAGTCAGCTGCAGTTCTCAATTGAGCTGTCTCAGTGGCTCAGCTTTCCAGAGTTCTGTTTCCAGCTTCTCTCTTCGTCTGCAGACACTTCCATATTACGGGATAAACAATAATAACCTGTCTTGGGAATAGTTTACCTTTTAGCTGTCCTCAAGGACACATGTTTTACTTTTGGGCTCTTTTATTTTTCTCTCCCTCCCTGTCAGAGTTAGGGGGACTAGTCCATCCCTAGACCTTAAAGGACACTTTGAGTCAAACCCACTTGGGGTCTAAAGTGGGGATTGGTGTCTTCCCCAGTTCAAGAGCTAGCTTCTCAATGACCTGAAACAACACACGATAAACAGTTTGTCAGTAATAATGTACATTACAGTAACAGCACATGATCATTGTCAATATAATTTACATTACAATAAGCTAACTCCTTTGGAAATTCTGAATTTATACTTGGTTTTGAAGATCCTACATTCTTTGTTCTCATTTGTGTCTATACCTTTATAAAAATAATGTATACTAGTGATTGATCCCAGAGTGCATTTTTATATAGCCAGTTTTTCCTAGAAATAACCCTTAAATATATAACCCTTAAATATATTAAATATTTAAGGAAAGTGATTTCAATACTTGAAGGAAATAATAGTTTATTATTTCATATTATCTATATTTCTCTGAATTATAATTGAAATAAAAGGGGAAAATGTAATACTACTACACCATCCTCATATCATATAATGCTTACAGTTTTAATTTGTAGATTAAATATTAAATTTAATAACTACAAAGATGCTTTATGTAGATAATTCCTTCATATAACAAATGTATTAAATTGATAAACAGAACTACAGTTACTGAAACTAAAGATCTGTTAGTATTGAGTTACAAATGTAGTTACTGTATACCCTTATGTTGTTGCTCATGCCAATATTTGCTTTAGTTTCATCTTTTATATATTTAGATTTAATGACATTTTTGATCGGAATGGTTTCATTATTCCTTTGTTAATTCTAACAAAATCCTTTTACCTAAGATACTTCCTGTCTAAATACTCAAAGATCATTTGTTACCTAGGTTCATTTACATATCAGAGAGCCCCTAACACTTAACAAAAAGCTTTTGGATTTTATATATAGCAAGTTGTATTTCTTAATCATTGCTGATCTTCATTTACTTTGTCATGTCTAGTGCTGTTTAAGGTCATGTTCAAATATTACATTAATGGAAGTAGAGTACTTTGAGTCAACTAAGTAAATCTAGAGTCATGCAAAATATATTTTCTTACTTCATTTGCTTTAGAGAGATTTTTTTCCCCCCTGCTTCTTTTAGATGTTTCTGCTATGCCCCGTGGCACTCCATTATATGGACAGCCATCATGGTGGGGAGATGATGAGGTGGATGAACAAAGAGCTCTCAGGTCTAATGGCAAGCCTGAAGAGAAGCATCAGGACGCTGGGGCTTCAGGTAAGACCTCCGTGGCTAGGATACCCAGTTCATATTGGGCAAGTGTTATATTCCAGACAAAAGTCAGTCTGCTCTGAAAATGATCTCTACCATAGCTTGATTTTTTTAAGGGTGATGATGGCTTTGCTCTTGTAATACATTATGAATCTAACATAAAATACTACATACAGTATCTTTATAAACTCATGTTATATTTTTCCAGCTTATGAAATTGTGAAAACTGTAACAGATTAATGCCATAACTGGACATTTTAAGTATTTTAAAATATTTAATTGAATTGATAAAATAGTAGGGACATGTGAGTTACATGTTTTTACTTGATTCATACTCATATACTCACTGTAAAATAAAAAAATTCTGTTATGTTCAGAAATATAATATGAAATTGTACGTTCTTTAAAGTCCCAGCATGCTTACTTTATTGAGGTAAGATAGCAATATGATTCAGAGTTCAGCAGCCAAAGTGAAGAGCCTCACTAACTAAAAGAACATGGTTCTTTTGTTGGTGGTCTGGTTAAGTGGTGACCAGTGTCCAGAAAAGTCAAGATTTCCAAGATAAATGGAGATACTGATTATCAGATAAAGTTGCTGAAAGACATCAGAACTGAAGGATGGAGCAACCAGTTTCTTTATTAACAGCAGATAAGGATCCAAAACTGGAGGAATTAAATACAGACACCAAGGATCAGTTTGGAGACATAGTGTTTCTCTGAGGCAAGGACAAACCCCATCAGAACTCTTTCAAGAATTTTTTTTTTTTTTTTTAACTTCATTTATACAAAGTCAGCAGGACAGTTTTCTTAGTTGGAGAATTATGAACATTCTGTCTTTTGATATAGTCTAGTTAGACCAGAGTACAAGTCTTTAAAAAGCTGTCATGATCAAGTAGGTCTTATGACACCAAGCTTTAAAATAACTTTCCATCGCAGCTTTGTTTCTTCACCAGTGCTTTTTCTTGATGTCATTTAATATAATTTAACATGCCTTCAGATGTAAGTGAAAGAACTGCTGTCTGATACAAAGTAGGAAAGGAATCTATTGGCTCCCATCCTGATTTCTCTCAGGGTGTAGTGCAATAGACAGTATTGTTAGCTAGTTTTGCCATCTCTGTCTTGCTATCCACAGTACTTAACATGTTGATGTTGTTACCCTCATAATCAAAGCTGCTGCCATCAGCATTCAAAGTTATACAGTTTTTGGTCACACCCTGCAATAAGGAACAAAAGTTGTGTTACAGAAGATCTCCTGGGATTTGGAAGAAGACATTTCCCCAAATCTTCAACACATCTCTCATTAGCTTCTCACAGATTCAGAAAGTCACCTGCTGTTCTAACCAGTCTCTGGCAGACCATTCGAGATTGTCATTATCTTGCTCACCTTGGTGTGGAGTTATTTGTCCCTAAGGCATATGAGCAGTGTCAGAAGAGTGGTACTGGAAAGTATTGAAGTTCTTTTAGGAAAAAGTTCCTTTAGGAAGGAAACTGGATGTCAATCAAGAATGTCTTTTTGGTCTTTTTCTCTCTTTAACATATTATCTACTTTTGTTGTTTTTGTTTTCACTGCTTAGTCATTACTAAACTTTTGACCTTAAGTTTCACCCTCATTTCAGTAAACTTTGCATAGCAAATATGAACTGATCTTTAGTTCTAAGAAGAGTGACTTTGTTTTACCTGACAAGTAGATTTGGAACTTTTTGTTCCCTAGTGCACCTTGTATCTGATTATTATTGTTTTAGTGTTCTCTCCCAACATACCACCACATAATTGTGCTAATTCCTACCTCCTCTTCTCCCACAATATGTGTAGTATAAAGTACAAAATGATACTATACTGCGAGTGTACAGTACTGCTTCATTTACTATTTTTGTGTAAATCTTCATGACTGACCTCTAACTTCCTCACCTCAAGTACCATATATTCTAACCTCATTTGCACTAAAGCTAACTGTCTGTTATGGGATAGGGGGAATAGAACCAATTGGATGGGTTAGGAAACAGATGAATTTAACTGTTGCAAAATTTGGAAAATAATTGCATGATCGTGAAAATTAAGGAGCCATAAAAAATGTAGCCTTTGCTTCCTCACACAACTTTGAAATTCTGCCACACATAGCTTGTAAAGTATAATGACACATGCATATGACTATGGTAAAGAGTAGAACCATGACAAACAATGGCAAGCATTCAGTTGCACTTACTTTGTCCACTTCTTCCAAATGATTTGTATGCATCTCCTTATCATGGTAATATCTAAAGGTGTAGTTACTGGTTTTTGTTGTTGTTGTTGTTTTGTTTTTTGCTTTTTTTGAGACAGGGTTTCTCTGTGTAGCTTTGTGCCTTTCCTGGAACTCGCTTTGGAGACCAGGCTGGCCTCGAACTCACAGAGATCTGCCTGCCTCTGCCTCCCGAGTGCTGGGATTAAAGGTGTGCGCCACCACCGCCCGGCCAAGTAATTACTGTTATTTTGCCTATTTTATAGAGAAAAGAGTTGAGGCACAGAGTGATGTTAATTTACTTATCGAAGAGAGCACTGTTCATGAGATTCCAAAAATAGACACACCAAATTCCCATACAGCAGGTACAGAGCATGCTACATGTACCATTGAATTTGATGACAGTACACCAGGAAAAGTAACTATTAGAGACCATGTGACAAAATTCACTTCTGACCAGCGCCACAGGTCAAAGAAGGCCTCTACAGATTGAGATTTATATTGTCTCAAATATAAATAAATAAATAAAGCCAACCTAGACTATGTAAGACCTATCTCAGAATAAACAAATATATATGTATGTGTGCATCTATATATATGTATACATATACACACTTAGCTATTAATATTGACTATATAGGCATACAAATTCAATTCTAGCTTAGTTACTAAATTACTTTTTAAATTCTTGGTAATTGAGATTAATTATAAAATATTAGTATAACAAATACTACCCCAGGTAGTTTAATTTGGTTTAAATAAAAATGGCTGTGAATAGAAATAATGAGATTCATAAACTCCAGACTGTGATCTATCAATGTTGTAAGAGAAGAAAGCTGTTTAATTTTTCTAGCATGATCTTAAAACTCCTTAGCAATTTCTCTAATATGTATTTCTAGTCAGACTAGAGTTCTAAAAGGACTACCCCTTTCATGATTTTGTCTCCAGAGAAATTAATCTGTTCACATACTAAAGTTTCCAGATGATTGAACTTTAATTTTACAACTGAATTATTGAAAACTAAACATTTGTCATAAATCATGATGAAATGTAATATCTACATCACCACCTTCTTAGACAGAGAAAACTGAACAATTTAAGTTTTTCCTTTATTACTGAGAATCATCATTGTGTAAGTTATTAAACAACAAAACCTTACAGTAATGTCCCTCCAGAGCCTGAGCCTTTAAGGTTCTTGATACAGAATAACACTGGGATACTGTTTTCAAGGTCAATCTGCTCTTGATTTTCATCTTACCTCTCTTCCTTGCTATAATAATTTCTCTGAAATACTTTGACTTTTCTTTGTTAAACCAGATGGAGTAATTTTTGAAAAGAATAATTTTTACTTTTAAAGTTTCTATTCTTCAATAGTATCTGCCTTTTGTGTCACTTTTTGACAGTATGACCATGGCTATTGTGATCATTATTATTGTAGTAGTGGAGCCTGATACCTTTTATATCATATCCCACGTATTTAATGACAAGAATATTACTCTGTAACATAAAGATGGTTTTGTTATCATTTCATAATCAGTGTATTATAAAGAAAGCAATTATAACACCTAATGAATTGTACAAAGATACAATATTTGAAAAGATATTTCAGAAGACTAAATACTGTGTGTAATTAAAAAATGATTGGAAACAGCCTCATATGCCTGTATTGCCTTGTTTTCCTAGTTAATTGTAATTGATTTACTATGAAATCTGCTTAAAATAAGGTTGATACTTGAGCCTTACGGAAATTTATTTCATATTCATTTTTCTATGATAGTAGACTGTCTTGGTAATAGATACTGTATTTTATTTTCTCAACCAAAGGGCAGCTTAATATTCCCCTTTTTTCTTGTACATTGTGCTACCAGCCACACCCCTCATCACGTCTTTATGCAGTCAGTGGCTTAAGCAGTGGAGAGACTGTCACAGTGTTCCAGGTTTGCCTGCTCTCCTTGCCACTCACTGCTTGTTACTCAGCTTTCACACATGACCTTTGGGCAGGTGTGTACATTCTGCTCCACAGAGGTCTAGACTAAGTTTCTCCCAGACTTCCTAGATGACTACAGAATTCCTAGTTTTGTGTTATTTCTTTCATACTACTGCTTGAATTGCCTTGTTGCCACAGCCACATGTTTTATCACTAACCACTCTTACCTTATAACGTGTGTCATCTCTCAAGAGTCCATATTATCAATTTTGTCCTAAAGTAGAGTCTCTGAATATGATAGAGACTGCTAAGTGGAATTGTTACTTCCAAAGCATCGTTTATATATTTACTTTCTATCTCCATTGTCACTAGATTGCCTCTTCACTGTTAGAGCCCTACATTTGTTCTCAAGTGTTTCAAATAGCTTATTCTGGAAACTGGATTAGGTAATTCATGCTTTTTCTATCCTACTATGTGTGTGTGTGTATTTACACACATGTGTATGGATGGAACATCTCCATCTATACGTTAATTCTTTCTCATCTTGATGATTTCTAGATTTTCTAGTTGAAAAATGTATGGGCCTGTCCATGCAGGGTCTATCTTTTTCTCCTTTGATTTTTCCCCCCATTGCTGCTGCTTATCTTGCATCTCCTGTTGGTAATTGTATCCTAGTCAAGATTGTTTCATCTCTGTGACTTTTTTCTGTCATATATATAATGACATATATAATGCTGTTGTTTTTCATCCACATTATCATCTGCCTTCCCATTCTCAGAATAATGCAGATGGTCATTACCAATGACTCTCATACTACAGCCTCCCAAATATTTTGAATTCTCTCTCATTTTTCTCATTAGGGTGCAGCATAGATGCCAAGCAAGTGGAGGAACAGTCTGCAGCTGCAAGTGAAGAAGCACTTTTTCCTTTCTGTAGGGAACCAAGTTATTTTGAAATTCCTACAAAAGAATTCCAGCAGCCATCACAAATAGCGGAGAGCACTATTCATGAGATTCCAACAAAAGACACACCAAGCTCCCATACAGCAGGTGCAGGGCATGCTTCATTTACCATTGAATTTGATGACAGTACACCAGGAAAAGTAACTATTAGAGACCATGTGACAAAATTCACTTCGGACCAGCGCCACAAGTCAAAGAAGGCCTCTTCTGGAACTCAAGACTTGCCAGGAATTCAGACAGGAATGATGGCACCAGAAAACAAAGTAGCTGATTGGCTAGCACAAAACAACCCTCCTCAAATGGTGTGGGAGAGAACAGAAGAGGATTCCAAGAGCATTAAAAGTGATGTTCCTGTGTACTTGAAGAGGTTGAAAGGTAAAGTGACTCAGAGATTCCTATTGTATCATAAGGAAAGTTGGTCATCAGAGTTACCAGACTGCTATTACTTCATTATACAGTGGAAAATATCTGCTTTTTCAAGTTTACATTTAATTTTGAAGCTCAAAAGCAAACAACACTGTTATGTTCAAATTACTCATTCAAAATAGCCTTTCTTCATTTTCTTCCCAATGTGGTTACATTGGTTTTGGGGGGAGGTGGTTATTTATGTCATTCATTATCTTTATTTTTTTTCCTACAGAAATACAAAATCTATTAACTATACAAAATACAGTTTCCTAGAAGATAACCCCCATCATTTTCTTGATTTAAAGAAAGGATACGTATAGTTCTTTTTTTATGTATCATGCTTCCAATAAATATCATATCTAGGTTTTGAAAACAAAATTAAGCTAGTTGGTGTGGGCTGAAAGTTCTGTTTAGATCAGATAGTCATATTACTGATGAGGTGCTCACAAAACATACAGTTTAGATGTATTTACAAGGTATCTATTATTCTGACAAAATTTGTGCTATCAAGAATTATAATTTAAATGTTTATTTGTAGACATTAATTATATATTACTATATAGTAACATTAGCTATTGTATATACTGTATTCAACACTTGATTACAATCATTAAAAACTTGATACATGTACATTGATTGTAGCAAATAATCAGCTTCATTTCCACTGGTTTTGTGAATTGAATTTATTTTGAAATTTGTGTTATTCTGTCTTATTTTTAAGTATGCTATCAGTACAGGAGTGGTTTTGACCAAATGATGATTGTATGTAAATCTAACCATCCTATGGCTTTTATTAGGAGCTTATTAATTCTATTTTTAAAAAATGCTTTTTGCAGCCGGGCGGTGGTGGCGCACGCCTTTAATCCCAGCACTCGGGAGGCAGAGGCAGGCAGATCTCTGTGAGTTCGAGGCCAGCCTGGTCTTCAAAGCGAGTTCCAGGAAAGGCGCAAAGCTACACAGAGAAACCCTGTCTCGAAATAAAACAAAAACAAAAACAAAAAAATGCTTTTTGCGGTAGGGATCACATGTAACCTATTCTGTCCCTTAATACTTCTGGATTTCAGCCTATGGTTTTATCTAGTGACTTCGTTAATGACAGAACTGACTGGCTTAATCCATATCATATACCCTGGAATTCTGGTCAAGTAATGAAGAAATAGGAATTTATATGTAGTTCCATTGGTTTCTAAGACATTTCAGGATAGTGAGATCATGTGATTACCTAATTCTTTGTTGTCACCTATTACAATATTTAGTCATAGTCATCAGTAGTCACCTGGCATAAAGGCTTTTGAGTTCTAATGTGATATATTTACTCCTACTAGGTGATATTTACACATAATTAAAAAATATGCATGCACAGGTTAAAGGTAACATTTGTAAACTGACCGTTAGTGTAAATTTGATGAATAATATTAATAAGCTATTATGATATCAGAGGTAGTATATACCTTGAAAATGAGTTTTCTTAAAATTCATACCATTACTAAATATATGAAGGTTGAATTGAAAAGATCCTTTAGGAAGGTACCATTTAAAAACCTTTGTTAAGAGGCTGGAGAGGTAGCTCAACAATTAGGACCCAGGTTCAGTTTCTAGCACCCAGATGGTATCTTCACACCATCCATAAAGGAGGAGTCCAGGGCCCTCTTCTGACTCTTCAGGAAGGAGGCACTCACAGCTTGAACATACATACATGCAGGCAAAACAATCATAGACATAAAATAAGATAATTATTTAGGGAAAAGAATTTTTAAATCCTTTCATAGTAGTGCCATTGTTACTGTTTCTTGTATTAACAATTATTTTAAGCCATCATTTTAGTATATTCTCTGCTCTTCACCAAGACTGTTTTTGCCTAATTGATAGTAGAATCATTAATATCCATATGAACACTATCTCTATACTGATCAGTATATATTTTAAATTTTTGCCAAAAGTTGGTCAAATCACTATCAATTTCGAATTTGATTTACAGGTAAAGCATTTTGCGGTGTGGTACCATTGCTGGGAACTCTTCTTTCAGATTTAACATGATCCTGTTTTTAAAGCCCTTCAAAAAAAATCCTTTCACAGCAATAACTCACTTTGTATCTCAAATAGACCTATGTTATTTCTTCATACTTATTCACAAATGATGTTTGACTTCCTTCAGAAATGAGTGCTGCTATCAATAGATAACAAGTTTCCCACTGTTTAGGTTATGAAAGGGATACATTCAGATTGTGAATAACTGAAGGAAGACAGGAGTTAATAACAATTTCTTAAAATTTGGATTTTTTAGCAAGTATAAAATCAGTTAAACAATTGATACAAGATAGATAGATAGATAGATAGATAGATAGATAGATAGATAGATAGATAGACAGACCGACAGACAGACAGACCGACAGACAGACCGACAGACAGAGACAGAGAGACAGACAGACAGATGCCTTGCTCCTACAAGAGTAAAGTGCACGCGCTTTGGGACAGTGAGGAAAATAATGTTCACAAAGCCCATACACTTTCACCCTTTAGGAGAGTTGCAGCTTCTTTAGCCATAGCTTCTTGCGGAGTACAGCCAAGCTAACTTGAGAGATAGTAAATGAACTTCTAGATTTAGGCATAATTAGTGGTGGACAGATGCCTCAAGAAGTATGTCGAGCATTTCCTGGTGGTCTTTTTATTAAGTAGAAACAAGATTACAGCTCTGATCTGATGACTCACCTTCTCACCTTGTGTAATATACAGAAGCACTAGAAGGAATAGTAATTTTATAAGAAACAAAATGACTAATCTCCAACAGATTAGTAACAGGAAAGATATGAAACTGATGTTTTTATTAAAAATTCTGGTTGTACGTTTATTTGGTCTTGCTGTACAGGAAATACTATAATTCGTTTCTTTGGACCTTAGCAAACTGACTTCCTGTTCACTATATCCAACCCAAAATGTTTTAAACAGTGCTATAGTAAAAAATTATATTTGAACTAGTAGTTATATGTGTATTTGCTTTCCACATGTTACCCATGATTCCTAGATTAATTATCAGTGGCAGAGATTCTGCTTATTAAACACATTTTTTTCAGATTACATTTTAGATAGTAAATAATTTGAAGAGTTTTACATTTGTCACATTTGTTTTTTATATTGGTATATCACTTCGAATGTGCCCAACCCCCATTATTTTTACCTTAACAGTGCTCTGTTACTCTTTTCAAGATGTCAATTTTACCATTCCCTTGTCTGTCCTCGTTCCTTTTATGTGTTACATTTTGCAGGTAATTCTCTTGTGTTAAATTATCAGCACTGTTGGCAGCTTCCAAATTTACTACAAACAAGCCCATGCACTTTATAAATCCTTTCCTAGACATACATCTCATATTCTTTCAGAAACATCAAGTCTTTTCTTTGATTGTTTCTCTTGTTGGCTAACACATTACTCACAGGTGTTCATATTAGAGTAGACAGCCTGGGAATGTTCATAATTGGATTACTTCTGCAAGATTGGAATCTGCCAACATACATTCCAGTGTACTAGATTCATTTATAACTTTGAAAGGTTTTAGTTAATCCTTGATTGGTGAATCTATCTGAATCATTCCTAGAGTAACTCTTGCTCTGATCCAGAAAAACTTTGGTGAGGAGGCTGGTGTTTCAAAATTCACGTATGTTTTAATGTGACTGTGTTTTTTGGATATGACATCTGCCTACATGTGTACCCTGTCGTTTAGCAGATGGAAGGGTGTCAACAGATTTGTCTTTGTTAGTGCTCTCAGCATCCTTTAACTCTTTCAAGCCACTAGAGTTTAGAAAGCTCTGCTAAGAAAACATTTGTAAAAATTATGTCATTATTAATAGAAGCTATAAATTTCAATCTTTTTATTGAAAGGTATGCTGAACTTTTAAAAGTAATAAATATCACAATTTAGATATATTCCATTTTCTGACATTTATGTTCTATTTAATAATAAGTTGTTTCAGTTACACCAGTCTTTTTAAAAATTACTTTTATCTTTTGAGATTATAATGACTTCATTTCCCCATTTTCTTTCCTCCCTCCAGACTCCCATACACCCCTTCTCAGCTCAGTCTCTTTCAAATTATTGCCTTGTTTTTCATGAATGCTTGTTACAAACATAATTCCTAATACATAAACTTAACCTGCTCAGTTTACGGTCTTGCTAGTGTGTGTTTTCAGTCAGGGCTGACCATTAGTATTGAATGACTGATTGGTGTGTTCTTTCTTGGGGAATACTGTTTTTCCCACTCTCGGCGTTCATTAGTTGCCTATAGTTCTTTATGTGGGGTTGAAGCTTTGCTTATTAATGTTAAGAGTCAGTTTTATTTGTGTTTTTTTATTGTTGTTTTAACACGGGGTTACGATTCAGAGGCAGAACTAATGTGTTTTGCTGTTGTAAGTACAAACTATGACAGATGATGGAACATTGCTTATCTTTTAAGTCTTTTAATAAAGTTAGGATTTAGAGAAAGAAAAGCAAATACATCCAGTTGTTTATGGAGGACCTCATTGTTGTTTGATTAAATATGAGGACAGTGTGCAGAACCTGTTACAGAAAAGAACATACGATTTTGTATTAGGAATGGGAAGGGTGTCAAAACAAATAGCACTTTTGTATGTGTTTCTGATTTTCTCCATGGCATTTTTTTCTTTTCTACTATATCATTTCTTTCTTGTGTCCAGGAAACAAACATGATGATGGCACACAGAGTGATTCAGAGAATGCTGGGGCACACAGACGCTGTAGCAAGCGTGCAACCCTTGAGGAACATTTACGACGCCATCACTCAGAACAGAAAAAGAAGGTTCAGTCTACTGAAAAGCATCAAGACCAGGCTGTTGTAAGTCAAACTGCTTTTATGATTGCATTCTTTGATGAAGATCATTCCAGAAAGAGAAGGTCATATTCTTTTACTCAAAGTTCAGGAATCCTATGTCAGGAAACAACTTTCTCAACACCACATACAAAACTTAAAAAAGCAAACTCTCCACCAGCAGATGCCAAAGTGGTTTCTTTGTCTTTACAGACTAGCTCTACGCATCACAGAGGGGGGCATGGTGTTCCACATGGGAAATTGTTAAAACAGAAATCAGAGGAGCCATCGGTGTCAATACCCTTCCTACAAACTGCATTGTTAAGAAGTTCAGGGAGTCTTGGGCACAGACCAAGCCAGGAGATGGATAAAGTGTTAAAAAATCAAGCTACTTCTGCTACTTCAGAAAAGGATAATGATGATGACCAAAGTGACAAGGGTACTTATACCATTGAGTTAGAGAATCCCAACAGTGAGGAGGTGGAAGCAAGAAAAATGATTGACAAGGTAAATAATTGAAATTTGAGTATGTTAGTTTTGTGGGGCTTTTGACTGTTGGACCTCATTGGAGAGTTGATGTGAAATGTTCTCATGCAGTTGGTGGTATTGGAACTTTAGGGTTTTATTAGGGACCTAGAAGACTACAACAAGAACAAACTATTTCCTGCTTTCATTTTGTTTATATTCTGAATTTTCCTGAGTTTTATATGTAAGGTCCTCTACAATTAAACTGCCTGGGCCTCTTTAAGGTATATAAATTTGATTGGCTTTAAAAGTAATGTCATTTATATCAAAACTGAACAAAGAAATAGACTGCTGTAATTATTAAATGAATATAAATATTAGCAGGTTTTCAACCTACTTTCATTTTGGAAGCATATAAAAAACACATGTTGTGATTATCTTTGATTCTTTGTTTCTCTTTACTACTATCTTTGATGAAATCAGAACAAAATCAGTTTTTATATATTCTGTTCATTTTAGTCAGGTTTATACCCAGTCCTAATCATTATCTATATTTCATATTTTTTTTATGTTACTGGTTTATTTATATGTTGATTGTTGTATAGTTTAAAAAGTACTTCCCAATGTTGTTGTTGATAGTGAATAGTTGACCTTAGAATGAGCTATTTATTTTACCTCCTTGAAAATAGCAACCTAAGTTTGGCTATAAACATTAATCTCTCATTTAAATTCTTGTTACTCAAAATGTACTTATGAGTATACAACATTGATATCACTTCGGAGGCACATACAGATATATTGAATCAGAATATGTGATTAAAAATAAGATAACCATGTGGTTCATATCAACATTAACATTTAGAATATGCTAGTTTAGGTGATGAGTTTTCATAATTGCCTGTCAGAGAAGTGGGCAACATCCAACCCTCTGGGATGCAAGAAAAAAAATAGTAGGATTCTGTTTACTCTTAATTCTTAGTATATTATTTCTATTTTAGTCTGTATTCTGCAGTATTTGTGATGCCTTCACTGGAATATATGTATAATTTGTAGACATAAACTTATTGAGGAGTCTAATTATTCTACTGTTAGAGTGGCATTAATGCCAGACTTTGAGACCCGTTAGTCTTGGAAATAATTGTTATATGTAAACAGTCCTTTTACTGTTCTTAAAAAAAGAAGTATAGATTTTAGCCGGACGGTAGTGGTGCACGCCTTTAATCCCAGCACTTGGGAGGCAGAGGCAGGTGGATCTCTGTGAGTTCGAGGCCAGCCTGGTCTATAGAGCGAGATCAGGATAGGTACCAAAGCTACACAGAGAAACGCTGTCTTGAAAAAACAAAATAACAAAAAAAGTATAGGTTTTAAAAAGCCTTAGATATTTTACTTGGCAGTGATTAATATTTTTCCATTAAAATATTATTTTTTTGGTTATATATTACAGAGGTTAAAGACATGGCTATTTGCAAGCATCTGGAATTAAGTGTGTAAACTTTACATGTACTATGCTCTTTGGGTAAAGCAACCACTTTATTCTTAAGTGTCATTTCTGAGATGAAAAAATTTTTTTAAGTTTAATAGGAATTAAAAAACACATAGTATGCTTATCATGATGTCCATCATGAGAGCTGTATGAAAGTTATCTCTGATTATTACTTTTTATATTATTCATTTCTACATATGACTCTCTACCCAAAGGACTGGCAAGTCCTGGAAAGTTCTTTCAACACTAAAAGAGTTAACTGTGAAGCCAAAGTGAAAGTTACAGAGCAGGGACCAGCCTGGCCTGGGCCAGCCAGCAAGAAAGAAGGCGCTGCTGCAAGTGGGCTTCTTTAAAACCTGATAGGCAGGAAGGAGTTTACAGAGTGGTTCTCAGTTACTGTCTAAAAGTATCCTATGTATCCTTTGCTTTCTCAGGAGCCCTGTATTTGACAAAAGTAATACATCATCACTTTCAGAATGGAGAAACCAAAGATTTTAGAGCAAGATCCATTAAAAAAATAATGGTATTGTGTGACTGGATAGCTAATTTAGCCATTCTTCATTTGTATAAACCAGAAAACTAAAACCAAGACTGCTTCAAAGAAAACAAGAGTCACCCCATTATCCTGTAACTGCCACAGTAAGATAGCCGAGAGTCTAATAGGTCTGCTGAAAGCTGGAAGCCAGAGTCAGGCCAGCTTAAAGTTAGCTTTGCAGGAGCAAACGTGGAGATATGGATTCAGATATCTGAAGAAGACCAAGTAACCTGTAGATCAGAGACAATGAAGGGCAAGAATAGCCATACTGAGGCATAAGCACTACTTTGGAAGGACCAGAGTAGTAAACAGACATGCTCAGTCATCTACATTCCCCTTTTGAGGTTTGAGTATGTATGATCAAAGTTGGAGCAGCTGTTGTCCAACTGACTTTGTTTGGTACCCAAAACTTTATATAGCATCTTTCCTTTCTTACTCCATCATTTAAGGAGTAATTATTTCATTGACCGTGTGCCAGACTTTGTATGAAGAAAGGATTATTAAAATTTGAAAGACTGTATTCTTTGTTTCAAGAAATAAGTATAGTGGAATATAATTATAAATAAATTTAAAGTAGTATGTTGAATGCTTTGAGAAGTGTAACATGTTGAAGGAAATGTTACAGTAGCTTCCAGGATGAGGTCTCAGGTTAGACATCTCTTCATCAGAGAATTAGCCATCTAATAGCTAAAGCTGTCTAATCTAAAAAGGCTCCCATAAACACTCATTTTGTTGAATTTTAACCCAAAGCATTATCATTACTAGTTCTGTGTTTTTTGTCCTTATTCATCTGAGTAGGAAAGAGAATTATAAACTCCATGGTTATAGGAACTGTCCTCAATTAATTCTAGGTTTAACTGCCAGATGACTTATTTTTCACCATACATAATTAATGCTGTTATAGGGATAACAGAGTTAAAAAAAAAAAAGTACAGACTAGTCTTATTGAGAAAATAAAGGGCAAGAGTAGCCAGATTATCAGATTATCAGTAAAGGAGAAAGTAAGTCTTGTTCAGAGGACCATAGTTACTTTTAGAGAGAGAGAATCGAAGTCCCTTGTATCTGACACGGACACTATCCTTTTGTTTTATACTGAAGTCAGTGGAGATTCATTGAAAACTTTTCAATGTTTACTTATTTGGGAGGGAGGAGTAAAAGTATGAACTTCATACCTTCAAAGAACAATTTGGAAGAGTTGGTTCTTCTCCCACTATGTTAGTCCCAGAGATGGAACTCAGGTGATCAGGCCTGGCAATAAGTGCTTCTACCCTGTAAACCATCTCTCTGGTCTATGACATGGTCAAATCACTGTCAGAAGTATGAAGTATGGCTTGAAGTTGGGAAGGCCAAAAGGAAAGCAATTTAAAAAACAGCTACTATAATCATGAGTTAACCTGATTATGTATACCTGGATCTTAAATAAGAGATTTAGGCTAAAAATAGAGATGGGAGTTATCAGAGAGCAAAGGGCTGAGAGGTGTGGTAACTGGAAAACATACAGGATAAAAGGAGACAGAATAAGAAAGTTTTAGCAACACCAACATTGCTGGACCAAAGCGCATGAACCAATCAGAAGAGTAAAGAAAACCAGACAATATGACATCACGTAGGAACGAGTGAAAAGCTGTGTCCAAATGTGTAAGTAATAGTATCTCAGGGTACAATGATGATGAGTGTGACAAGCACAAAGTGTCCTTTTGTTTTCCCCAAAGTACACTGCATCCTGAAAATACAAATCAGTCTGTGTTTACATTTTTACTTAGTTTGGTATAGTTAAAATAAGATGTCTTTAAAGAGATGACTAAGCCAAAATGGCTTTTTCCTTGCTTTTCTGTGTTGTACTGAAATATACCCTCTTCTCTACTGCTTAAATTACTACAATTTTGTTTATGTTTTGTTCTGACTTCAATAAATAATTTTATAAGTGTTATAAATTCACCTTTTATAATCTTAACACATCCTGGTGGGTTTTATATCTAAGCTTGTGGAGAAATGTGCTGTTTATTTCTTGAATCAAAGTCAGTCATCTCCCAGTGTAATAATGGTCTCCCTGTCCCTCCCCAAGTTGACTCTGTATAGTTCACTTTCCAAAGAACCAGTCAGGTAGCAGTTTGCCCTCCCACCACACACCTTACCCAGTATACTGCATCCTAGCCTTCCTAGCTAACTGGGAAAACCTGCTGTGAGAGTAGAAGATAGACGTTAAACGAAAGAGAGAAGTAGAGATTGTTTTAGAGAGCGTTTGAAAGTAGTATTTCTCCTCTTGAATTTCATTCCATACATCAGTTCTGCAAGATGGGATCTATATCAGAGCGAGGGAAAACATAATATAAACCAGAATCAGAAACTTGGAGGGCTGGAAAGGTCACTGTCAGTAAAGTGATTATTGGACAAGCGTGAGGACTTGAACTTGGATCTTTAGCAATCATGTAAAGCCAGGAGTGGCAATACATTTCTGTAAGCACAGAGCTAGAGGTGTGTTGACAGGGCAGAGACAAGAGTCTCCTGTGTTAGAGCTCATTGGCCAATCAGTCTAGCTTAATAAACTCCAAGTTTAGTAAGAGTCCTGTCTCAGAAACTAAGGTAGAAGGGAATCATGGAAGATATTCAATATTGACCTCTGACTTCCATACATGCATGTACACCTGAATGCATACATACACATGCCTAATGAGCACTTATTTGCACACACAAACACACCACAGAGAATTTGCATTGACAGAGCCAAATAGATGCAGAGACTGAAATATACTTAAAAGTCTAGATGTATATGGAAACCAATGGAGTAATTCAAAGAGCCTCAGATGTTATCAAAGTGCCTTCATAGAGATTTCACATTTTGAGTTTTGATGGTAACACTTTTTTCCCCATTACTGTTTTTTGTTTGTTTTATTTTTGAGAAAAAAAATACATTTTTTTTTCTGTCTTAATTCTCAAACCTTTTTAACCATTTCAGTTTCCTTATGGGTATAAGGAACTATCCTATGCTAATCCTCAGAGCTGGCTGAGGGAATTCTGATTTGTCTGTTAGAAGCCTAACATTTAGTAGATTACCACGTTTCCTTTTGTTTGTTGTTTTATGGAGTCGATTTATTCTTCTGCGTCAAGAGTTTTTTCTCTTATTGTTCAGTCTTATATGCCTATTTCTTCATAATTCATCTTATTCTTTGAATATTGTTTTGTAGTAAAATATATAAACATTAAGTTTATCATTTTAGCCATTCTAATTGTATAGTATAGTGTTTTTAAATACATTTATAACATTGTACAACTTACTACCATCCATTTCAATAACAATTACTACATGTGTCTGTGTGAGGTGAGGGGGTTGTGTATGTACTTGTGTGTGTGTGGGGGGGAGGAGAGAGAGAACGCATGGATGTAGAAGTCAGAGGTCAGACAAGCTGGAGGGGATTCAATTCTCAACCTTTTGAGGTCATGGGATTAAACTCAGGTTGTGAGGCATAAAAGCCTTTACCTGCTTAGCCATCCCACCAGCCTCCTCCCATAACTCATTTTTGTCTTACTAAAACAGGAATTCCATTCTTGTAATTTGCTTTTGTATTATTATTATTATTAAGAAATTTTCTATTCATTTTTCATACCAACCACAGATTCCCCCCCGCTTCCCGTCCCTTAGTCTTTCCCCTACCCCACCTCCCATTCCCACCTCCTCCAAGTCAAGGTTTCCCATTGGGGAGTCAGCAGAGCCTGGTACATTCAGTTGAGGCAGGTCCCTTCCCACTGCACCAAGGCTGCACAAGGTGTCACACCTTAGGCACTAGGCTCCAAAAAGCCCACTCATGCACCAGGGACGGATCCTGATCCTGTGATCCCGTAATTCACTTTTAAAAGGCTTTATCTGACTCTCCTAGAGTAACCACTAGCATTCCACCTTTCTTTCTATTGGTGTCTGTCATGTGCTTTTTCCCTATAGAAGTAACCTCTGTCAGATTTAATTCTGTCTGGCCTCTCTAGAATGATCTCTCTTGTTTTGTAGTAGAGCAAAACTATCTTTTGAAAGCATGAATGTGAAAGTTTGATGTGCTTTTTCATTTAATATATTTATATGATCTTTGATATATTAGCTAATGTATTCCAGTAAATTTATAGATTAGTTAAACCCAACATGATAACCCCCAAATTTTTTTCTTTTTTTCTTTTAGTTATTTGAGACAGGGTTTCTCTGTGTAGCTACTCTAGCTGTGCTGGAACTTGCTCTGTAGACCAGGCTGGCATCGAATTCATAGAGATCTACCTGTCTCTACCTCCCAAGTACTGGGATTATAGATGTGAGCTACCACTGCACAGCAATTATTTTTCTATATTTTTATGCCTTAATCTAGTTTTTAATGTCTTGATCTCAAAATAACTTGTCTGTGTTGCAAGCTTTGCTTTGTTAATAGTTTTGAAAGCTGCAAATGAATAGAGATTGGGTCAGAAGAAAAGAAAATATATTAATTTCAGTAAAAGTACCTGTGTAGTGGAAGACTAGAGGGCCTGCTGAGCTCTACCAATAGATAAATACCCCTAGCTTAAAATCTGTTTGGCACAAAGGTAAGAGATGTGGTTATTGATAAACAGCCAGATTTTGTGAAGTGGGATATGAAAAAGTAGAGAAATTAGAAATTTTAACTATACCAGTAAGATGAAATATATCAATAATTTGAACTTATCCAATAAGCTAATGGAACGTTGTGGGAAATTATGGAGTCAATAGAGAAAGATATGGGAAGTGATGGAAAGCCATGGGGTTGAAGGAAAACGAAGCCTATAAATCAAGAAAGAAAACAAAGAAGTGAAACTGGTTTTATTCAGAAAGAAGCACCAAGGAAAAGATAGAGTTATGTAGTACCTTATTTTAAAAATGGCAGTAAAAATTTTAAATTTTACACATCACATAAAATTGGGTATTTCAGTATTGACAGTGTGCAGTTCAGTTAGGTGTTATAATATGTATCTATAATTCTAGGACTTAGTAAACTGAGGCAGAATGATGATTAGTTGAAAGTCAGATCTCAGAAGTAAAATGTAAGTGTACAATCTAGAAACTGTGGTAATTTATACTGTTGTGTGATGATTGTATTGTCCAACTCCAGAATGTGTTCATCACTCTAATGAGAAATTGCACTCAAGTAGTCTTTTCCCGTTGTTCTGACTCCTTGGCAACTAACTATTTGCTTTCTGTCTCTGTATATTTACTTAGTCTGGATATGTCATATAAACAGTCATTCTATATGTGGCGTTTAATGACTAGCTAGTTTTACTTTGAATATTCTCTTCAAGGTTTATCTATGTTGTGATATGCATTGCTACTCATTCTTTTTTATCATAAATCATTCTGTAATAGAACCTTTTATCTATTCATCTATTGGCAGATGCTGAGTTTGAGTCTATCTTTGATTAAATAATGATGCTGTGAACAAAAATGCATGTTTATAACACAATAAATGGTAAATGGTCTCTCCTAACCCCATTCAGAACTCCTGTAACAATTTTATCCAAATTTTATATTTGAAAAGGTAGTTACAAATATCAGAATCAGTGTTAAATAATTTCATTACATTTATTCCATTGAATTTAAGGTATTTTTCTTTTTAAAAGTTAGTTATATTTTCTTGGAAAATACTATAAATTTAGATACAAAACTTTTTTTAAAGTCATCTTGAGTTCTTTGACACTATATGCTTGGAGTTCAGAATAGTTCTTTTTTTTTTGTATTTATTTTACAAAACTATTCAGTTCTACATAATAGCCACAGATTCCCTTGTTCTCTCCCTTCCTGCCCCCTTCCCTTTCCCCCAGCCCACCCCCCATTCCCACTTCCTCCAGATCAAGGTCTCCCCCAAGGACTGGGATTGACCTGATAGACTCAGTCCAGGCAGGTCCAGTCCCCTTCTCCCAGATTGAGCCAAGCGTCCCTGCATAAGTCCCAGGTTTCAAACAGCTAACTCATGCAACGAGCCCAGGACCTGGTACCATTGCCTAGATCAGCATAGTTCTTAATGGGTTATTTCTCAAATGTTTTTTGTAAGGTATCAGACCCTATACTAATGATTTAACTTATAAAGGGAGACCTTACTCATCTTACCCAGTGGACCTTGCTCCTTGGGGAAAGAAATTTTCTGGTTTAAAACTTGACTATGTTTTTATTTTTGACACCTTGTTAGAATTAAAATCTTAGTGCTTCACCATCCTTTAATAAATGTAAGCCTACAAAAGCTCGTTGTTTACTGTTAGCTTTCTCATTTCTATGAGAAAACAGATTCTAAATTTTAATTGATTAGGACTTTTTTTTAGTGCTGGGCCTCATTCATATTAAATATGCACTCTGCCACTAATCTATACCTATAATCCTACTTTTAATTTAATAAATGAAGTATTGTGCAATGAAATTCTCATTTTATCCACATTTGTGTTGTTCTAATTATGATATAGTTTTCTCCTCTTGTTCCTTTGTTCACACTGGGCTCTGTTTCCTGCTACAATAAGCAAATCTCCTAAATCTGATATTACTATGTATAATTTTGACCTGTGCACCTGTTTAGTAGGTGGGATATAAGTATCCATAAAATATCCAAAAAATATCAGCTCTTTGAATAGAGTACCACTAGTCCCTAGCCCCACTATTACCATTTTAAATTGAAAGGTGTGAAACTGTGCTCTGTAGTTTGGACTTTTAAATAGTGACAATAATAACCTGGTAGTGGAAAAAAACAAAATCATGGGCTTTGCTTGTGTTGTATATAGCACAGTCCGTTATTATCTGTAGTTTTTTTTTTTTTAAATCTATGTTAATCTAAATTGAGACAGGAATCTAAAAGTCTGGTATTCACAGGAGTTTGGTTTAATAATAAGAGTGCTTCTGCATGGTTCTTTTAGATTGGTGTGTGTGTGTGTGTGTGTGTGTGTGTGTGTGTGTGTGTGTGTGTGTGTGTTAGACCCTAGCAAATTTTTAAATCTCCTGTAGTGCCTACCCTAATTGCCTACAATTAGTAAGTACCATGCCTCAGTAGTCAATTGTTTTAATTGCTTAGAGTAGCCACTGAGCTATAGGTGGGAAATTCTATAGTGAAAATGGTATGTCCATACTGTGAGGTAAAGATTGAGAATGTGTTCATTGAAATGTGTGATAGTGTGGAGTGAAAGGTGCTCTCCTCTTTCCCCAACACTAGAACATGTTGGAGGGATCAGTTACAGGTGTCCCAGATAGATACCTACCTGGGTCAAGGAAATAGTTGTAGGTAGCATATGAATGTCATTCTTCTCTTCTAAGATACATGAGTCATCTCACTACTATGTCAGACCCCAAAGAGCTCCTTTTGTGTGTGTCCTGGGAGAATTAGAAATGTAACAGCAAGCCTCTGTGAAGATTCTAGGAAGGAAGGACACAGATTAGACAGGATGTCTAGCCTAAAGACAGGATGTCCTGGCTGAAGGACAGAGCCAGATTTTGTTAGGAACAAGTTTGAAATTGTAGTTGACACCAAGTCAGAGTAGAGCAGAGAGCAAATAATGAGCTTAAGGCTAACAAACTGCATTTGAAGTATCTTGAGCTGTCCATGATGACAGGTAAGCCACTTTCTATACAGTTGGTAAATTAAATAATGATATGCCTATGGATGAAATCTCCTCGTGACAGAGTCTGGAATGAAAGATGGAAAATCTTGTAAATTTGGTCTTCATGTTTGAGGCACTCTCGAGTTCTAGACCATTATTATACCATATGTCAGAATGTATGTATTTTAGAAATGCAAAAAACATGCCTGCCTTGGAGTATATAGATAATATAACTGACTGCATTGTGTTTCTACATGCAAGATGTCACAAGCGAATGTCTGTGTGCCTACAGACATAAATGCATACTAGTTTAAGCTGGACTAGCCATGGCTATCTTACTCGTTTTTTCAATATGTTTTAAACGCTGGCTATGGTGGCTTATTCATGCCTGTAATGACAACATGTGAGAAGCTGAGGCAAAAGAAGAATGTGGTGAGTTTTAGGCCTCAATTATTAGTAAATTAATTAAACTAAATCATAACTGTGAAATCTCAAAACTTTTTTGCCACACTGGAATCTTTCCTGCCCTGCCACGTGTATGTAAAGAAATTGGCAATTCTCTAACAGATAAATGAGTAGGTATGTCTCTGATACTTTAAAGGGGATGTGTAGAAAATCGCTGGGAGTACTATCTGTTGCCTTCAGCTCCCATTAGAGCACAGTTCTGGGTATAATTTGTTACCTTTTCAAAATACTAGTCTATTAACAATGTAGTAGCCAAGTCATTTTTATTAGAAGTGTTTTGAAGTTTACCATATTTATTAGAAACCACTAATGATTGTATTTTAAGAAGTGAAATTTATGACTGATGCAGTTAACTATCACCAAATCAGAAAATATAAATTGACATGCCACAGTGATGCAAAATGTAAGGAATCATATGTGGTTGTTTTTGTACTTCCAAATTTGAGTTACTATTTTTTTCTGGTAATATAAACATAACAAAATGAATCAGTGAATTTGGAGTGAACTGTTTTGTAAAAACTATTTCTACCAGCCACTTCAGCTCTAATGTTTTCCTTACAAATCAGGGTAAAGTCACAAGACAAAGGTATACATACCCTCTTTGCTTCACTGTCTTAATTGTCTAATTCACTCTGATGTTTGGCAGGATGAAGCAGAGAATCTATTTTTATTTCTTCCCATCTATACCTTGGTTTCCATGTACTATTAAAGGTCTCATTTAACTTAAAGTTAATAATGTGCAACCTGTTCTTAAAGCAATGATAATTCTAACCAAATTCTTCAAAAACTGTATTTAAATTAAGTTAAGCAATAAAGCCATTTAGTGGCAAATTTTCCATATTTCACTGAATTTAGAGATGTGGTCTCTGTTTTACTAAATGCACATTTCAGAATTCATCAGATTATTATATGACCATCAATTTCTTTTTCTGTATGTTGGTATAGCAAGCATTTCCATCCTACAACCTGTGAGCTACATATGTCCCAGTAGAGCTGTTAATACCACCCAACACATTTGTGATGAAAATCATCACATGCATCAGCGTGAAAAGAGTGGGCCCCACTGAAAGTGGTTTTCCTTATAGGAAACGAAGGTTCCAAAGCTTATTTCCACAGATTGCTAGTTCAAGGACATATTTTTCTGTAATGATCAATGCCCCCATACAGTAAGTGTATTGAGTAAAGCTAGGGGACATTTATCCATTCGGCTGAACAAAGTTTAAACTGAATAAAACATTAAATGTAATTCACTTTAGCTTTTTTCCAGTTTGTTTGCAAGTTATTATATTCAGGTCCCTTTATGTGCCAGAAAATGACTAACTCTGGGGTCTTGCTTGTTGGGAAAATACGATTACATGACTGTTCGTCTCTGTGTTGACCATTGACAGTCATTTACTTATTGATAAAGTTGACCAATGTGAGTAGGCCAAGAACCTACTATAATTAGGTAATCATAACCTACAATTACAAGACAAAATGCTATACTTTGTGAAAATCATACAATAAAATCTTGTTTGGCACCTTAGGAAATTATATGTATAAATGTAAGTTATATATGTACACAAAAGTACAAAAGTAAATAAAGAAGAGGCATATGTTTCTTTTTTTTAATGTGCTTTTCTAAAATAGAAACAAGACACAAGCTGAAGTACTTTTCTGACTCCTCTCATGATTGGAATGTTTACATCATTAAGTCAGTCAATAAATCTACTGTATTCTGGGTATTTCGTTTTGTTTTATCAACCAGAATATTTGCTAACTATTAAAGAGGATAGCCACATCTGCAGCTGTTGGCTTCTTGTCCAGTCCAGCTGGGGAGTCACCCTGTTGTTAAGTTTCCCTGTTTCTGAAATTGCTAGGTGAGGTTAATTTAGGATATTTTTATTTGCTTCTGATGCTGTTGATGATATTCACATACTAATCTGGTACCCACACTTTCATTTTCTCTATGAAATAAAATTTTCCTCCTAGGTATTTGGAGTAGATGACAATCAGGATTATAATAGGCCTATTATCAATGAAAAGCATAAAGGTCTGATAAAAGATTGGGCTCTCAACTCTGCTGCATTAGTAATGGAAGAAAGAAAGCCATTCAGCACACCTGGGTTTCATAACTCAGAGGTATGCAATCCTTTTTATATGCATAAAATGTAAGTTTTCATCCTTTGGAAGTTATTTTAAGTGTTGATATATATCCCCTTGTGAAATAGTTCAAAAACTAAATTTTGACTAATTTTTTGTTTTGAATGAATGAAAACATAAAGCAGTTTTGGTCTAGTTCTTAGTTTTCATTGTTCTATCAAAGTTAGAATAATTACAATTCAGCAAACAAGTAATAAACTACATATCCCTTTTTGTAAGTAGCACAACGAGACAAAACAAGAAATATACACTGCTTATACTTTCTAGGAGGTATGTCTTTGGAATTAGAGGACCGAGCTCAGCAGGAAACATGTGAAAGGTACAACTTATACACTGCAGTAAGAGCCATTGTGGTACCAGCCAGGATGTAATGAGGACAAAATGACATCAAAATTCCACTCGATTTTATGTAGCAAAACTTTGCCTTGGAGGAGGTGGAAATGGGGTATGGGTTGCAGGGGAAGGCTGGGGGTGGGAGGAGGGAAGACAGGGGTGTCTGTGGTTGGTATGTAAAATGAATAGAAAAATTTTAAAACAGTGAAAAAAAGAAAATATAAAATATTTGTAACAAAGTTGCATGAGTTATTTAGATATTAAGCAGCAACTTTCAGTAGAAGGAAACCTTCAAGCTGTTTTACAAATAAGGAAAATGCAGTGCATAGAAATTAACTTGGCTGGACTCTTAAATCGGGTCATTTGTGGAGCCAGAATTTACACCTTTGGTTTTTTTTTTTTTTTAATTTGGGGAGAGATTGTGTGTGTGTGTGTGTGTGTGTGTGTGTGTGTGTGTGTGTGTGTGTGTGTGTGTTGCACTTGCATGTGGGAGCCAGAGTAACACACAGATCTCTATTACCTCTCTGCCTTATTCCTTTAGGACAGGGACTTTCACAGGCACACACAGCCATACCCAGCTTTTTATGTGGGTGCTGGGAATTTGAACTCTGCTTGTCAGACTTATACAGCGCAAATCCTTGTAATCACGGAGCCATCTCCCCAGCCTGACCTTGCTTTCTTAGTTTATTATCTTACTCATTAGGTTATGTTTCTCAAAGGAAGAGTTAGTTATAATAGTGAATGATGGATAAATATAAAATGTAAATAAAAGAAAATCAAGTTATGTAGCTTTACTATTTCATTTATATTCCTACAAATATAAATGGCTTTAGAGACAGATAAATATGTTCATCGAATAGTTAAAGCTATTCCTCTGTGATTTGCCATTTTCTGAAAATTGTCAAAGCATTTACAGCTTTTTAGTGCCCTGTATTTTCCCTTTAGAGAGTTTTCTAGTTTCTGTTTGATTTACTCCTTGAGAAAAGGTGATAATAGTAAGGATATCAGGCAGTGTGTTGATATTTTGATAAATCCAGGGAAAGGTTTTTGTGAATTACTTTAGATTACTTTTTCTTTCTTCCTCAATCCCTGCCAAGTAAAATTCACGTAGCTCCAATAAGTTCCTGCCTTTGCAGCCATCAACTAACAGGCTATTAGAACAAAGAATGGCATGTTGTAAGTATGTAGTGGTGAAACCGCTGTGTTGTGGATTTTCTCAGCATAGTACAGGATGATTGGGCACTGCTTTTAGTGCTCAGAGTTGTGGGCAGGTACTGCAAGGCTTGGAAGGGAGTTCAAGATGTCAGATAGCTTTGGTGTCCTTTTATCTACATACATTATTTTCTGTACTTGACTATTTTAATCTATTCTTGAAACCATACAATGTATTATCCGCATGAAATCATTACTTTACCAGTATCTAACCTTAGCCTGTTCATAATTAACAAAGTAACTTGGGCTTTTTTTTTTTTTTTTTAAATAAAGTATGTTTTCAGTAGCTCAATACAGTTTTCCATTTCCTACTTGGCATTTCAGTTTGGTGTGAATGCCAAGTTTTGGGTGAGAGGTGTCATTTTATTGTTGTACTACTAGGGATTGAACCTGGCCTCAGGGTGAGGGGGGTGCTGAGCAAATGCTCTACCACAGAATTAGATATCCTCAGCACCACCACCACCACTTTTTTTTTTTTAAACTTCACTAGGTTTCCCAAGCTGCTCTCACCTCTGGTTAAGGCTTGAGAGATATATTATCCCTGGCTTAAGAAATGCAGTGGTGTGTTCATGAGTTAAGGGACCTCTACACTTGTAGAAGGGTTCAAAAAACATTTGTCTTAAATACAAATCTAAACATAAATGGGTCTGGATATAGAAAAATTCTTAGAGAGTTATTTTCAGCTTAAAAAAATCATAAAAATCTCAGGCTTTGGGTTCTTGAAATCTGTTAAGACATGATCTAGCATATTTGATAGTTCCTGAGACCTGGAGTCAGCCTGAGTTTCTAGAAAGTAGAGGACTAGCTGGTTACTTTAATAACTCTTTAAACTCTGTTCCTTTTAATGGAATCAAACGGACTCTACTATTCTAGCTGCAGAGCTATGATGTTTAGTAAACTGGAGTGGACCTGGTACTCTCATTGTCTAAGAAGCACAGGAAATGATATACTAAATTCAGTAATGATAAAATCTGCTTGAAAGGGGCAGCTAGAGAATCTTCCTCTTAGACATGAAGAAATTTAATGAAGCATGACAAGCTGAGCTTCAAATATGGCTTCGGTGTCACACGATGTGACTGCATGAAGTTCTCTTTCATGAGACTCAACATTGGCAGGACTGCTGCATTGTCTCATTCTATCTTCCTCCTTTAGGAAGGGATATCTTCATCTGGAAGCAAACGGTGGGTTTCACAATGGGCTAGTTTGGCTGCTAATCATACAAGGCATGATCCAGAAGAAAGGTTAATGGAATTGTCTGCAACTGTAGAAAATGGTAATTTCTTTTTTTTCATCCTACTCCATTTTTTACCTTTTCTGTCTTTTTTTTTTTTGTAATAGATCATGTGTGTTTTAAAAACAAAAGCTAAACTTAATATAGTAAGTAAATTCAGCTTAGCTGAACATATTCATATATCCTCATGTTTGAACAGTATGTTGAATTCAAGGAAAATGCTAGGTTTTAATTAACATTTTGTATTTTAGGGAATTATAAGCAGTAAAGTAAATAATAATGTCTTTTTCTGCAGTGTTGGAAGTAAACTGAGGAGTTCATGCAATATGTTATATAAGATGCAATGTTACACTACCCACACCCAAGGCCTTTTCCCTTAAAAACTTTGGTGTGGTTCATAAGTTGAACCTTCCAAAGACAAAAGGATACTTATTAAGATTTAGCAGTTCATTTTCACACACTCTAGTTTTGTTTTTTACTGTAAATTCTTGCTATTCAAGTATAACCTTAAAGCTTCATGTTTTTGCTTTTCAGTAAAAAAAATTCCATTCTTGACGTGCCAGTCTATTAGAAAATATGCAACTATCGTTACAGTATAGTCAAAAACTAAAGATAAGGTGATAATATGTAGATGAGCCATGTATGTGTGAATTTATATTATGAATTAGGTTGTCAAAATACTGATTTAGTTTTTTTTCATTATGTTCATAAGTAATAATGTCACCCTGTGTGCTCCATAAATATGTAGAATTCTAAATTGTCAATTTACACTTGAACTTTTTACACTTAGTTTTACACAAGTCAAGACTCACTTATAGAGCCCCCAAAAGTTTTTAATACGAGCAAATTTGTTTTGTCTCTGCAGTGTTGCTTCAAAGTATTTACTTTTGAGGTGGGATCTGCTAAGTTGAGAAAAAGACAGTAGTCATTTACTTTTATAAGCTGCACTAATATACCAGAAAATTATAATTTGAAACTCACTTGGTATATAAAATTATGACATATTTTGCACTTTTTTTGTTAGTTCACATTTTTTTTTTGATTGATAGATTTCTATTAATGTGTTGCTGGGGGCTAAGTTGTTTTGCCTACCACCTCCCCCCGGGAGTACAAATTTTCCATAATGATGGCATTCATTTTATACTGAGGTTATTTTTAAACTTATATTTCAAACCCTAGTATAATTTAGCATTCCTTTTATTTGTGTCCTTTTGCACTAATGACCTCCTGCTTTGGTGCTTTTGTTTTATAGAGACAGATACTGGTGTTTCACTGAGAAGTACTAACTCTGCAGCTTCCCTTGGAAGTCAGGGAGAGAGAAAGAGGCGAACTCTTCCTCAGCTCCCAAATGAAGAGAAGCCTCTGGAGGGCTCCAGAGCAAAGGTAGTAACACAGAGGTCGGAGATAGGAGAGAAGCAAGACACAGAACTGCAGGAAAAAGAAGCAGCTGCCCAGGTACACCAGAACGAGAAGCACGACACAGACAGAGGCCTGAGTCAGCTGAGCAGGGCGGTCAATGGTGAGATTCCTAACACTGGTGGCGACAAGAAAGCCCTCCTTCACTCAGGTAGCTCTTCTAGCAAAGAGAAGAGTGGAGCTGATAAAGAGATTTCTGTGGTAAAACAAACATTAGCTAAAATCCAGCAACAACAGGAGCAGAGGGAGCAGGCCCCATGGACTCCTACTAAATTGTCTTCAAAAAGTGTTTCAGGCCACATAGATCAATATAGAGAGGAGTCTTCTAAGCAAGAGTCCCAACTTGCAGAAAAAATTTCAGGACATTCTACAAGCAGAGGAGAAAGAGTAATACAAAATGAAAGCAAGAGAAGAAAAGCTGAGGAAATTCCAAAAAGTCAGACTTCAAAAGGAGACAAGAAAGAGTCCTCCAAGCCGTTAGTGCGTCAAGGGAGTTTCACCATAGAAAAACCCAGTTCCAACGTACCCATAGAACTTATTCCCCATATCAATAAGCAGAATTCATCTGTTCCCACTTCCTTAGCATTGGCATCTGCAAGTAGACTTCGAGAAAGGAGTGACTCTTTGGATACTGATTCTAGCATGGACACAACCTTGATTCTAAAAGACACGGAAGCAGTGATGGCTTTTCTAGAAGCTAAACTGCGTGAAGATAATAATAAAACTGATGAAGGCCCAGATACTCCTAGTTACAATAGAGACAATTCTATTTCACCAGAATCTGATGTAGACACAGCCAGTACAATTAGTCTGGTTACTGGAGAGACAGAAAGAAAGTCCACCCAAAAGCGGAAGAGCTTCACTAGTCTTTATAAAGACAGGTGTTCCACAAGTTCCCCTTCCAAAGATGCTACAAAGTCAGGCACTAGGGAGAAAATCGAAAAGAAGGCAAAGAGCCGCTCTACCGATATAGGTGCAAGAGCAGATGGTCGAACATTTGCACAGTCCAGTGGAAGAATCCGACAGCCATCCGTAGACTTGACAGATGATGACCAGCCCTCTAGTGTCCCTCATTCTGCTATGTCTGACATCATGTCATCTGACCAGGAAACATACTCCTGCAAATCTCATGCAAGGACTCCACTTACCTCAGCTGACGAGCACAACATACATTCCAAACTGGAAGGAGGCAAAGGAACCAAGTCAAAGACTTCTCCTGTTGCCCCTGGCTCATCAAGTAAATCGACCACTCTCCCAAGGCCACGGCCCACCAGGACTTCCCTCCTGCGTCGAGCCCGGCTAGGTGAAGCTTCCGACAGTGAACTTGCTGATGCTGACAAAGCATCTGTTGCTTCTGAAGTCTCCACCACAAGTTCCACATCAAAACCACCCACAGGAAGGCGAACCATCTCTCGGATTGATTTATTGGCTCAGCCTCGAAGAACAAGACTTGGCTCATTGTCTGCCCGTAGTGACTCTGAAGCAACAATATCAAGAAGTAGTGCCTCTTCACGCACTGCAGAAGCCATCATTAGGAGTGGAGCCAGATTAATGCCATCAGATAAATTTTCTCCTAGAACTAGAGCTAACAGTATCTCACGGCTGTCAGACTCCAAGGTCAAAAGCGTGACCTCCACTCATGGCTCTCCATCAGGTAATTGGATCCAGATTTCTAATAACATTAGCATGTTCTCTGTGTGTGCTCTTTATTTAAAAATAAGATTTCTAGTTGTCTTAGCAAAGTAATTCAAGAACAAGGTTAAAATTAGAGGGTTAATGTCCCCTCCTCCATTAAAATGTAAAGTTCAGAAGTCAGTGTACTTCCAACTGAAGTCTTAGACAAAGTAGTGATTTCAAAATAAGAAATTAGCTGAACAGACTTAGGAGTTTTTAATTTTTTATTTGATAATAATTGGATTTGCTTGTCAGAATTATATTAGGAATTGCAGTCTATTCTAAAAGTAATGTTATGCCTCTAGAATCAGGTATTTCAAATTTCTTATGAACCCAAAGAGAAGCAATAAACCTTTTTTCAGTCCTTTTGGAAATAAATAGCTGATTTAAAAAAAAACATGTTTCATATACTTACACATTTGTGGTTGGCACTCTTGAAAACTAACTCTTCACTTATTTCAGTGGAAGAAAGCAGATTCATGGGGCAATCACTAAGTATATGTGAGCTAAACTAAATTGGAAAGTTAATTAATTGTGAGCATTATCTCACGAAGTCCTGTTGTAGCATTTAACTGTAGTAATTACCTAACGATATGATTGCAATCACTACTTACGGTCTACCAATATTGAAATGCTATTGGCTTAGTTGTGTGTACTTCCCCTGAAGCCACTGAGAGTGTGTGACCACAGCAGTGAGACAGCTACCTATTTGTGTATATCCTCATGTAATAAGCATGTTCTGATTACCTCACAATCAGCTGCATGTATGGGTGTGGCTGAGGCGGCCACAAGGGTCGACCAGTTGTTTGAAGACTTGAAGGTTTATGATTATTTCCCAGCAAGTTAAGTGAGCCTGACTCTTGAGTTTTTAGTGGAGGAACATTGGTATTTAATCTTCCTTTATTTTTGCTTATTTGTAATACATCCTCCATGACTGAAAACCAGTAGCACTTTGTAAATGTTATTTTGGTTTGTTGTTTTTGTTTTTCTCACTTTTGGTTCCTCCTTTTCACTGCTGCTTTCATCCACTCTAGTTTCTTTCCATCCCCAGTGGTCAGTGGCTTTGGTAATGACAGTCACAGAGTGTGGTAGGACTGGATGTAGTCAGAAACTAGAGAATATACAGTCGTGCTTCTTGAAGGATCAGTGATATTTTCTTTGTTATTCTGGTCTCTTTCTGCATGCCAGTCTTGATTGTTAATGAATTGATTGCTAGGTATTGTTATTCATTGTTTCTTACGGTCTCCCTCCTGAGTTCATTCCCTTTGTGCTTCACATGCTGGTGTGTACACTGATTTCCTCGGAAACACTGCTTGTTTTACCACCTCACCTCCATTTAAGCACATTCGCATAATTACGTTTCCTTCCATCCTAACGTGAGCAATGATGTAAGTTGTGTGTTACCATGGAGCATGAAGTAACTTCTCTGCTGGTTGACTAGCTCTTACCACATGGATAATCTAGCTTTATTCCTTATTCTTTAGCATGAGGGGCTATTTAAGGTGTGGTCTAAATAGAACCACTTGGCAAGTCTGAAAAACAAATATTGTCTATATTATAGACAGACTAATTTTGATTTCTACTTTGAATACAGATCTTGATACTCACTTTTCTTTATCTAAAACAAATCAAAAAGCTTGGAATTCCTTAATGAAATTCCCAAGGGAAATTTGTTACTTACATTCTTTATACTTAGCAGTCGGACATTATATAATTACAGTCATGGAATTTAAGAGCTAGCTAGGCATCTGGGGCCAGGAGATGAAATAACCTCCCTGGTCAATATTAGGGCAGAATGAGAATTCAAGGCCTTTATTACTTAGCTGTTACTATTCTACTGTTAAGAAATGGAACTATATGCTAGCTTCCAGAAGACAGCTAGTATCTTATTAGTAGAAGTATATACAAGGTGAATATGAAATATAATAGTTTGGGTGTTGTTCACTTAATCATTGAAATTCTACTATATTATCCAGTCCATGTCAGTGAAGAACATACTAGTTGTTGCATGGAATGATTACTAAAAGATTTATGTTTGGTTTTAACAGTTGAATTTTCAAGTCTTTGATGCTATAACAATTCTATTTAAGATAATTGTATTATCTTGAGTGGGAAAAGAGAAGAAAATAAGGCTTAAAAGAACATGGAATCATACTGGTCAATGTTTCTATTCTCCATGTGAACTTTAAAGATCTTGAAGTTATCTACCACCTGTGATACTATATATACTGACATATGTAAAAATGATTTTGATTCAGTATTTTGGACTAAGTCATTAGCAGGTTTTTCTTTCGTTTAATATGGTAAGCATTGATGATTGAAAATTTCTAGCAACATTGGTAGCAATTCTTTTATGTGTCCCTGGTATATTTGCTTCCACGGATTTAATGACTTGCCTTTCTCCAATATTCTTTTGGTGACAGTGGAAATACCCATGTTTATTTTGTTCAAGATTTTGGTGTTTAAAAGTAAGGGCTATAAGTGATCAAAATAAAGAAGCTGACCAGCTGCTGTGGGTGAACACCCATAATCCCAGGACTTCAGTAAAGTCTAGGCCAGCCTGGGCTATTCAGTGTGTTCCAGACTTGAACTGTAGAGCAGGACCCTGTCACTAAAGGCTGTATACTGCTATGAAGAGCTGTACCACCACTACTAAGAAAGTAGCTGGTGCTCATTATTTTGAGTGTACAGTTTAGAAAGTGATGTTAATATTTTTAATTTTTTTCTTTAATATTTTCCTTTTTATTCTAAATCTCAAAATTAAAATAGTATAAATTAAACAGGCATATATGGCTTTTGTTAATTCTTCCTTCCAGTGAAGAACGAAAATACAAAGTATTCTCAGAGAATTTTTTTCTCCCCAAATATATACAATGCTTGTACATATATACAACAAAATTTGTTTGTGCTTTAATTCCCCTCTAAAATACTCTGATATATAATGAAAATAAAATGTGTTTTCTGACCTTTTTTAAAAATCTGTAGTTGCATTTTAAGATCAATATAGCTTTGGTTAAATTAAAAAGGACCATTCACAGCTATGTACTAATAAACCCTTTTTTATTCTAGATATCATGGATAATAGTATTTTTGTAGTAAACATAGTTTGCACCTTCAGCAAGAAAAAAAAATGTCAAATTAAAGAACAAATAATTTCATCTCAAAGGAATATATAAATACATATATGATATGCACCTTCAAGACACATTCTCTTTGCTATATTAAAATAAATTAATAATGTTATAAATAAATCAGTTTCTTGCAACTTCCAAGTTTAAAATGATCTTGCTCTCATTTTAATATGTATAATAAACTAGTGTTTCACCAACCAACAAATTAGAAATTGATTATTTCAAACATTCTCAGTATAGATATTGAATTTAGTGATCTATTAAGTGCCTTCATAAGATCAGTCTGTCAAATGAACCTAATTATATAAATCAAATGTATTTCTGTAAACAGACAATTCAAAAGAATGAAAGTATTTTTTTTATTTAATCTGAATAGGTAAAAGTCAGAAAACCTTTTATATTCTATTTCCCCTGTCATCCCACTTTCTCCTTTTTTTTTTTTCTCCCATATCGGACTCCAGCCTATGAGTTTGGAGTCGCTCTTCCATATTCAGTCAGACCTTTCTAGAAACATGCTCAGAAACACCCCAGAGTTGTGTTTCCATGATGATTGGAAATCCTGTGAAATTAAAAATGAAATATTAACTATCACATCCCCCTTCAAGAAAAACAAGCAAGTATTATATACTTTTTACAGTGACCCCTGAACTTTCTCTACATTGGCTTGTTCTCTTGTACCCATCAATCTAGATCCTAGCCCAGGAGTTGAAAATAGGAATATTAATGAGTACACGTGGGTGGGCTCTGATTTATTACATATTCTTCCTGTAGATTTCTCTGCTTTAATCCATCTCTGGTGGGTGGCACTGATAACAGTTTTATCTACGAATCAGCTGAATTCAAGAAAAATACAATTTTGGGAAGAGATATCAGGAAAAGTACAAAATTCTAGTGGGGGATGAGGAAATTCTGGGCTTCACTTATATATTGTATGGAGTAGGCCAAGTTCAGGATTGAGGAGAAAGGAGAGAACATATAATATTAGTGGCAGTTGGGAATTGCAGCAGTTTCTGAATATTTTTTGTCACTTTGAATACCAAAGGCATCTCCTGATTCTAGATTTTATAAATGCCAATGATATCTATCCAGGAATGTATTCATTATTCAAAACTATTAGCACTTGCTAGCCAGATATTTGACCCAAGTGCTAGCTATATATTAGTTATTAATTAAATATTTCCTGCCCTTGTGATATTTACCATGAATTAGACATTATCTTCTCTGTTCTTCACTTGTTTCTACTTTACAAATTTCTTGTATTAGTAAAATGTCTACATTAATTTGTCTTCTGATTTTCAGTGTGTCAGCAATAACATTTTTAAATGTCTTTACTAACTGTAAATGAGAAAGTAATTGCCACTTACTTTAATGTTGCTATCTAAATGATCTCTTGTGCCTTAAATGTCAGTGGTTGTGAGAGTAGCTTTTGTAGTTTTATGCTTTGTAGACTTTACACCATTGTCTATTTTGATCGTGTGTTTTCGGTGTTAAAGCAGCAAAGAGTTGTATTGAACATGCTTTGTTGTGTTTTTTACCATGTAAAAAGATTTTTTCCAACCATAGCGTAACAGGATGTTGAATGACAGAGGTAATGTTTTTTTTTTTTTTCTGCCATAAAGACATAATTTCTATCACAGGAATTATGCACATTTGTGTGTTGGGAAAAGAGGGTTTTCATCATCTCCGTGTGTCCATGTGGCATGAGGAAATCTTTTCCCTTCTTATTTTTGTTGTGTTAGTGTTGTTGCTGTCATTTAAAAAGCATCCATATCTCTACTCAAGAAATATTTGCAACTGAAAAACACCCACATTAAGCATTTATGACTAGAGCTTGCTTAGTAGTTTATCATTAGTGAACTTTTTCATCTGAATGTTTATTCACTACACTATAAAAAAAGGTCTTTCAATTGTTTTTGATTATTCATTGTTTTTAATTTACCAGAGTATAATGTTTCTATCTTAAGGAGTAGTAGACTACAATTTTTTGTGAGGTGTGTATATGTCAGTTACTGAAAATTGTGCTGTGTGTGAGCTGTCATGGTGATTTTGAAATCATGATTTTTATTTTAACTTTTTAAAATGATAACATAATAATTCTTTTTTTAATAATTAAACTAATTTAGTAAATTCAAGATGGAGGCGCTTTCCTACTGATTATGCTTCCACCTCAGAAGATGAATTTGGATCAAACCGTAATTCCCCTAAACATACTCGTCTACGTACTTCTCCAGCCCTGAAAACCACTCGCATGCAGAGCACTGGATCAGCAATGCCTGCTAGTTCTTCATTCAAGCACCGAATTAAAGAACAGGAAGACTATATCCGAGACTGGACTGCTCATCGAGAAGAGATAGCCAGGTTGGTTTTCAGTCTTGTATCAGCATTGCAAGTTGTTGGGAGCTAGAGACCTGGCTAAGGGCTAGTGGTTATAGGCTAAGTAGATGACCTGGGTTTGGTTCCCAGCACACACATCTCAGCTCATGGCTGTCTGTAATTCCAGTTCCTGAGGGTCTGATGTGTCTCCTGACCTCTACAGGCTCGTGCTTTATGTGATGCACAAACATACACTCAGAAACACATATACACATAAAAAAAAGAGTTAAGGGGTTGGTGATTTAGCTCAGTGGTAGAGCACTTGCCTAACAAGCACAAGGCCCTGGGTTTGGTCCTCAGCTCTGACAAAAAAAAAAAAAAAAAAAAGAATTAAAAAAAATAAAAACATTAAAAACATTTCAGGTTGATAACAAAAGTTTCCTTATTTGTTCTAATTATCTAAGAAATGAAATCTTCTGGTCTTAAAATGTTTTATCAAAAGAATTACCCTCTATCAGACCTATCAGACTTTCCCTTTTATTTTCATTTTAGATTATTTAATGTTTGTGCTATATATATCAATACAATATCAATAGGGCAGAACACATCATATACCCATTTATTTTGGCTCCCTTCCCCCTTTTTAAGATTTCTAATAGAGATGCTGGCAAGGATAACTTTTGAAAGATGGTCTAAATCCACATAGTTAGCATTAGTTTGGGCAGTGTACAGATTACTCTCCTTTTAAACCAATCTAAATGAACAGTCTGTTTCAGATAGGCTACTAATGTTACTGGGCAACTTTGAATAGGTATGTTTTTACCCTTTTCATTGTGGTTTGGTTTTCGAGGCAGTTTTGCTATAAAATCTAGGCTAAGTTAGTCATGAATTTGGGATCCTCCTTGTAGGCCTCAAATGTTGGGATTACAGGTATGCTCTACCTTGCCTGGGTTTGCTTAAATTTTTATAAATTTATTAAATGTAGTTATAGTTCAACCCATTAGTCAAAACATGATTATTTTGAATATTAAATGGCTGCTGCTTATAACGTTTAAATATGTACAGAAAGTAAAACTCACATTGCACATATAATAACACTTCAACACAAACATTTTAGACTCAACAGAGGCCATAGTAGCTAAAATCTAAGGATTTTCTTTTTCCAAATCTAAGATTTTGAAATTTTACTGGAGTATGCTTTTGTTGCCTAAACACTTTTTACTATGTTATATGCTAATTATGTTTGCCTTTCCATTAAGATATTAAATGTTATACTTGGCAGTATTTTCAGACAATGTATGTACAGTAGTCCGTAATGCTTTCAGAGCAGCAGCAGCAGCAGTAGCTTTTACTGTAATTTGATGTTTTTTTCTTTCTTGACTTTTGTGATCAGGTTTTTAAAATTAGTTTCTCTAATTAGAGAAAAGGAATCTGTGAATAGTGGGCCCACATATACTTGTAGTCAAAGAATGCTGACATGCTCTCTGTTCTGATCACAGCTGCTGCAAGCCGTGCTTTGATCTTTGATTGTCCCCTCTGGCTGTACAAGGTCAAGTGGTACAGAAGGGAACTAGAGCTTGTCTGTCTCCTCAGACTCTCTCTGCCATAATTAGAAAGATCAAATCCTTTTACTTTTGAGGGTCAGACCTTTCATTGATCCAAACAGAGAAGAATGAGCATAAAAGAAGGCAGACAGTGGTTCCAAACATTGTTTTTCCTCAGTTTTATTATTGTCTGTTGAGATTGCTGTTGTCTCTAGGTTCTCAAAGAGGGTTCGAAGTCTGCATTCTAACAATTTTCATCCCTGGCCACCTCTGTTTTGTCAGTTGAATTGCGCTAATAGTGTCTAGCCTTTGAGAGTCTAAGTGTTAAAAGAATATAAGGCAGAGAAGTGGTTTTTCCCCCATGAAAAATAGAGGAAGGACGAACAAAACTATTGGCAGGGAAGGGGGAGTTAATGTTTAGTGTTCTAATAGAGTAATGATAAGTTAGAGTAATGTGAAAAAAATATTTTCAAAGGCTTTAAGCTAAATAAGAGAAATATTGTCTTTGTATGGGATATTGCTGTCAACTAAACAAAACTCACTAAGCATTAAAGAATAGTTGAGATATTTGTAATAGAGAAGTGTAATTTTAAACTTTATTACAAAAAATGGTTTATGCTCTGGTGGATTGATCTCTCTCTGTTTTCAAATGTAGACCTGTTTAATTCATCGTTTTTGTTTTTTTTTTTTACCTGTATTTAAATAAAAACAAGGTTAATCCAGAATAGAAAATATATAAGCAAAATACAGCATAGTTGGTCTTTCAGTTTGTAAGGGAAGATTTTCTTCCAGATATTCTTGATCCATGTGCCTAAGTACAGCATAAGATAAGTTTCCTTCCAGTAGAACTTTGCTAGATTTTAGTGGTTTTATAAATACTAAGGTAAACAAAGCTAGAGTTTTACTTTTGCAAATGACTAAATACTTTTAACAGGAAAGGTTATACTGGAAGATTATATAATTCACATTTGAATCACAAGGAACTTAGCATTATTGTATTTTAAATTCATTATTACATACGCATCGTATCATTTAATTACACTTGAGAATTCTGGTTGACAGTGTATTAAGAGAAAACAACCAGTTCATTATAGATATTACACTGAAACATTTAAAAATAAAGCCAATATAATAGTTTATCTCAGCTCTGTAATTTGTAGATATTATTTTCTTTTTATATACCTCTAGAATGATATTTTGCATCATATTTATATTTACTTGAGTTTTTTATATGTGTTCTATATATTAATTCAAGATTCCCATGAGGATAACGTCATTTTTTAGTGCTGAAATGGAAGAGGCCAGTCAGAGCTAGAATCATAGTTGTAGAAGTCATTCACAAAGAAAATAGTTAAAAGCCATGGTACTAAATGGTATCACAAGAGATTGTGAGCAGACTGAATACTGCTGGCTCTAGGCAGTAAATTAAATTATAGAGCTGAAGTGTAACCACGTGGTCCAGAAGTGGACTGTAGGATCAGACATGGATTCATATCCTTTTGTACCATAAAATTTGTGTAAGTCTGTGGTAAGCATAATACCAGTAGAGCATTAGTAATAATTTTACTAATAAATGTTACATTTTAAAAACGACAGAGAAAATAGTGATAGTTGATTTTCATTAGGACTTTAGCTTTCTGTTTATCCCATAAACTTTATGAGAAGTCACTTATAGTTGGAGTTTAAGGCCAACATTGTTTTTAACAGTTTATAAAATATTTTGCTAGACTGTTATAACCAAGAATCCGAACCAAGGAAGGTTCATATCTTCAGTCCAAACTCAATTTTATAATTTTATATTGCTCTTATAATAAAAATACTTTATAAGTTGTCTATGGTTTCTTAGTACTAAAAATAGAATTCTTAAAATATTTTCTTAACTTCCAATATACCTTTAAGTCTGTAATAATGTATTTTACAGGATACACTCTAAAGATAACAAACCTCTACTGTATTAGTAGGGAAAGTGTTATCACTAAGCACATGTATGAAAATCACAAACGTTCTGACCCAAAGTGCTTGGTTCAGCTTGCTTCCTTCTACAGAAGACATGAACTTTGATGGCAGCTTTTGTCACTTGGTGTAGAAGGACTAGCAGTGTTCTTGATCGATCTTTACACTTGGTTTATATTTTTCATCGTTGCAACTTTTTTCTCTTAAAATTTTGTAATAAAGAAAACAGAGGGGTTGGGAATTTAGCTCAGTGGTAGAATGCTGGCCTAGCAAGCACAAGGCCCTGGGTTTGGTCCTCAGCTCCAAATTAAAAAAGAAAAAAAAAAAAAGAAGAAGAAAATGGAGTAAATGTAGAATTGTATATTAGGTTTTAAAATTGACAAGTTTAAATTTTTGATATTTGCTAAGGAAACATTATGTTATATAGCCCCAAATAGAATGTTTGTACTATTTTGGGATTTCTTCTAGCAGATTTGAAGGAGATGAAAAATGAGAGGAAGAGCAGAAACTGTAGGCTGAGAATTTAAAAGCAGACACAGCACTACATGTAAAGACACACGTGGCTATAATCCAGTATATGCAATCGAGCAACTTTATAAAGTTAAGTTGAAAGCTCGTTTGGTAACTGCATGACTTAGACCCATTATCTAGATTGAACAGGTGCTTTATTTCTGTTTGGAATAGTTTCATAAGTCTTTTCTAGTATTTTTATTTTCCTCTCATTTTCTTGTAGTGATTTTGTAGTAAATGCCAAGGGCTTGCTTGTGTCTTGGTGTTTGAGACAAGGTCCTTGTAGTCCAGGCTGGCCTCAAGCCTACGATGAGGATGACCTTGAATTCCTAATTTTCTTGCTTTCTCTTCTCAAGCGTTTATATTACAGACATGTGCCACCACACCTGACCAGCTGCTTACATTTTTAGTAATAGATTGTTATCATTGAGTCAGGTTTAAGACAGGAATTACCTTTCTAAGATACAGCAAACATGTGCAGAAGATGCAGCACATAAAAGAAATACTTCCTGGGAAGTTGTTGTTTGAACATTATGTGGTGTACATAATGAGAATCTCTTGTTTTTACAGTTTTTCCTTCTAACACATGAGGATAGCTTCCTTTTTAACCTTACCATTTTCAATAAACATCATGTTTCATTATATAAATATCTATAAAGGAAAAGTACATTTCTTAAAAGTAAACTAATGCTTATTTTTTTTTTTTTTGGTTGGTTGGGTTTGTTTGTTTGTTTTTCAAGACAGGGTTTCTCTGTGTAGCTTTGTGCCTTTCCTGGAACTAGCTCTGTAGACCAGGCTGGCCTCGAACTCACAGTGATCCGCCTGGCTCTGCCTCCCAAGTACTGGGATTAGAGGCATGCACCACCACCGCCCAGCAATGTTTTTAAAATCATAAGTCTTGTTATTCTGTTTCTCAGTGTAGTTCATTTATTTCAGGAAAGAATTTATAACCCAGATTGGGCATCTTATCCAAAGTACTTGAAACTAGAAGTGTTTGTGGTTTGAGTTTTTGGGTTTTTAGAATATTTTTATATACATGATGGGTATCTTCAGAAGGGAACGCAGTCCTAGGCACAAAATTTATTTCATGTGCTTTATACACCTAGCCTGAAGATAATCTTATCCAATATTTTTGATATGCCTGAGTTTGACTGAAACTTAGGACATATCAGGTATAGAATTTTCTATTTGTGCTGTCGTGCTGATACTTAAAAGCTTTGTCTTTTGAAGCATTTTAGATCCAATAACTTCAGTTTAGGGATATTAAATCTATCTCACAAAACATACACCCCAGCTTATTCTCAATCACATCAGCAGTTAAGTTTAAAAAATTGCATGATAGAGTGGTATAATGCAAAGGTCTAGTGATGTCCTTCCTCCTTGTGTCGATGGCATACAAAGTTCACCTTGACTTCTGAATGCCACCCTTGGAAGGTATTTGTGAGGAGTAGATGGGAGAGTTAATATGAAAGGTTCTTATACTGGTAATCTATTTATTCTAAGCTCCAGAAGAGCAAAGGACCCTGGTACTTCTTCAGTGCTGTCCCCTCAGAATGCAGAGTGGTACCTGGCAAATAACAAGTGATCAGTAAATACTTGTGGGTGTTTTACCTATCTTTTTGTACTGGCATAAAAAAAGAAAAGCTGCAGTTTCTTACAAGGAGTACGTACACACACACACACACACACACACACATACATATTAAATCACCTTACATGTCTGTCGACCTATAAACTTCAACACAGCTTCATTTTAAATTTGGTCCAATTTTTACACAATTGCTGTACTCCTTGAATATCTTTTAAACCCACATTTTGGGACTAGAGAGAAATCCTCAGTGGTTAAAAGCATTTGTTGCTCTCACAGAGGACCATGATTTATTTCCTTGCACCCACATGGTGGCTCACAACCTTCCATCAACACTCTCTTCTGACCTCTGTGGGCACCAACTTGTATATGGTCTGTGTACACACATGCATGTACATACTTGAACATTTGTGTATGCATACATATACACACATACATACATATATATATGCATACATACATACACATAGGCATATAGGCAAACACTCATACATATAAATCTAAAAGAAATTTTTAAGAAAAAATTAAGCCCACATTTTATATAACTTTTTTAAAAAAATTTTTGTACTTTGAAAGTTATTTAAGCTTTCTCATGTGTTTTAAAGTGTATTCTATCATTCTAGAACCTTCTGTATGGAAGAAGCCCAATTTTTATTTTATGTCCAACAAATATATAATATGGAAAAATTCTAAGAATTGAAATCTTTTTTGAGATGTATGGGAATATCAGTGACAGAATTCTGCTATTTCTCTTTCTTAAAGAATTTCTTTAAATGCTAAGAGAAAACTGTTTTCAGTTTTAATTGCCACTAATAACCAGAACTGAGCTGGAGGTGTGACTGGTAGAGGTCTTGCCTGGCATGCTGGTAAGCCAGATGTTGTCATGCATATGTGTCATCCCAGTACTCAGGAGGCAGAGGCAGGATGGTTGCTGAAAGTTTCAGTCTTGAGGCTAGCCAAGTACTGTCTCTCAAAAAACAAACAAACATCAAACAAACAAACAAGCTCTTGACTTCTCAGTCCTCTTCGGTGAACCTTAGGAATCCATCTTAGCGTTTCCAGTTGTATGATTTCAATTGCATAAATACTTAGAATTACAAAAATTTTCAGTAATGCTGTAATAGTTATCAAAATATTTAACAAGATAGTAGCAAATAGCTCTTTATTAACATGTTTAGTAAATGTCACTAGTTTGAAAAAGTAATCACTGTAAATGATGTTTTGAGATGCCTGTAAACAACTGTCATGCGATTTCTGTTAGTGACAAAAATCTCTAGTGTTGTGAACTCCGTTGTAGTCTGTTGCTTGTATTTATTGTTGAAATGATACGTATCACTTAGGTTACTGAAAATAATGTCCTTGTTTCTTGTTATTCATGTTCAGATACTTCCTGAATTCTGTCATTTCCAAATTTAAGATTTCTGTGACATGTTAATGCCAAATCATTTACATTAACTGTATTTTAGAGTATTCAGAATGCATTTTTCAAGATAGATTATTTGGAACTTAATTCATTAATGTTAGTATTTGAAGTAAAAGGTAGCAGTGTGGGGTGTGTGTGTGTGTGTGTGTGTGTGTGTGTGTGTGTGTGTGTGTGTGGTGTGTACACCAAAATAGTAAAGAACATTTCCAAAGAATCTTAATTTTAGGATATAAATCTGTAATTAGATATGCAAATTTTATGACTGTTAAAACTGATTGTTGCTAAAGCTGTTATTTAAAGGGAATGAATTTTCTTTTCTAATATTCTTTACAGGATCAGCCAAGATCTTGCTCTCATTGCTCGGGAGATCAACGATGTAGCAGGAGAAATAGATTCAGTGACTTCCTCAGGCACTGCCCCTAGTACCACAGTAAGCACTGCTGCCACCACCCCTGGCTCTGCCATAGACACTAGAGAAGAGGTAGGAGATCTTCATGGAGAAATGCATAAGGTTCTTTCTTTTCCTCATTTCTTTTGCTTTTAGCTTTTTACGTAGTTTATTTTAGTTATGTCCACCATCCCTGTCTGCATGCAGCTCTGCATTTTCCAATGTTGCTTTAACAAATTTATTTTTTGTAACAATTAGTAAAGACTAAAAGGCTAATATTTGGTCTACTATTAACATAAATATGGAAAATTATTTAACTATAAGCACTTTGCCTGTTGATTCCTGATCTATGACATTACTTGAAATGTGAATGTAAATGTTACTTGGAAAGCAAATTGAAGTTCACCAAATGACTATATAAGGTGTCAATGAAGTTTGACATGAAAATACTCCAGTTAGAAGAAATGGTCATTAATAGCAAATAAAGTTAATAGCAAAGAAAGAGAAAAATTCAACAGCTCTTAAAAATAGTAATTCTGTTGACAGATATACACAGTATTGTTTTTAGAAACTGAAATGTATGTTATACAAGCGCTATTTCTCTCACTTATACACCTAAATACTCCAAATATCCTTACAAACTCTGGAATATACATTAGAATTTGTACTGTTGGCCACCTAAACCATGGCCTCCACCAGTACAATTACAGGAGATACCACTTGCATAACATTGCTCCATAGAGTACCTTTCACTTAAAATTGATGATACAGTGGCCTCTTATCCTCTGTAGCTATGAATATTTGGTTCCAAGGCACACATCAAAACCTGAGAATACCCCACTCTCTTAGCTAAAATAGTACAGAGCTTAAATGTAGGCTATGGGCATCTTTCCTCTTTATACTCATCCATGGATTATTTATAAAACCTACTATAGAATAAAAGTAGTTAGGCTGTATTGTTTAGAGAACAGTGAGTGACAAGAAAGAGGTCCATAAAGCTCTAGTAAACAGCATTTAAAAAATTACTTTCAGTACTCAGTTGAATCCCCAGATAAGGAAGGTTGACTGTACTCTCTAGTCATGTTGACTATATTTATCCTGAGCCAAAGAGTAAGCCAAAGGTTAGCCTTTAAAGGAATAAGGTTGTCTTTATATGGCCTAAAAGCTAGAGATCTGTTTTATGTTTTTAAATGATTGAAAATATGAAAAGAATAGTGATTTATAACATGAAGATCATTTTAAATTCACATTTCAGTACCCATAAATTAAGTTGTAATACAGTGTAGCCCTTCTCGCTTGCCTAACTGTTGTCTGGCTGTTTCTGTGTTGCAGTGCAAAACTGATTTTTCAAACAGACTGTGCGGTTGCAAAGTCAAGACCATTTACTATCTGCCACTTTACAGAACAGTGCTGCCAACCCCTCATACTGATAACTCCACTTCTTTATCTTATTAAATGTTCTAAATAGTAACCAAAAATGCCTAGCCTTTTGGACATTTAATCCTGGTAAACTGTGCTGATAATCTTTTTCTTCAGTTGCTTTTTGTCACATTTTTTTCTTATAAAGCTACTTAATGGTCACTTATTTATTTTTTGTTTGTATGTTTTCTAATTTAATAAATGATATTTCATTAATCTGTGTAGAGTTTTGTTACCACACTGATCAATTGTAAATGTATATAAAATCATCTTTGTTGGTTTAAAAAAACAAAAACTAGAGGATCTTCATGGTGGCAAGACATACACATGTCTCTGGTACATTTAAATAATATTATTTTCTCAGCTTTCTAACTCAATTTTACCTAACATGGTTATTCATCCCTGAGGCCCAGTAGAGTTACTGAAGTATTTCATGGAATAGATTTCCATCCCCTTTGTTTGATTTCAGAATGTTATGCTGGTTGTTCTCTTGTCGGTAAACCCGTTACTCGGTGTTGCATGTCCATAGCCTTCACTGTAGGTGACAGGACAGCCATCATTTTTACTGTAGGAGCGTGTATGTTTTCTATCACTGTTAAAAGTTTGACTAAGGCCAAAATACTTACTATGTGGATTCATTTTTGTTTCCTTTCGTAAACTTAATTGGAATTTGCCATTTATGTATCTTGTGAAGAAATTTGGCACCTGGATTTGGGGAGGAATAAAGGATAAAACAAGATAGAAAACTAAAAGAAAAAGAAACATTGTTTTATACTGGTAAGGCAATGTGAGTAAAGTGAACTCATTGTCCACCTACATGGCTCAGAGTCTATTCTCTTTAGCATCTGTTTTTCCTTTGAAGAACATCTTAATCATCAGAGTTGAATTTAGCATAATTAAATATTTTTCGATTCTGAAAATCAAATCAGTATACATGAACATCTACTTTATGGAAGAAGCCTGTTTGGCGTGCTTATTTTAAAATAATTGGTTCATTGAAGATACCATGCTTCTGTTACTACTCGAAAATGAAATAACTTCTTTCTAATATAAAAAGTATAATGCCAGTATCTCTACACTTGCTGTCATTCTGTTCTCATAAGGGTTTGCTTTTGTCCTACTAGTTGGTTGACCGTGTTTTTGATGAAAGCCTCAACTTCCGAAAGATACCTCCAATTGTTCCTTCTAAAACACCAGAAGGAAATAATGGTCGATCTGGTGATTCAAGACCTCAACCAGCAGAGCCTCCTGATCACTTAACAATTACAAGACGGAGAACCTGGAGTAGGGATGAAGTAAGCAAACTGCAGACTTTTAACATATGGTGAAGAGGCATCCCTACTGTGCCATTAGGTCCCAGTTACTTTAGGGGTATCAAGTCAAGTTTGTAATACATTATTAAAGAGAAAGAGTTATCCAAGCTAAACTAATAATGTATACAAGAGTCAATATTAATTCTAACTTAACCTAAAAGCTACTATTTATAAAAACTTTTAAATCTTTTTTAAAAATTAATATGGAACTAGAAAGATGGCTTGGCAGTTAAGAGCTCTTACTGCTATTGTACAGGACCCAGACTTGGTGCCTAGCAATCACATAGTGGCTCATAACCATGTCCAGTTGCAGAGAATCTGACTCCTGATCTCATTGGGCACCACGCATGCATGTGGTGTACATATGTAAAGGCAGACAAAAGAACACTAATACACATAAAAATAAACCTGTTGTTGTTAATGAATATGCTAGCAGGTGCAGTGGTATACACCTGTGTACAGTTCTTTGAATCACTTGAGCTCTGGAGTTGGAGAGCAGGCTCGGTAACATGGAAAGACCTGTCTCTAAGTGAATGCCAGTGAAAAACCAAAAAGAGAAAGGTTTATGCCAGTGGGAAAAATCGATGAAAGGGCTTAGGGAAATAAAATATCAGGAATATAGAGGGGGCTTTAACACACACGTGTGAGCACACACACACACAAGTTATTTGAAATAGCACCATGCCATGCAAAGGGCTAATTGAGAACAGTGTATATATAGACGGTAGTAGTGGAAGTCTATATTAGTGAGCCATTCACAAAAAGAAACTAATCACAGGTCTGTACTTTTGGATCTCTGGATTCAAGACCTGAATATTAGTGTGTAATAATGGTTGTGGTGCCAGGTGTGGTGGTACACACCTTTAATCCTAACACTTGGAATGCAGAGGCAGGCAGAATTCTGAATTCAAGGCCAGTCTGGTCTACATAGTAAGTTTCTGGACAACCAGGGCTACACAGAGAAAACATGTTTCGAGGAAAAAAAAAAAAAAAAAAACAACTGGGGGAAAAAGTGCTTTGTGTTTTATTTATTTGCTTATTTCTTTATTCATTTTATAGGTTCTGGAGACAGGGTCTCATGTAGCCCAGACTGGCCTCAAGTGCCATGTAGCTATGGTTAATCTTCAGCTACTGTCCTCCTGCCTCTACCTCACTGTCTTGTAGATGTACCCCACTATGGTCAGTACTCAGTGTTGTTAATAATGCTGAACAGAATATTTACCAAATGAGAAAACTACAGAGTTGCAATGCCAGTCCATGAGAGACTTACAACATAATTTTTCTGTTGTACACTGGTAGTGGTTAATTTTGTTTTTGGTATAAATAAAATGATCCATTCCATTAATTTTACCCATATTCATTGTATATCCTCAGGTATGAGGTGACAAATTCCTCTAAATTAAAATTTTGAGGGAGCAGTTTATATTTTCAGTGAAGTCATCTCAAGGTGATACCAGAAGTTGAATACATTTTAACACTGACCTATACTTTGTGGAGTAGAAATGAGAGAAACCTTTTCTGTGTGGTGATCTTTCCATAGAATGCTGTACCCTTTCTTCTTAATATGTATTTTCCACTTTTGCTTCACCGATTCCTCAAGGCCCATAAATCCCATGATTCCCACTTCTCCTCTCCTTGTCTTCTTGTGGCTTTCTGTTTTTACTCACTCAGTCTCCTGTCCTCATTGAATCCAGACTTGTGTCATTGTGAGCACTTCCTATTCCTGTCACACTCATTGAACTTCCTTCACAGTTCTTACAGTACCTGCTTTCTTACACAATATTTAATAGCATCACCTGTGGTATCTTGTTATACCACATTCTGTTGCTTTTTTAAAGCATTTTGCTGTTCAAAGTCATGGCTTATCCTTCTGGGTCCCTTTTAGAGAATCTGCATGTAGTTGTAACAGTATAGGGCTATTTTGGAAACCACATCTAGAATCAAACTGAGTCCTCCTTCTCCCCTACACTAGCTCTGTCTTCTGTGATTTAGGCCTAACTCAGCCTGCCACCTGTCTGAAACACAGCCTTCAAGCTCCTCAGCCTCATGCTGTCTGTGGCTGTCCTCTCTCTGCAGCAGAACTGAGTTGTGCCGGAGATCATGTGGCCCTCAGAGCTTCAAATCTCTCTGTGCATTGACAGAAGTGTGCTGACCCCTGGTTCTCAACTGTGGCAATACCAATCTCCATCATGAAAATTGACTACTTTGAGTCAATTCTTTAAAATTTATCTCCCTCATTAGTCTTAAAGAATAAGTAGATAATATAGTACTTTACTTACATTTTCTATTTTATGATAATGTGAACTATAAATATGAGAAGCAGGATCATGATAGTAAATAAAAAGGATAAAATGGGTTATTTTTGAAATGGGATGACCAAAATAATAGGGAACTTTGACAAGTTATTTAACAAAGGAACTCTTTGTTGATGTTTCTTCTGTTTTCTCAACTTAATTACTGTTACATTGTTTATTTCTTTTAAATTAAAATTGGCATAGATAGCATTTGTATAGTGAATTGCAGCTAGTATCTTAAGTTATTCAGTAAGTATATATTCATATGCTTTTTTCTGTTGCAGGTCATGGGAGATAATCTGCTGCTGTCATCCGTCTTTCAGTTCTCTAGGAAGATAAGACAGTCTATTGATAAAACAGCTGGGAAAATTAGGTACTTGTGTTTCTCTAATCACTGCTTTATTTCCTGTTCCATTTTCTTCAACCCTGTTGCCACAGCTGTGAGGAGCTAGGGAAGTCACTGATGTGGATTCTTACTGCTGTTATCGCCAGTTACTTTTGAGCTATAAGGAGTAGTCTTGGCTAAACAAATGTCCCTTGTCATGAACCCATTTGTAATTGAGAATTAACCCTTTCAGTTATTAGTAATCAAAGCCATTTTCCTTCTTCACAAAATATTAGTAAATATTTTGAAGTTAACAGACTTTTGAGGTTTCTCTTACTCAGACTGGACTCCAGTATCTGCTGCAGTCTGAGCTCTTCAGACTCGGGAAATCTGTGGCGCAGCAACCTTATTGATTCAAATCTAAGTACACTAGTGATTCAGCTCTAGGTTCACATTCTTAATTTAAAAAAAAAAAAAGTGACTGAGACACCTAGTGGTGGTGCACACCTTTAACGCCAGCACTCGGGAGACAAAGGCAGGTGGATCTCAGTGAGTTTGAGGCCAGCCTGGTCTGCAGAAGGAGTTCTAGGACAGCCTGGACAGAAAAACCTTGTCTCAAAAAAGAAAAAAAATAAATAAGTAGAGCTGGTGACAGAGCCCACAGCCTATGATGGTAGGGTGCTTACCTGCCATTTTTGAGGCTTTGGATTTGATCCCTAGCAGTGAACATAAGTGAGTAAACAAACAAATAAATGTAGCAAAAAATGCTCATTAAAAAAAAATAATGCAGTGCTTAGTCTTACTGCAACTTGACATGCCGTGTTTTATTGATGCTCATGAGAGACCTGCCCTTTCCTGGATGGAGAAAGAAGAGGAGGGTCTAGGGGAGTGGGAGCCGGGGAGCTATGGGGCGAGGTGCCATGGTCAGGATATAAAATAAATAGATGAATAAAAAAATAAAACAAAAAAAGTGTAATCTGCACTGTCCATTTTCCTCTTTATTTTTAGTAGTTTTTGGTTTAAAAATACAAATATTTAAGATATATTTATTTTATACATAAAATAGCTATCCTGTGTATATGCATTTTCCCCTTTAAGTTCAGCTCTCAAGAGTCTCCTACAGATGGAATCATCATCACTTGCTCCTTTTAAATTAATACTTTTAGTTTTTCAAAAGTATCAGTTAAATGTATTGATAGATCCTTAGTATTGGATTGGAATATGAGGCAGAGTGCCTTCAGGAATTGAATATTTGACTTTTCTTAATGAGTACCTTTAAACAGGTTTTTTTTTAATTATTTTAATGACTACCTTTAAGTAATCTGCATTTTTAAGAAAATTTTTCATTAATTCTCATACACACCTGAGAATAGAATTATTCCACAGAATAATAACATCATATTCATTAACAAGTAGTTATGGAGAACACAAATATCTCAGACTTCATCAGACAAAGGCACACAGGCCAGCTTGTTTACTTGAGTGTGTCAGCCTAGCTTAAGCTCTTTCTGCACACTCACAAGACTTGTCTTTGTTTCCTTTGCTTCATTTGAATATTAACTGTACTTTACTATTCACAATTTCTCTTCCCTCTAAAACTAAGTTGGTCCCCTTTTTGTTACTGAAATTACTAATTAGATAAAGGAGATAGAAATTATAAATTGTACTAATTTCGGTGAATTAAATTGAAACTGAGTTGAATTTTAAAAGTTACAGTTCACTCTTGATTTTAGAGAAATTAATTGCATGCTATTTATAAAATACTGCATAAGTCTGATCTTACATATTTATTTTATTTATTTTTACATATTTATTATTTATTTATTACTATTTTATTTTATTCATACTTGAAAATGATGAAATTAGCATTCTGAAACTGTCTTACATGAGGTTTATTTTCCCTATGATCATATCAGACCTAAGTTTGTTGATCTCATTTTCTTTCACAAGCAAGAGCTCTCCTCACAAGTCATCCCATCCACATCTGATACCCTCGAGTCAATTCATACCCACAGGCAGGTGTACCCTGTGGTAGAGCCCATTTAAAATTAGTAGGAAAAAGTAAGCCTAACTAATTAATTATTACACATAAATTAACAAATCTCTAGGCCTTGGTTTAACAAATCACATGCCTCGCTAATGAATCACCAGAGAAGTCATGCCTCAAGCTTGACTCCAGTATTTGGTTTAATTGATGATGATAAAATTGCTGCTGTGGTGGTTTTAATTCCACTAAAATTGTACTCTAAAATTGAACATGGAGGTATTAACCAAAAGACTATCTAAATGAAATAAATGTTGACTATGACAGTCTTATATAGGAATTGAAAAGGGATGCGCAAGGCCCTGGGTTTGATTGCCAGATTATCACCAAGGGGTGATGTAGATGTAACCAACCATCTTATTAAATAAGAAACACAGAACCAATGCAAAGAAGAAAGCCAAGAGCCTTACCTAGCTAGCCTCTTCAGCCAAGAGACCTACTTCCTGTGTGTTTGTCTTTATATAGTCTTTCTGTTCTGCCTTCTCATTGGTTGTAAACCCAAACACATGACTGCCTCGTCACTGCCTGTATGTACAGCCCTCCAGGTCTTCTATGGTATTGAGATTAAAGGCATGTGTCTCCAATGCTGGTTGTATCCTTGACCGCACAGAGATCTACCTAGCTCTTCTACCAAGTGCTGGGATTAAAGGTGTGCGCCACGAACGCCCAGTTCTGCTATGGCTTGCTATTAGCTCTGACCCCCAAGCAACTTTATTTATTAACATACATATAAAATCACATTTCAGTACAAATACCACCATAGGTGGAGTGCTATTAAAGTCACCAAATATATTCATTGATTGATTTGTGGCTGTATGTTATTTCCAGCATTCTTTTTGACTCCTTCACGAAGTACAGAAGGCAGATATGGGCTGGGCGGTGGTGGCACCCGCCTTTAATCCCAGCACTCGGGAGGCAGAGCCAGGTGTATCTCCGTGAGTTCGAGGCCAGCCTGGTCTACAGAGTGAGTTCCAGGACAGGCTCCAAAGCTACACAGAAAAACCCTGTCTTGAAAAACCAAAAATAAATAAATAAAATCCTGAAATAACATTAAAAAAAAAAAGAAGGGAGATATGAAAATGTAAGATTATAGTTCTGAGTGACAGTGTATTGGGAAGGAAATACAGGATAAGATCGTATGAAAACCCATACCAAAGACCTTTGGGGAAATTCATAGAAGAGGAGTGAATTGAAGAGAGACAAGGAAGGGCAAGGGGCATGGTGGCAGCTGATACTGTATAAAGGCAAGGAAGGGTCAGCTTGAGTAGACCCTAAAATGTCATGGGAAGGTAATAAATGAGTGCTCTCTCTATATACTGTTGTTTATGAAAATGTCACAGGAGTCACATTGTATGGTCATATGTGACTTGCTGATAGGAAGGCTTGAATATATCATACAATTTTATCCCTACCTTACTGAATTAAAAATCCCCTCCCCTAATAGCTAGATCCTTATCCAGGTAGTCACTCACAGAACATAGTATCCTAGACTGCCTGCCTTGTGCCTTGCATCTAGCATCTGGCCCAGTCTGCACTGAACTCATTCCCAGACTCCCTCACAGGAAAATACTGTGGATTTCACATTTAAGTGAGTCCAGATACTACATAGTTTAATTAAGTTAATTAATTTATTTTACTAATTTTGAAATTTGATGGTTGGGGAAAACTTTAAAGATCTCTATAAATGACTTAGTGACATAAATAGCAAATGTTACATGTGTTTAAATTGCCTTCCATGTGAGCTTTGAGTTTTTGGTATGTGTAAAGCTTATGGCAGACTTTATAAAAGATAATAATGATGATAAAATGTCTTGATTATTTTTATGAAATTTATCGCTGAATGCCAAGCTTGAGGCACAGATACGATGAACCAGTGTATAGGATCATATATGATGGATTTATGTCTAGTTAAGAGTAAAAGGAAATGGAAGATTGTAGCCGAACTTTTCTTTGTGCTGCCAGCTCACAAGAATCAACACAGAGACTTAGTATTAATTATGAAAGCACAGTCTTAGCTTAGGCTTGTTTCTAACTAGTTCTTATAACTTAAATTAACCCATACTTTTTAATATACATTCTTTTATGTGGCTCACTTACCTTTACGCTGCCCATCCTGCTTCCTCTGCATCTGGCTGGTGACTTCGCCTTTATTCTTCCAGAGTTCTCTCTCTGCCTGGAAGTCCTGCTATTGACTATTCAGCTTTTTATTACACCAATCACAGCAGCACATCTTCATACAGTGTACAAATATTCTACAACAGAAGGTTTACTTTCACCTCAGCTATTTGGAAGGGGAGGTGGTGGGGAAAGTTTTAAAAAGTGTGTGTGATTTCTGATAACCAAATCTAAAGGAAACAGATTGGCCTTCTGCATGCGAATTGCCATGGTGGTTTGGGGAATGACCACAGCTTAGAAACAAACTCAGATGCCAGTGAAAATCAAAGTGTATGCATACTTAAATTGACTGTTCCTGCTGTCCAGCATTCTTGCCACTTTCCAGCCCCATGACAATTGGCCCTCAGGTGGTAAACTACTGTTTACATCCCAGACTGCTTGTATTAAGGATTTAGACATTTTTCTCCCAATGCCAACAACTTCATTGGAAAGGATTTTTAGTTTACTAATTTTAAATGAAATAAGCTTTGAAATTTACTGTTTTCTTGGTGGAGCTTAGCCCAGCTACTCTTTTGAATGTAATTATAATGTGATGGCCATTGTTCAACAACCATTTTAAGTAAAAAAGTTTTGTCCAGTATAGCATTGTCTAAAATAACATATTGATGTGATTTTCTGCTTCCTTGGCATCCACATAAGTGATTAGAGTTAATTTCCTAAAGCCAGAGTGTGACAGGTTTGACATCTTATTTTTAAAAATAGGCTTATTCTTCTAATAGGACATTGTTTTCAGTGAATCGGGAGCCTTGAGTAGCTGTCCTATGTTCTTTTCACCAACAAGGAAATGTTTAGGAGTTCTAGAAACCATGCGTGTTATACTCATTCATTATCTTCTGGAAAAATTCACTGACTTTTTAGCACCTCAGTATCTCTAAACACATACTTCTTTGATTGTACAGGACCATTGTAGTTTTCACTTTGCCTATGGAGTCCTCGTTATTTTCTTAACTTTCCATAAGCCTTGTTGCTAAGAAGACCATTTAAAAAGGCACAATACATTTCTTAGTCCTTGATATCATAGTCATTAGATGAAGCTTTTAGGTGCCTGGCATTAAGATTCAGTCTCTTCAATTTGGAAAATTTCAGAGCTCAGAAGAATTTTATTCTGCATGCTTTTCACCTTTCTTAACCTGGTTATGAAAAATTACAGATGTTCACAACTTGATTTTGATTGTGTGCTTTTAAATAACATTTGAGGAAATACCATTTATACTGTTAATGTGAGGGCTGGAGAGATGACTCGGAGGTTAAGAGCACTGACTGCTCTTCCAGAGGTCCTGAGTTCAATTGCTAGCAACCACATGGTGGCTCACAACCATCTAGAATGAGATTTGGTACCCTCTTCTGGCATGCAGGCAGAACATTGTATACATAATAAATAAATAAATCTTTAAAAATTAAAAAAAAAGACTGTTAATGTACAGGATTTAGTTAAAGTAGATTTCCAGACTAGATTTATTGGAAAACTTAAGTAGAAAGATGTTTAAATCTTTCTCAAACTTCTGACTTGTGTCTCAAAAGATTTTAATGTATTGGAGAGAGAATTCTGCATTTGGTTGACAAAAAGTTGTAAAACTAAGAAATTTGAGTTTAGTTTCTCATATAGAACAGTTATCAGTTCTTTTTGTTAGAAATATATAAAACTTTACACTGTCTTAACTCCTAAGTTATGTACATTAACATGAATTAAGAATTTGAATAGCAGTATAGTAAGTAGTCCAATTTTCCATCTTTAAGGTAATGTTCAGAATTTGATCCATCAACAAGGTTGATGGTTCCTGTGTAAAGAAGTTTTAACCAACAGTTACATACCTAATTAAGCATATTTAATTAATTTTGCTTTACTTATACTTTACATTTCTACCACAATAAAGTTAAGCTTTCTTAAGCAGTGGGTATATCATTAGTTACAAATAATAACACTTCTATTCAGTTTTCAGCTAAAAATAAGATGAACATTAAAGAGTTTGGGGCATTTATTAATACCCAGTGAGTTATGTTTTTAATGGGTTTTCACATGCATGAATTGATAGTATTAACTAATTATTAATTCTGAGTTCATTCAATAATTGTTTTATTTTTCTTTATGTAGTTTTGAAATGATATCTTGATTTTGATAAAACCCTGAAAGGTTAAAATGTGCTTGTGTTTTGATCTGTAGAATATTATTTAAAGACAAGGATCGGAATTGGGATGACATAGAGAGCAAGTTAAGAGCTGAAAGTGAAGTTCCTATTGTGAAGACCTCAAGTATGGTATGGTGGTTTTTCAAAAGTAAACATTTCAGTGGCATGGCTTCATTTGTAGGGAAAGAAATAGTTTTGAATATTTGTTAGTTTACATTCTAAAAGACCGTATGAATGAATAGACTCAGTACATTTCAAACAGTGCTGTTTAAAATATCAGTTGTTTCAAGGTTGCAGAGAACACTATGGAGGGTCTTCTGTGTTTCTCACTGTGATGCATCTTGTTCACATGATAATTACACATTATAAAGAAGTAGCTTTGAATTTAGAACTTGAATTTTAAGTTGACATATTATTTCTATTTACTTAATACAGTATTTGTCTTTTAAAAAGCATGGATTTATCATATTGTTCTCCTATGTTGATGTTTCACTTTATATATTTTTCCAAAGAAAACTCATAGGCACATTGTTAAAATGTTGCAAAATTGATTGAAACGGATGTTTGAAAACCTTCCTTTCTATAGTAGTAGATTGCCTTGAACTTCTATTAGTATTATTGAAAAAAATTACTCCATTTCATTATTAAAAATTCTAATTGGGATCTTGTTTGCTGGGTGTCCTTTGACATAGCTACTAATGCAGTACTATAGAGATGATGATATGCATTGCTTGTAATCTGAGAATGTTTTAGTAAGCTAATTTGGAGTATTGCTTTCCCTGCAGGAGATTTCTTCTATTTTACAAGAGCTGAAAAGAGTTGAAAAACAGTTGCAAGGTAAATTTACTACTAAATGAATTAATTATGTTTCTGGATGTGGTAGTGTAGGGTGTTCTAATGGATGTCTATAATCCCAGCATTCAGGAGGCAGAGGCAGGAGGATTGAGTTTGAAACCAGCTCAGTGTATTCTATTTCTGAAAATGTATTTCTTAACATATTCTTAATTATTGAGACAGTATTTGACTAAGTGTACCAACTAGTACATATAAAAGTATAGAGCTGAATATATCCAAATTATTCATAAAAGGGGAGTTTTACAACCCTATAGAAAGGACTGGAGATGTGCCTTAGTCCTAGAGTTCCTGCCTCACATGTGTGTAGGCCTACCTTCTGTCCCAGCTGCATATAGTGAATGGATGTAGTGCAGCTCAGGAGGCCAGCTCCCAGAACTGCTGCAGGGTTGTGAGTATAAGACCTCACAGTAGCGGGACTTTAGGAAACTTTTTTATGTGAAGACCTTTAGAACTAAGTGTCTGTCTATCTGAAGAGAAAAATAAGGAAACACACATACTTTCTGATGGTAACTTTCTCTTTTACTTCATCTTAAATAATCCCTTCTGAGAATCTGTCTCCACACTGCTACAGTTTTTACATACAGCTATATGTCTCTCTCTACGTACATACATCTTTCTCTTACATGGCCATGCATTTCTGTACACAGTTACATCTATTTTCACACAGCTACACATCTTTCTTTTACATACATTTCTCTTCTACATCTCTTTTCTATACAGCTTCATCTTCCTTGTCTCCAAATCTCCATAGCCACAAATCTCCACACGGCCACAGCTATACATCTCATTTACATAGCGCTCTCACCGTTCAGCACTTTACACAGTTCCTTCACACCCTCTCACGCAGCTCTTTATACAGTTCCTTTTACATAGCTCCTCTACATAGCAGCAGGTCTTTCACATAGCTCGCTCTCTGTCTCTCTCTCTCTCTCTCTCTCTCTCTCTCTCTCTCTCTTTCTCTCACACACTTCTTAATTCACTCACTTCTTAATTCACACACTTCTTAATTCACTCAATCTCTCACACACTTCTCTCATGCTTTTTCTTCATCTCTCACATTTCTTTCTCTGCCCATTCAACTACATCCTTTACTCAGTTCTCTCTCTCTCTCTCTCTCTCTCTCTCTCTCTCTCTCTCGCTCTCTCGCTCTCTCGCTCTCTCGCTCTCTCAACTACATCCTTTACTCAGTTCTCTCTCTCTCTCTCTCTCTCTCTCTCTCTCTCTCTCTCTCTCTCTCGCTCTCGCTCTCTCGCTCTCTCGCTCTCTCGCTCTCGCTCTCTCTCTCTCTCTCCAGCTCTTACCTAGCTTTACACAGCCCCTCTCTCTAGCAGCAGCTCCTCTCACAGCCAAACTCTGGACAATTATGTGTTACATTTTCAGGGCCTGACCCATTCTCATAGCACAAGGTAAGTCACATAGTTTCTCTTAGGTTGGGGATGTCACATTGATTGGCCAGTGAGTAATGCTTAGCCATGCACATAGCTTTAAGTTGGTGAGGATTCTGAGACAGAAAGTAAACAGTTGGCTGAACCTTAAGCCTGTAACTTAAACTGAGGCTGGGACTACCTGCAAAAAGCCAATTACTGTAGAGGGTTATATCTACAAAAGTTGCCTCACGTCTGACCTTGATTCAGTAACAAACAACACCTAGGAATTCACCCTTGGGTATTCATCTCCAGGGGCAATCAGTTTGCTTTGAATATGTTCTGAAGTCTAAAATTAGCTGTCTTTGTGACTGAAAATATCATTACTTTCCTGTATGAGTTATGAAAAATATTCTAATATTATTAGAATTATACAGGTTAAGCAGAAATCATCTTCTGGACCATCCCCAGCAGTGTGTGTGCCCAAAGATGGAATATTTTTAGGATACAAACACACAAGCAGTGGGGAAAATACTCATAGCTGTTATTAGGGAAGAAATGAAGTGGCACATGAGGAAAATTACAGACAGAAACCACCAGTCATTTACAGTCAGTGATTGCATGGCTTTGCCAGGTGGGGCTCCCCATCAGGTGGGTTTGGTGGGTTGACCTGTCAGTACCAGTTGTCACCTGTTGTGTACTCCCACAGCCTCCCGCACATATGGATAGCTCCCAATATAAAAACTAAAATATTAAAAAATTAGATTTTTAAAAAATCTTTCTGTTTTGCTCTTGATGCAAATTGGTCTTAACTACTCTGTAGCTGGGGATGACCTAGAACTCTTGATCCTCCTCCCTCCCTCTGGTGCCCCCACACCTGGCATAATTATAGTGAGATCATTAACATATATGACAAAATCTGTGTGTTAAAAATATAAGGATTTTCAGTGCTCTTCTGTGAAGGTAAAAGGAAGTTTCTAAAAGCTCTTGGCTTTTACCCTTCTAAGTCCTACTCTGTTCAATCTCCTAAAGTGTCTATTGGAACCATAGGGGATACCTAGGAAATGCATTCAGGTCTGTGTAATCTACAAGGTAGATTAACCACAGAATTATTAAATCAGGTTAAGTACAATAGTAGAGGACTAGCGAAGTCTGTCTTAACGATAGACAATGCTCATATGCACCTCTTACTGAAAATAGAATTACATCTTTTTATTTTTTATTTCCTTCAGTGATCAACGCCATGATTGACCCAGATGGAACCTTGGAGGCTCTTAACAACATGGGATTTCCCAATGCTATCCTGCCATCTCCACCCAAACAGAAGTCCAGTCCTGTTAATAACCACAGCAGCCCTGGTCAGACACCAGCACTTTGCCCCCCAGAAACCAGGGCTCTGCACCCTGCAGCAGCTGCAGCCTCAGCTGAGTTTGAGAATGCTGAAACTGAGGCTGATTTCAGTATCCATTTCAATAGGTTCAACCCTGATGGGGAAGAGGAAGATGTTACAGTACATGAGTGATGTTCCCTTGGTTGTTAGAGACATTACCTACCGGTGGAGTGACTAGGGGTATTGGAAGCAGCATGATGTTGACATACAAAACAAGAGAGCTTGGTCAGCAACAATCTTGTTATCTTTGTCTTGTTCATTTACTTATTTATTTTTACCTCTAATGGGTCATACCAGTCTTTTCAAACCACTCAGACAACCGCTTGAAGCACACTTAGCAAAAGGCAGCTTGTTCAGTTTTGCCTTCTGTGGTTTCATGATTTTCAAATTGAGTCATATCATTGCATCCTTTCCCTTCATAGATCTTTGTGTTTGTTTGTTTGAAACTATGTTGTGACCTACAAACAAACTAAAATCTCCAACATTTCTGAGCTCCCGTGTCTCCTGTGCCAAGCTACTCCCTGAAATGAACTTCTTATCAGCTGTACAGATTGTTTAACCATTCAGTTTGCTTCTTAATAATAGGGTTTATAATTACTCACTGTCATTGGACACAGTGACACCGTGCTCTGTAGAGTAAAGCAGACCCTCCACAGCCGTCATCCTGTGTCCTAAGATTTTTTCCAACATAGTGTGATTTATATAACTGTTGCTAAGTAACTTGTCTTGGGGTTTACGGAAATTAACTATTATGTTTGCACTAAGGGAATTACTGGGAGTGATAGATGGACATATCTATATATCATTAAGGACTGACTTGTCTTTCTGTACATAGGAAGTTGACAATACTGTATTTGTTTTAACCCCACAGTGTTTTACTCCACATTTCAAAACGATCATTTGGCACTTTTTTTCTTTCCCTCCCTCCCTCCTCCCTCCCTCCTCCCTCCCTTCTTTACTTCCTTCCTTTCTATTTTAAGGAAATAAGATTTTTGTCTCTCCTTCTAGATGAAATGACAACTAGAAAGGTTAAACTTGACAGATAGTTTAGGTGGAGTATATTTTTAAAATTAAGAACATGTATATTTATCCTGTGTTACCAAGTTTTTATGTGGCAGTTGGAGAGGGAGATCCCTCTGAAATGATCATGAGGTTAATTTTTCTTCATTAGGAGATGTGGAGAACCAGTAATTGTGAGAGTAGTTGATAGTTTCGCTCCCAGTCCTTGAATTGCTTCTGTGTGTCCCTGTAGGTCCATAGTAACCCTGTGTCAGTCTCACACATTTGTGAGGACCCAGCAAGACAGCAACGGCGACAGAGGCTTTGGCTAATAGCTACTGTAGAGAAAGCCTGTGGAAAAATACCTTCTTTGTTTTTGTTACTGTTTTTTGTTTTCTTTCCAGGAAGCTCACATTTCAATAAGTTTTTAAATAAAGGAATTATTTTTGTGTTTCCAGAACACTATAATTTGGGTGAATCTTAATTCTTTTATTAATAGGCCTGGGTTTGCTTCAATGGCCCCGTCAGTCTATAAAGAATAAACTGCAACTTTTATGATATGGTCTTTGATATATTAGCAATAACCTGTGCTACATTTGTTTTATGGGATGGTTAACTGTATACTTCAAGATTTTTTGGGATCTAAGTAATCCTGTGCTTTTGGATCAGTTAATAAAAATGCAAAATCTTTTTGTAAAGATATAAAAGCAAAAGTCTGCTGTATAATGGGTCTTGTATTTTTTCTTTAAATTAAAAAAAAGAAAAGGAACTGTTTTCCTTGTAAAGCTAAATTCACAATTCTCATGAAGTAAGGCTTCAAAGGGGTTTCAAAGACTGTAAGGGGAGTGAGATGCTTTGAAGAAGCAAAACATAGAAACAGGGTCAGTCCATTTGAAGAAAAAGTTATGCAAAATAATCACCATTGTTCCCTCCTTTAGTTAATGTCTGGTACTGAGTCTGTCCACATGGAAGTACATGATAAGGAGTCTAAGGAAGTATTAAAATATATACTTACATTATTGTTTGTTTACACAGTTTTGTTCAATTATAAACATTTGGCCTTTTACTATGTTATTTTTATTTTGTATGAATACATTCTCCTTATTTATTTTTGTTACATTTATTACGTTATTTTGTTATGCATTTACAACTCCATTTTTAAATAAAGTGTTTCTGGAACTTTACATGGTGACTATAGATTTCATATCTTCTACCATCTGATAGATCTACATTTATCAGTTTACCAAACAACTGTTTACAGAGCATTTTCTAGTGCTCTAGCAGAAGAGCTTTCCAGTGTTAATGAATACATGATCATCCAAAGAAAACCTTCTTAGAGAATTACAATAAATGTAATACAGTAGCTCAATACTTCAGTGTGACACACACCTATGTGTCATTTGCAGTCAGCCTTGGATCATCCAAAAGCTTTGTGATGGTAGTGTATTGGGGGAAAAAAAGGAAAAGTGAGGACTATCAATTTAGATTTTTTTCTTCATTCTCAGTAGAGTCTTGAATGCCACCCTGTTACTAATCAACATCACAAATTTCCCAGCTTGACTTTCCATATTCTAACCCTGTTCACATTTCTGTGTATCCAGTATAATTTCCACCGGCTCTTACAGGACTCTGGACCATCCTGGGCATTTCATCCCTCTGTCTGCTTGTTCTTTCTTCCCTTCACTGCTCACCCACAGCCCTCCCATCCTCAGTTTCCACCTACATCTTCATAAAGTTTCCCTCTGATACCATAGCAAAGTGTTTTGCATACTTTCATTTTCCCTCCCCATAAGACACATGTATATGTACTTCTCTTTAAGTCTCTCAAATTGTCTCCTGGGTAGAACTTTGTGTCCTTGGACTTGCTTTTCCTGGGTAGATATATCCTTTCCAGCTTCTGTACCATTTAGCTTCCTTCATGTCCTTAGACTTGCTTTCTATGTCTCTAGCAAGAATAACTCTTGGAGAATTTTGGATTTAATATTTTGAGATCCAGGCATATTCCTGTGGATGTGGTCCTTCAACTCTGTTCTACAAAATGAGGGCATCATACTTACCCAAAGCTCTTGTAGCTCAAGGGGCTATGAAATATGCTCCTTCAAAAACACTGCAGGATTCCTGTATAAACTCTTCTCATCGAATTCTCCTAGCCCATCAGGTTCAGTTTTGCTCAGACAGATCTGATCCCTTCTATAGTTACTGTCTTAACATACTAAGTAGTAGTGTCATCACTGAGGCTCCTGGCAGTGAACAGACACAGATTGTCCTCAATTCTACAGTGAGAGGGAGACACTCTAGAGTTAAGTGAGTAAGCAACATCAGGCGAAAAACATTTTTCTTCTAGTGCCATGAATTATTCACCGGCTGTCCCTTGGCTGATCTTGAAAGGAGTACATAGTGCTTTCTGTGTGCAGATTCCTTTCAGTTCATTTTGTTTCTGATCTGGTTGTAAGAACGTTCCATGTTCTGCCTTGTAGCCCTTCTCCTTTGCTTCCCTGTGTGCTCTTAATTCACCTGACACTCACTGTGCCACACAGTCCAATTAGGAGGTCTTCAACGGGGTTGGAGAGGCTTCCCAGTCCACCTCTGAGGTGCTCTACTGTGAAGTTGAGCTGGACCTGTAGCTGCATGTAACTTGCAAATCTCCAAGAAACAATCCACAGCCTGTCTAGATTTGAGCAACTTTTACGGTCTGTGAATATGGAAGTGTCCAGTACAACAGGAATCCAGCAGTAATATCTGTGGCCTGCGGCTCTGGATTCAAAGCTTTGTTTCAGCTCCCTGAGCTGACCTAAGTCAGTTCTCCTCCCCACGTCCTTCCAAATGCAGTTTCCTCAGTCATGAAGCCAGCCCCTTTCTGATCCCTGTATCTAGCCAACTTCAACACCTGGAGCCATTGCTTATTGGAATGTTTGCTCTTGTGCATACTGCAGTATACTGTAAACATTTGGTCATTGACATCTTTTCCTTATTTTCACCACAGCTATTCAAGCTATTGCAAAGTCTGGTTTTTAACTGGATGAAATTCTTGTATTGAGGTATGCAATATTAGATCTAGATAAAATTGGCAGACATTTGCTACATAGTTCAACTACTTCATATTTGATGTAGTCGAGGTATAAATAAGAGTATGGGCCTTGTTGGACAGTGTACCAAGTGTGTTAGCTGTATTATCTCAGTTCACACAACTCTAAATGGTTTATCTATCTTTTAGAGATCAAGGAACCACAATCTGAGAATAAGGAGCTTACTCAGTAGTCCAATTGGGATTCGAATCAAGATCTCCTTGACTTAAGTGTTCAGATTATTTATAGTCACCACCACTAGTTTTCAGCTTATAAACAGCTGGTAGAGCTTAGAGCTTGGGCAAGCCGGTGACCCCTTATTTCAGTGACTACAGCCCCAGAAAAGGTCATCAGATCTTACTGTGGAATAGCAGCAGGGAATCCTGCTATTATAATAATCTGGTGGAAGCAAGAACCATCTACAGAGCTGGATGTGAGTGCTTCAAGGAGAACCATGTCAGCAGAGGAACTGTCTCACTTTAAAGATGAAAACCCAGGGTTACAATAGAAAACTGGTGGCCCTGCATCCAGGCTGCCACCCAAAATGTGCTTCCAGCACTTCCCACATATCTCTGAGTAAGGCAAATTAAAACAGAGGAACTGTGCCTTGGGACTAGGTGAAAGGCAGCTGGAACTGCTGGCGGAGGAGGAGGAACAATGCCAGCACGGAGTTGGCCATTTACAGATACAATAGCATCGGGGTTCCAATGTCACATTAACAATACTCAGGGTAGTGTGATGGATTTCTGTTGAAAGTTTTGAGACAAAATACACCCATACACCTTTGTGGTATTTACTTTTCAGCTTTTATGCTCTACCCCCAGAGCTCTCACTCTGCCTACTTCCTCCTTGATTTCCCAGTAAAGCCATCTTAGTAACCAAAGAAGTCTCATGACTGCCACTCCAGTTTCCCAGATTTTAGTCCAGCACAGGGTGGGTGGATGAACTGCCACATCGGCTTTCCATTGCCAGTTCATGATAGTATCCCCAGTCTCCAAAAGAAGAAAAACACCAGTTGATGTTGAAATTTTAAATTACCCTATAAAACTTCATAATATGTAACAGCAGTTTTGTTTTTAAGACAGGAAAATGGTAGCATGGTTTCAGAAAATGATGTATAAATTTCTTTTAAAATTGTCCATCCTGCAATCCAGCCATTTACTTTCCAAGAGAAATGAAATCTTATGTCCATGAAAAAGCATACACAATGCCTTTGTATTTATAATAGCCAAAAACTTAGAAATGTAACCAATGTTCATCAACAAATAAGTAAGCAATTATACATCCGTAAAACGAAGTTCTGTTCAGCAATGGGAAGTAGCAAGTCAGGTACAGGCGTAAGTGGAAACATCAGTTTAAGAACACACAGAAAGAAGGTGTCGTGGCAGAATACATACATTAGGACTCAGGTCATATACTTCTAGGAAAGGCAAAGCCAGTAGCCACTAAGCCCAGATAGAAGGTTGGAAGGGTGGAAAAGAGGGAAGTGGCCGAAAAGGGTGAGTGAAGTAAGGAGGGTTAGCACATTGGATGAAATTCACCAGAATGTACATGTGAAAACATGCTTACCATGTAAATTATTCCTCAAAAAAAGATAATCAAAAGACACTGACGTTTCCTTTTACCAATGGTGTATATGATTCTTCCAAGTCCTGGGGGTTGGGGGCGAAGATCTCTTCTTGCTTCCCAGGCTGATTAGTAGCTGCTAAGGAGTCTTTTAAATGGGAAGGAACCATTATCCTTTTCTCCAAGTCTGCTGTCTCCGACTCTAACCCTAATTTTCAGAGAAGTCAAATTTTCAAAAGGCATAAACCAAGCAATGGTCATTGCAAAAGTTCCGTGGAACTGAAGGCTTTGCCTTTGGCTCCTGCAGGTGTAATAAAGTGTTCCAGTAATCTGTGCCTGGTCTTGCTTCTGTGGTCTGGATGGAGAGATGCCCAGTATTCCAGTGAGCTTCCTCCTTAAGCCCACCCACAAGCAGTGGGCACTCTGCTGGCTTACATCCTGGCAGATCTTCAAGTATTTAATCCCCAGAAAGATGCTTCTTCTCTTAAGAAGGTAGAGGTTCATAGTGTACCAGAGGAGGCAAATAAATTATTTCCAATATGATGTTTTTTAAAACAGCTTTGGTTCCTAATTGCTCTCCTCTCCCCTAGCACTAGGCTTAAAGACTGACCAAGTCACATGAAATAGATGTTTGTTGGATGAATAGATGAAAAAGGAGCAAGAATCTGAGGGCTGAGCCTTCTGCTAAGCCTATGCACTTCATTCATCAGGGAGAGACCATAGGAAGCTCCATTGCTAGAGACTCTTGACCAAGCCACACAGTCTTCCCTTAAGTGTCAGCTCCCCAAAGAAGCACTAATTTCTCAGGAATTAAGTGGTCTGCTAGAATACTCTAATTTGAAGGAGAGGCTCTCATTCCCGAAGAATGCCAATGACAGCAGGCAAAAGAGCCAATAGATGGAAGAGCAGGGCCGGCAGATTCCTTAGGATGTAAACACTTGTGCTTTGGGGTGATGTTTATGATTGCTATAGTGTCAAAAAGCAAGAGAGCAGGCCACAGCAGAGGAGGGATGATACCAGGTAGTGTCTTTTTGGATTTAGCTGTAAGGGTTGCTGGAGCCAGAGATAGTACAAAGGGTTATAAAGCAAGGCAAAAGTTTTGTGCCATTTAGATTATGGCAAAAATGCCAATCTTCTAGATTATATATTTTTTAAAAATCCACTTTTTTTTTTTTCTGAGGTGGAGTCTCATGTAGACCAGGCTAACCTCCAATTCACTTTGTAGTTCAGGCTGGCCTTGAACTCCTCCTGATCCTCCTGCCTTCACTCCCAAGTGCAAAGATTACAGGTGGGCACACCACATTGAGTCTAGCTGTCCTTTACTCATACAAGAGACAGCACTGGACAACTACATGTTCTGTTTCCATCATCATGCAGGGAATGAGTTGTCAATCCCAGTTAGCAATCCTAGACTTCTAGCTCAGGGTGCTGTTTTTCAGTCCTACCCGAAAATGTTGTAGGAAATAGACCATGCATGGTAGTCAGAGACTTGCCTCTGAATCCTTGGTCACTGGGACAATACGCTCTCCACTGTAAGCTATTAGTGGTGTTTCTTAAAGTAATAAGGAAAAGGGGACTCATCCTTTCAAATGATATAAGGATTTAAATGCAGCAATGATTTAGACATTCATTAGCATGATGTATTGCTCAAGCTGCATTATTTAAACTCATTTTCAACTTTGAACTCTAGTTGTGTTAAGCAGCCTTCCATTTCTATCACAAACATCTGAAACAATCGGACAGGTTTATTTTTGGTTCACAATTTGAGATGACTCTCGTACCCAGGATCAGTTTGGCTCCAGGTCTGAGGTAGCACCTCCTGTCATGAGTATGTGGTAAAGTAAGTCACTCTCTTCCAGGCCAGGAAGCAAAAAAAGGGTTCCCATGGTCTCCTTTGAAGGCACTTGCCCAGTGTGCTAGGAAGCTCCCACTTGGCCTTTCCTCCCAGTCTGCACTGCCTCCCAGTAGTGCTGCCCTGGGGACACAACATCCTAACTGCTGAAGTAGCCAAGGTTCACTCTAGTTGAATTTGGACAATGCAAAAAGCAGAAAATGTTTTTCCTCTTAGACCCCAAGATTCCAGTGCTGAAATTATAGTTAAAGCTGTCTCATAAATGTCAGAGATAACCCACCAAAGACCTCTATTGACAGGCTGCACCAACACGAGCCTGTTTGTTACAGTGGTGGGCTGTCCACTGGAAAGAATGAGAAGAGATTCCAGGCAGCTCACTGTCCCAAAGAGAAATTACCTCTCACTAGGCCAAAGAGAAATTACCCCAGGCTGGCCTTAGTCTTCCCACAGAACAAACTCTCAGAATTACCACCTGCTGCTCAGGAGACTTTAGGGTGGCTTAAGTTTCCCCAAGAGGATACATGGGCTGCAGAGACCGAAAGAACCAAGCAGATGCCGTAACAGGCTGTTCAGTCTTCTCTCAGAGATCAGGCCTCAATTTCAGTTTCCTGAGTCTTGAGCAAGCAGTTTCTGGGAGGGCTATGACATAGTCCTTGCAGTAGCTCCCTTTCTGCACGTACTCTGACTGCTCAAAGTTCAGCCAGTTGTTTACTGTCTGGGACCCTTCACCAACTTAGAGCTACGTGCATGAGTCATTGTGAACGCACAAGGCCAGCCAGCCTCCATGACAGCTCAAGAACAGAGCCTGGGCCACTGAGTCAGCCCCCACAGTCAGTACAAGCAAGGCCAGCCAGCCCCCATGGCAGCTTAAGGACAGAGCCTGGGACTTGTCTAGGCCTGCCCCCCAAAAATGATAACTGTAACTCCCAACCAGTAAGTTCAAAGGTTACACACCCTCACCCAATCATATGATGCCAAGGCTTGTACCTACTTGCAGTTTTTCCCTTTAAAACCTCCCCACCCTGAGAGCTCAGGGCCATCCTCCTCCACTTGCTGTGTCAGATGCTGGACCCAGACCAAGCCCGGACTTGTTTATTATCAATAACCCCTTGTGTGTTTTGCATCAGATATTGGCTCTATGGTGGTCATGTTGAGGGGGGGGGCGCGATGGGAGGTCTTGCGACGGGGCCACAACAAGACATGTTTAATTGCTTGAAGAAGGAAATCACGTTGTCCTTGGCCATTGGAGTCATAATATAATTTTGTAAGAGAAATAAAGATCCCTTGGAGCCTGTGGTGACTGACACTGTGAGTTAGCAGTACGATGCTCTCACAAAACACTTCAGTGACCTCAAATTCAGAGAGTGTTGCCATATCTGGGCTGAGCCTGAAGAAAAGAAGAAAAATGTACACCAGCCCTGGGCCAGGCACCTGATCTCCCAGAGTTTTACCAAGGTTCCCCCTCAATAATCACCAATATGGTCATCAACAGAGGTGGAATGAAGTCTAATGAAGCTGAGCCACTTGCCCAGGCCTGAGCTACAGCTGAGTCTGTGGACTTGCACCTCTGAGCTGGATTTGATCTGTGTTTTGCTCTGGATTTGATCTGGATGTTTTCCAAACATCCAGAAGGGAGCAGGGGTATGGTTAGGCCCTGAGGGTCTACAATCCAACCCCAGCATCCAGAGGGCATGGGACAGTTTCCAGGCAAGAGCCATAAACAGTAATTTCTGATTTTCTTTGAGTGACCAAAAGGTTTCATGTTATTTAAGGAATTCTATAGGGATGTCTATAAAGCAAAAATCAGCCTGTCAACAGAAAAAAAAACACTCAATATGTATAGTGTTCCAAAATACTTGGGCTCTTGGGACTCAGCTGTGTGTTGTGATCATTTTGTAGTGTACTCCATCCTGAAGTAGTCATCTGGCTTCTTGTCTTGTTTGGTTTTGAGACAAGATCTTAACTTGGTAGCCCCAGCTTAAAACCATCCTACCCCCTGCCCCCAAAGTGCTAGAACTGTGGGTGTGGTCTGTCCTGCCCAGCCAGTTGGCCCTTTGGGGACAATCACAGTGACTGCAACAGTGGCAGTGGGCCCCCTTTCTTCCCTGTGTTCCAGTGGCATTTTCACTGTGCAGTATAATGAGCATACTACAGACCGCTCCAAGGTCAAAGAGCATCTCAGTGCTCAGGACCCCATGGCCAACCTTGATCTGCTAACCATAGCTTCAGTGGATACTCTGGTCCCTGAGAACTGAGGCCTGCTTATTCCAGTCATACTGGGACTCTGCCTGTATGTCATAGAGACTTTTCAAAATGAGTAGGATCATACATACACCTGATACCAAACCTGCTCTACCTACAGCTCCCCCACCTTATACTCAAGCATGCATTTACTTTTTTTCTTGACTGGAGTGTGAACCGCACCAGGACAGAAATTATGAATAATTTACAGGTTGTCCCATAACAGGTGTTCCTAATGTATCCAAAAGGGATAGATTGCGTTGATATGGCTATCTAAAATGTAAAATTAAAGACAGCCATTCTAATTCTCTTGTTTCTGCATTCTCCAGAAGGTTTTAAAATGCAGTCCTGATCTAGCTCTGTGGCTGTGTGTGCATTTCCTTGATTCTCCCTCTGTTCTACATAATATGCACTCTTTCTCTGACAATGCATGGGATAAATGTTAGCTGTCCAACAAAATTCAGGGTAATGTCACTTAGACAATACCCCAAGAGAACCTGTTATTCTTAAACACAGTTAAACCCTTTCAAAAGCTGATGCATGTTTTCATTTAGCATTTCTTGGTACCAAAGACAGGCATATGTCCCTTAGCTTATGTTTTAAACAATATAAATTGTACCCTCAAGACATTCATCCATTTAACAAACACGAGTGCAAGCTAAACTCAGGGCATGAGATAGGTGCAGAGAGAATTCAATTGTCAGGAATGCCTGCACTATTCAGAGATATGATCAAGCTACCTACAAACATTTGAGCAAATACAAAGTTATCATGCATCTGACAAAGTGTTTCATGTATCCATATTACTTAGTGTCTAGCACAATGTATACTCATCACACACACTGTAGGAGAGTTTTCAGTTTTACAAAAGTATTTGTCATAGGAATCCTCTAAATATCATCTTCCTTATTAAACTAAAACTATCATTTGATCTACCATAATTGACTTATTATAAAACTTGTTCTAGTTAACTTTCTGTCACAAAACAAATAAATACCCAAGACAGTAGATTTAAAAAGAGGAAAGGTGTATCAGGCACATAGCTTTGAGATCCTCACCCAGGTCTCACTGATCCTGTTGCTTTTGCTCTTGGGGTAGGTTCTTCACACACCAGGACAAAAGATGAGGTTGAGTAGGACCAGTTACCTCATGTACGGGAAGAAAAAAGATAGAGTCCTGCAGCCTTTGAGGGCACATTCCCAGTGATCAAACGACCCCTCACTAGAACATGCCGCAATCTTCCAACAGTGCCGTCGGTGCTGGGACCAACCAACCTTTTTGGGGAAAATTCAAAATCCAAACTGTAGGCTAATTCTTTGGGCTTGTGTTTACTTAGAAGGGTGTCACTTTGTAACCCCCATTTGTTTGTCCTCTCTACTGAGTTTAAGTGATAGTTAAGTACCCTCTAGAAAAGGCAAAATCCTGGAGGCGGCAATGACAAAATAGAGAATTCAATTTGCAAAGCTAAGGATGGCCACATTCTCTTCCACACCTGGAAGCAGTTTCTAAGCATGCAGGTCAGACTTTAACTTCATTCTCTTTTCAAAATAAGTTTTTTCAAAATATTCTTTGGTGCTCCTGAGATGCTATGAAATCCTTTAAAGACAGGCAAGTAAAAAATGTAAGTGCATCAGGTAGCTGGCTTCTGATCAGCATGTGAACACACAGTTCCGAGTGGCAGTGCAGTTTAAATCCACCATGTGCCAGAATATTTTATCGATCTCCACAGCAGCCAGTAGCTCTGTGTTCTGGGAATGCAATTCCATCATTCTAATTGGTTTTTATGTGGATTGTCAACCTGCTTGTTGTACCATGACTGTTGACATTTCAGAGATGACATTTGGTTCTGCTTTACCCAGGTCTATACATAGGCAGCTAGTCATTCATTACTGACAATTGGAAGCCAGGTCTCAGTTCCTCCTTCTCCATTCCTCCTTAAGATGGGTTGAGGTGGTGAAGGTTTGCTCCATCAAAATGATAGCAAAGAAACTGGCCTGGGCTGTACATCTCAATGAATGGAAAGCCATTTCCATTAGTTAGTAGACCAGAGAGTCAAGCGAGGTGGTTATGTGTAGAGGAGGATTCAAAGTCCAGATGTAAAGACAGATGACTTGCATAATACTGAGTACTCTAGGGGTCAGTGGGGTCAGAGGTCCAGAGGATCGGGTAGGGTCTGGATCTAGGCAGTGGCAAGCTGATCAGTTACTTCAAAATTCACTCACTGATCACCTATGAAGTACATAAAAATATCCAGATATTCAGGGTGGTGAGGACAAGAGGTTGTGAAATGGAGCAAGGTAGCCTGCAGAGCTTAAGAGCTAGTTAAACAGCTCTTCCCAGAAGACTCCATAGATGAGATTCACGTAAATTTATACCAAATTAAATATGTTAAAGGACCCTAAGAAAAGCTTGACTATTTTTCCTTAGAGACGGAGTCTCGCTATGCTGCCCAGGTTTATTTTTAATTGATGGGCTCAAGTGATTATCTGATTTCAACTTCCAAGTTGCTAGAACGTTAGGCCTGCCCTGGTGTATATAGCAAGTTTGCTGTTTAACAGGGCTTCTCAACTATGATCTATAGACTTTTAATGTCATAATTTTGTGGACCAAAAGTGGAAGAGACTGGACATGAACAATTCAGATACATACAATATCCTAGACAAAGAGAATGAAAATATTCACTTGCATGGAGATTCACAGGCAGGTCTTCCAGAACCTTGTGTTTAAAGGGATCTTGTAATGACTTTGGTTTTAGGAGGAAAAGAAGCATTCTTTAAAAATTGGGCTGCCAAAACTTAAGGGTGGTATAGAGATTGTGGGAATGGCCAACCAATGATTGGTCCAGCCTGAGATCATGCCACAAGAATGAGATTACCCCTGACAATGCCTGGAGTGCCAGGCCCTAGAGGCTGGTTGGCCCAGAGACCTAGAATAGAACCAAACATGATTGGAGAGAAAAATTGCCAATGTAATAATGCCTAATGATATTCTGCTATACTCATAGATGGGCAACCACCCCAATTGTCATCAGAGAGCCTTCATCCAGTAACTGGTGGAAACAGATGCAGAGACCCACCATCAAACATTAGACCCAACTTGGGGAATCCTGTTGAAGAGAGGGAGGAAGGATTGTAGGAGCCAAAGGGGTCAAAGTCATCACAAACAAACAAACAAACAAACAAACCAAAAAAACCACAGAATCAGTTAACCTGAGCTCATAGGAGATCAGAGAGTCTGAACCAACAACCAGGGAGCCTGCATGGGACTAACCTAGGCTATCTATATATATGCTATAGTTGTGTAACTTGGTCTACTTGCTGGACTCCTAACAGTGGGAGCAGGGCCTGTCCTTAATGCTTTGACTGACTTTTGGGAACATATTCCTCATACTGGGTTGCCCTGCCCAGACTTAATACAAGGGGAGGTGTAGCAGGCTTTCTTTTTTGGGACACCAACCAACTCCCAAACCATGACATGGAGACTTATTATTAGTTATGAATGCTTAGGTTTAGCTTAGGTTCGTTTCTTGCTAACTCTTATAACTTAACCTGTTTCTGTTTCTCTTTCTCTGTTTTGCCCCAGGACTTTTTACCTCTCTTTCCTTCTGTATATCTTACTTTCACTGCTCCTTGTATCTGACTGGTGGCTGCTTGGCTTCGGGCCCCAGGTACGTCCTCTTTCTTCCTCCTTTTCTTCTCCTTCTCTCTCAACCTAGATTTCTCCTCCTACTTATTCTCTCTGTCTACCAGCCACACCTATCCCTCTTCTGCCTAGCTATTGGCCATTCAGATTTTTATTAGACCAATCAAGTGCCTGAGGCAGGCAAGGTGAAACAGCAACACATCTTCACATAATTAAACAAACGCAGCACAGATTTACATCACTAACAAAGGCAGCAGAAACAAATGTAACACGCCTTCACATAGTTAAAGTAATATTCTGCAACATAAACAAGTGTAACATACCTTTACATAGTTTACTATTCCACAGCAAGGAAGTGCTTAATTCTAGCACAACTTGGTATGCCATGTTGCCTCCATGGGAGGTCAGGCCCTTTTCTGAACAGAAACAGAGGACTTGGGGGAGGGGGTAGCAGTCAGTAGAGGAAGGGAGAGAATGAGAGGAGAGGAGGGATGGGAAACTGGTGTCGGGATGTAATATAAATTTAATTAATAATAATAACAATAAGAATTCCCCTAACATTTTCTTAGCTTTCTTGATTGGCCTTGTGACAGCCCCCAATTCGGAGACTGCTATGGAAACTGTGACCTAAGAAGATGATGTTAGAGCAGGAGTCTGGGAGCCTGGAACTCTGCACCCTTCTCCCAGGGAATATCTCATTGTGAGGAGACCACAGCGAGACCATCAGGAGATAAGCCTCTACTTGGCACATCTATGTAGGCCCTGCTACTAATCCATTTCTGGAGTATCACAAAGACTCAATAAATGATTGGCTTTGTTTAGCTGCTTCACAAACAGCTCCAAACAACTGACTTGCTTGGGAACTGAAGTTAGCTGATCTCAGCTCAGCACTGCTTGACTGAGAGCTGGAGGCAGGCCATCAGTTCTCTGTAAGTCCTTTGTCTTCCTTGCGCTAACAGGCCAGCTGAGTCATGTTCTACTCCCAGCAATGGCAGAAGCCCAAGTAGAAAAGGGAAATACATGGACCTTCTTAAAGTTCACTTGCAGAACCAACCAAAACTCTCACCTTTGCCCCTATCTGATCAGTACAGGCACTTCCACAGCCAAATCCAAAGCTAAGAATTAGGGAGGTTTACAAGTGTAGTGGGAAGAACTGGAAATGTATATTCTAAACTGGATAGCCTGATGGAGGGATGAAAACTTATGTCCCATAACTCAGTTTCCTGAAATCACTGATCTTCGGAAAAGCACATTTTTGTATTTGCTTGGGTGCAGAATTAGCAAAACAAGGAAGTTGGCTGCAATGAGGCAGGGAATAGCTCGCATCACAGATTCATAAGGAGCCTGACATACAGAGCCCTATTTATGCACTTAATGACTGCTACTGACAATTCATAGCATCTGACATTCTTCCACAAGCCAAATAATATCAATGGACAATCATAATTTTAAGCAGGGGATATGCAGAGAAAAACATTTTTCTATTTTCTTTAAAATTTCTGTGTGTGCGTATGTGTGCAGATGCAAGGGTATGCGTAGGAACATGTGAATGGAGGCTAGAGGCCAACCTTGAGTGTCGTTCTTCAGGAGCTATCCACTTCATTTTTGAGACAGGGTCGATCTCAGGGACCTGAGGCTCATGAATTTGAGTAGGGTGGTTGGCCAGCAGGTCCCAGGGATTCTCTCATCTCTTTTTTCCATGCTGGGATTATAAGCACAAGCTATCAGGCCCAGTTTTTTTTTTTTTTTTTTTTTTTTTTTTTTTTTTTTTAACGTGGCTCTTGGGAATTGAACTCAGATCCTCATGCTTGCATAACAAGCAAGCACTTTCCTTTCCCCAACTCCCAAAGCACGGTCTCGAGCCTACATATTACAACCCTCTACGGTTTGTCTTCGAAAAAAAAAAAAGTGTTTTCCCTGGAGAACTACAGCAAAATCCAAGCACCGGTGTCGCTTGCTCGTGCCTAAAAATTAATCATTTGTTGCTTAACACTTCATGAGTAGCACTAAAACCTCATTCATCTTCAATTAGCCACAGACAGGCACCTCACAACTCGCCACAGTTTTCATATCGCGAGAAGCCATTAGTCATTTCTGGGCAAAGGCGTTATGTCACCAGGTAGAAAGCTCCCTGCACACCATTAAGTGCAGGTCCATAATTATTCTAAAGAGGTGGGCTGCCTGTGATTTTGATTGATGTTGGTTGATGACCTGGGCCTGTTCCACCATGCCTGGATCCTCAGCATGTCCCCATCCCTACATTGCTTCTACCAGCTTGATCCTTCCCATAATGCCACTCACTGTTTACTTTAGAATAGTGCTTCAAGGATGGAGAGGGTATATTTTGTGATTTTCACAGACCGCGGGAAGCTGGCACTGAAATCTGAGTTTCTGAGACGCCTGTAATAAATTGAAAATGCATATACATTAAGAACTGAGAATGTAGACATGGAATTACACAATGAAAAGAGGTCCCCGTGCCCACCCCCAGCCCTCTGCTTCTTCTGCCAGCTGTCTTTACCACGTCCATCTGGCGCACTTTGACCAAGAATGGCTTCCAAGTTGCACTCACTGGACACTAGTTGAGTTATCAGCCTCTCCCATGGATCCCTTTGCCACAAAGTCTCTGGCCGCCACCACCCTTACCCAGTGTTAACACCAAAGAAATGCTCTAAGGTCCCAAGTCATCAGGGTTTCAGATCTCCCTGGGAAAATGATACTTAAACTACAACCAAGGAATTGTAATTGCTTTGGTAAATCACATTTTTGTCACCAGTAAGAAACTCTTCCCCATCCAGCTAAATTAGCCTTGAGTTCCTCCTTGTAAATCACACTTTTGAGACAGCTGCCATTCAGGTTCATGTACCTGCCTAATTCTATTCTGGCTCATTCTGTAGTTGGCCTGACAATGGATGCCCCCTAGCCTTGTATAATAGAGATAGAAGTTCTCTACAGGTGGATATCGAGTCGCTTTCTTCTCTTGGCATTATATTCACAATAGGGTTTATTTGCTCTGTGATAATTTCATAGGTGTACGCAGTATATCTTGATCAAATCCAACTCCAACTGCTTCTTCCAGTTTCTCTAACAACCCCGTCCTGCATTCATAGCTTTAAAAAAAAAAAAAAAAGGAATTTCTTTGTAACCAAGTCCCATTTGTGCAGAGTTGACAGTACTACGTCCATGTCCAAAGAAGTGGCATAACTCTCTCTCTTCTCTGACTCTGACAGCCTTTCTATCTCCTCTCCTTAGATGCCCCCTGAGCCTTGGAGTGTGGGAGGTTGTATACGGACACCTCATCAACTTTGACCAGTTTGGAGTCTCTACATCCACTGCTACCCAGGCAGAAAAAGACTTCTTTAGGCAAGGTTGAGAGCAGAACTTTTCTGTGGCTCTAAGCATAAATATTTAGAAGGCAGTTTGACAGCATGTCCATCAAAAACCAACAGTAGCAGGGGCATATTCTTGCCCCCCTCCCAATGCCCAGTGCCCATGACCTCCTGAGGCATGGGATATTGACCAGGTTTACAGAACTATCTTTTTTCTTTTTTTAATCCCATGTGTTGTCTCATCAGTGAAAGGCAGCTTGGGCCACTTGTACATAGTGAATTCATCACAGTGTTCAGGCAGAATTTCTAAATACAGAGAAAGGTGATTACAAAACAATTCATTATGTGACAAGCTTGGCTAGACTTTCCCACAGACACCTGTTTGATTGTTCATGCTAATCAGAACCAGAAAGAACATGGGTAATTGAAATTCTCTGGTGGTTTTTTGTTTTCTTTTTCTTTTTTCTTTTTTTTCTCGAGACAGGGTTTCTCTGTGTAGCTTTGCGCCTTTCCTGGAACTCACTCTGTAGCCTAGACTGACCTTGAACTCACAGAGATCTGCCTGCCTCTGCCTCCCGAGTGCTGGGATTAAAGGCGTGCGCCACCACCACCCGGCTGTTGCTGTGGTTTTGTTGTTGTTTTACTGTTAATGTGTCAGTTTAGCTTGGCTGAATTTAGCTTGAATTACATTTCGCTAGACTCCTTTTCTTATTGGCTGGGTCTCTGGTAAGAATGGACCCCAGCATAGAATTTTCTGGGAACTTCGTGAGGGAGCAAGTCCAATAGTACTCATTTCACAGGTCACACTTCACTTCACTTACCTGCTGGCTCAATTCGTTGACACGAGACAGGACCATTCCTATGGAGCCCCCTGTAACTTCTTTTTCTGCCTTTATGTTCAGCTCTATGGTGCATTAGCTTTGACAGGAAACCTACACCATCAAATGAGTGCAGCAAGGATGTGGACTTCAGTCCATTGCTGTGGACTTCAACTCAAGCTTGGGTATTTCAGCTAGGTTTCAGTCTTCACCGGACATCTCTCTCTCCTCCCAACTCTGAGCTCCAGGGTCTGGAGACTCCAGCATCAGACATGGAAACAGCAGCCTTTCAGAGATGATTTAACCACCAATTAACCTGCAACTATACAAGGTAAAAACCTCTGTTAAAATCCCTGTCTCTTCTCTATCCCTGTCATCATTGTCTGTAACCCGTGTCTTTGTGTCTACACCTTGACATATGTCTCTGCTATCTCTAGTGCTTTCTGTCATCTGTGTCTCTGTCACCTCTGTCTCTGTCTTTATCTCTTCTGTCTCTGTTTCCACCTTTGTCCCTGTCACACCTGTATCTATTTCTTTCATTTTTTTCCATCTCTGTCTGCATCTCTATCATCTGCATCTGTATCTCTGTCTTCTCTAAAATCTTCTGGTGTTTCTGGTCCTCTGGCAGATGTGGACTACTGTGGTCGATATGGTCGAATGCTTCCCAGTGGAATGACAGAATGACAGACAGAAGTGAGGGTCACATTCTGGAGCCTCTGGATAACAGCAAGAGGCCTGAAAGGTCGAGAAAGGCTGGCTGCTCTCTTCTAGGTTAAAGAAGGACTTTCTTTGCTTTCCCAATTCACAGACTACTTTTAGAACCAGACAACTGATTCTAAGTAGCTTGGTTATGATGTACCTTGATGTAGCTTCCTTCCTGTTTCTACTGTTTGGAGATTTAGAACTTATGTCTATGAGCTGATAATTTGCATCAACTTTTGAACACTTCTGATTGTGGCTTCTGCAAATACTTTCCCCCCATTATTCCTACTCACCTCTCATTCCTGGAATACAAGCAGATGGATCTTAACCTCCTTAACTTTGCCCTGAGGCTATATTCATTTTTTAAGAGTTTTCCTCTTGTACTTCTTTTTAAAGATAGTTTCTATTATAGCCTTTAGGTTGACTAATCTTTCCCCTCAAGTGCCTCTCTACCATTAATCTCTCTAATATCTCTTTCATCTTAGATTTTACAGTTTTGATCTTCAGTAGTTTGATCAATGTCTTTTTAAAAATATCTTTTTATGGGTCGGTGAGATTTCTCAGTGGGTAAAGGCATCTGCCCTAAGCCTGACGACTTGCGTTTGACCCTTGTGACCCACAGGGTGGGAGAAAATCAAATACCACTTATTGCCCTCTGACCGGGAGTGTGCCTCCCATAGATAAATATGGGAAAAAACTTTCAATATCTTTCACGACTACTTAATATGCTCCATCTTTTTACTTTCTTGAGTAAATGGCCATAGTATTTATAACTAGTCTGATGTCCATCCCCTACCAGTTCTCCTCTCTGCCATTTCAGGGTCTATTTCTATTGATCGGTTTTTCTGTTTACTGTGGGCCACACTTTACTGCTTCTAGACATGTCTAATAATTTTGACTAAATACCAAACACTTTTCATCCAGTGTAATGAATAACTATGTATTTCTAAGACATTCTTGAGAAGTATTCTTAGACAACTCTTTTTAGACTAACATTCATTACATGGGGTCACAGTGGTTTTTCAAGTTATTTTGTCTCTACTGATATTACTGATATACACAATTCATGAATTATGGGTTTTTTTTGTTTTTTGTTTTTGTTTTTTTTACCCTAGCTGGAAGCATTATATTTTAGATTCTGAATATACCCCAAAGGCCCATGGTGGCTACACGGTGGCACTCTTGGGAGGTGGTGAAACCAATGGTAGGAGGCCTTAGCAGAAGGAAGCTGGGTCCCTGAGGTTGTGTCCTTGAAGGAGATGTTGAGACCCTGGTATGTCCTCTGCAGGTTGCACACATTTGCTCTATGCTGCAGTCTTTTCCACGATGCTACCTTACTTCAGGCCTGAAACAGCAAAGCCAACCAAGCGTGTACTAAAACCCCTGAAATCAAGGGACAAAATAATTTCTTTAAGAGACAGAAAATATTCCTTTTTAAGTTGATTGTATCAGGTATTTTGCCACAGTAAAAAGTGGATTAACACCAGTGGGAAAAAACAAAACAACAACAACCAAAAAATAAAAATAAACCCACCTCTATTTCTCTTATTTTTAGACAATGAGTCCTAGAGTCTTTTCTTCAGAAATGTGTCTCAGTACTGGCTTAAATTTAGGGGAATCCTCTCCAGTCATCTCCAACACTCTCTCTCTCTCTCTCTCTCTCTCTCTCTCTCTCTCTCTCTCTCTCTGCTTAGCTCTCTCTTCCCTGAATACTTTGTGAACATTAGCTGCCTGGATCTGAAGTCCCAATCCTGCTAGGCCTTAAAAGAGACCTCCCCTCTGCACCAAAGCCTGGAAACTCCTTCTGGGAATAAATGAGAACATTTAACTCCAGGATACAACTTGCATGAGCCCTCTCAGGCCAGGCATCACTTTCTTGTGATTTCTATGTACACATGAAAGCTATTGCTTCATATGCTGTATCTGCTGTTCTTCTGATATTTGGGAATGATAAATCTGGTCCACGTTACTGCACCTTGGTAGAAATAGAAATTGTAGGCAAACTACTTGAAGGATAAAGGTTTTCATGATAAATCTGCTTAATCTGAAAATACCTTTAGTGCAAGTCAACTACTAAAACAAAATGCACCAAAAGCCCAGATATTATATCAAGTCACTTACACATATGAGCTATAATCTTTGATACTTTTCACAAAAAAAAATCAAACACACACAAAAAAAATCAATGGTATCCCCTGTTTGAAAAGTTTGTTTTTTAGTTATTTTCATTAATTATTGTGATGATAAACCAATGTCAGAAAGCACATAATGATAAGATCCTGTTTTCAATCCCTATAACTGAAGAGTGTTACATTTTGCTATAAGAATCCCTTTAAAAACACACTCTAATATTTAAAGAAAAATTTGAAGTAATTGTTTTAGGCTTTTTTTTTTTTTTTAAATAAAATCTGTCCTTTAGGGGTTGCTACAAATGATAACAGGGTGAGGTGGTTGAGGGCTAAGTGCTGAAGTATGACTAATGATTGAAGTGGACATCATCTTCAAAGTAGCACACAGCCTTAATTTCTAATGCTGTGTCCTAGAATAGGTTCATGTCCAAAGTGGCTCTGTGGGGATGGGGAGGTGGCTCAGTGGTTAAAATCACTTGCTGCTGTTCCAGAGGACCCGACTCCGGTTCCCGGTACCCAAGGCAGCTCACAAACATCTGCAGCTCTAGCTTGAGGGGCATCTTCTACCCTCTTCTGGACTCTGATGGCACTACACTCAAATGTACATATACATATAAATAAAAATAAATCTTTTAAAAAGAGTAGTACTGCATAGGTTTTAGATTTAAATCTCATTGTGTCCCTTATCCCATACTGACATTTCCCAAACTGTGTTTCAGAAAGTCTCCTGAACATTTTCAGGAAATGCTAATATGGACTTGGTGGATAAAAGAATCTCAGAGAATAAAGAAGTTCAGCACAAATTCTGAAAAGACCTGCATGCAGTGGTCTATTTTCAGATATGTATAATGCACAGTCATGCTAAATATGTGACAGGCCCTGTTTTGGTTTGTTTAAACCAACATTTTATTAAATTCCACACATCTTGAGGGAAATGAGTTATTTGAGAAATCAATTTGGCAAACTCTGGTCCAGGTATATAATTACAATGTGATGGTATGACTTTTGGGATTATTAGAACCATGCCATGGGCTGGACTCTGCATATTAGATATTTCTATTTGGTGGTTATTTTAATGCTCTGCCAAGTAAAATGTAGCCACGAGCCAGGTGCAGCTATTTAAATTTCAATTAAGATTAAAAAAAAAAACTTAAAGTCCAATTCTTCAATTACACAAGCTATATTTTTAAGTGTTTCATGAAAGTCTTCTAGATTTGTATTTCTGCTTGGTCCATACTAAATATCTCAAAAATGCAAGTTTTCATATATTTCTAAAGCACACAATAGCAACACTCTTGCAGAGTTCCCAGTCACCACTGAAAACATTAATTCATTAATCTTCATAAAAGCGTTGTGAAGTAGAAAGAAAATGCCTTCCTGCAGGGAAGCCCACAGGTGTTTCCATTTAAGGGAAACTTGAGTTGTTGGCTTTAATGGAATTGTTCCATTAGCAATTCACTGACGTCCCCTGTGGTCATCTGTATGTGCTGCAAGCAGATGTTATGGGCATTCAAAGCTGCAGCCTGAAGCCTCACCACTTCATGATAGGAAGTGAGCGAACCACACAGACACAGGCATACACAGTCTGTGACATGTGCCCCTGATCTCAGGTGCAGCTCAAGAGGGAACACGCCTTCTCCTCTTCGTCTGTTCTGTTTTTCCACACCAAACACCCATTTCAGTGACCAGCTTAGCAGGAACCAAACTCACACTAAGGGCTGGAGAGATGGCTCAGTGGGTGGTAGCTGATACTGTGCAGACACGAGGACCTGAGTTTAAATCCCCAGCAACCACACAAAACATTAGGCAGAACTGTGTGTGTCTGTAATCACACACACGGGGAGTGGAGACAGGTGGTGGACTTGGGGTTCAGTGAGAGATTCTATCTTTAAAGGAATAAGGTGACAGTGAGGGAAGACACCTGACATCCTCCTCTGGCCTCTGTGTGCTTGCATGCATGTGGACATACACACTGGCACATGCAGGCACACATATTTTAAATGTATGTTTAAAATGCATGTGCAGATGTCAAAGGGGAAACAATGCTCCTCACGTTTTTATAACAAACTCCATCGAACACAGGAGCCCCCATTGCAGGAAGACATGGGAACAATAACCCTAAGCTTGCTACTAACAGTGACACAAGTCTCGTCCCTTTTAGATGACTTGTTATACAAATTGCTAATTGGTCTTTTAATAAAAAACCTGGAGCGAGATATTGGGGTAAATGCTGAAAGATCAGAGAGACAAAGGAACAAGCCACTGCCACATCTTACCTTACCTTACCATCCTCAGCTTGAAAAAGCTTCTGGTTCCTGTCTCCTCATGCCTTATATACCTTTCTCCACCCAGCCATATCACTTCCTACCTCAACCTCTCTGGGCTGAGATTAAAGGCATATGTACTACCCAAGCAAAGGCATGAGATCTCAAGTGCTGGAATTAAAGGTGTGTGACTCCCAAGTATTGGGATTAAAGGTGTGTGCCACCACTACCTGGCTCTGTTTCTCTCCTAGACTGAGTCAATCTCATGTAGTTCAGGGTGGCTTTGAACTCACAGACATCCAGATGGATCTCTGCCTTCCGAGTACTAGGATTAAAGGTATGTGCCACTGCCTGGCATCTATATTTAATCTAGTGGCTTGTTCTGTTCTCTGATCTTCAGGCCAGTTTTATTAGGGTACACGACATATCACCACAATGACTCAGTTTGGCTAACACTCTCTTCTGTATTCCTCAGTAGTTCCTCTCCCGAACAGTGCTGGGAGACAACATGGAGGGAACAGAAGGCTGCTTCAGGGTCTACCCTGAGGATAGTCTCTGTGGGTTATTGGATTGAGTGAATGGCACTACAGGACGTCTGCTTGCATTTGAATTTCAGACTAGGGACAACTTTTATCCTAAGGCTGGGCATTGACTTTGCCTGCTTTACTATAGCTTTTCCTTTTCTTCTTCCTATCTCTTTTCTCAGGATGCTTTCCTTAACGCTTTGGCTTCCCCTCCCCCAACACGTGGGGCTTCCTCACTCTTTCTCCAAGCCTCCTCCCCACCATGTGTCTGTTTGTTGGCCATGTGTCTAACCTCCATGACTACTTAAATGGCATGGCTTTTTCCCTTCTCTCCCCCAGGCAGCTGCTGAAGTTTATAGTTTGATGGCCCTGGAGCTTTGCTTTTAAAATCTAATAAAAGAAATGGGGTTGGGATTTGGATCCCTGCCTCTCTCAGCCATCATCAGAGAACCTTTTTCTTTCAGTAGGTGGGAATTAGCACAGAAACCCACAACTGGACAGTATGAAGAGAGTGGGAAGCATTGGAGTACTCAGTCCTAAATAGGATGTCTTCACCAAACCCTTCCCTCGGGGCTCAGGGAACTGTGTGGAAGAAGGAGCAGAAAGATTGCAGAGCTGCTAGGTGACCCCGAAGAAACAGTGCCCTCCAGACACAATAGGACCTGTTGTAAGCATGGACTCGCAGAGACTGTGGTGACGTGAACACAGACCGCACAGGTTCGAGCCAGACAGCTCCCAGCACTGACACTGGGGGAGTGGACACAGGTTCCCGCTCCTAATCAAGAAGCTATCTGCAATTGATAACTACTTGTAAAGGAAAAATTAGTCTTCTCCAGTGAGGTTCACTGGGTATATTAACCACACTTCAGAGCAGGCCTCATGCCCAAGAGCAGATGGTCAACACAAAATGAGCTCAACGGTGTTTTTGTAGACTTTTGTCTAGTATAGCTTTGTTTGAGCATTTTTTTTTTTGTCTTACTGGTTTTTGCTTACATATTTTGGTTTCTGATTTTGTGATTCTGTGGGGTGTGTGAGTTTCTTATTTTATTTCTCAGAGAGAGAAAGAAAGGGTCTGGAGTTGGGTGGGTAGGGAGGTAGGGAGGATCTAGGAGGAGTTGGGAAAAGGGAAAAGTGTGCTCAGAATATACTGTATGAGAACATTTTTTTCATTTAGAAATGTTAGTAACATTGTTCTTGAGCTTTCAGTTGGGTTCATTCTTAAATTCTTTTATTAACGAGACTAGGAATCTCCAAAAGGAGACATCTATTTCCCCATAGCATGACGTCAGCTAAAGATTCCAATCTGACTTTGTGGGTGAATGATTGTTTTTTCCTCAGGAAGGTTTTGGTACTGAAGTTGTGAAAATATCATGAATTTTAAAATCAAGTATGTTTGGGCTTGGATCCTGGCTTTTCTTGTAAAGCCATGTGGTTTTGGCCAAGTTGTGTGATTTCCTATCCTTACCAAACTTAATAAATCTAGTTTAGTTGGCTGAAATAATTAAGCAGGCATGATCATTACTATTGCCAATTTGACATGGTCTAAAATCACCTAAGATACAAGTTGCTTAGCATGCCCATGAGGTTGCACATAGATTAGACTAATGGAGGTAGAAGAACCCACCTTGACTGTGGGTGACACTATTCCCTGGGCTGGGGTCCCAGACTGAATCAGAAGGAGACAGAGAGCTGGATGATCGTATGTACTCATTGCTTTCTGCTTCTTGACTGCCGATATAATGTGATTTACTCATCATGATAGGTCACACACTCAAACTGGAAGCTAAATCTGTCCTTCTTTAAGGTGCTGTGATTAGTGTGGGGGGCCCAAAACAGCTTGACCACACAGCTGCCATGACAGGCTTAGAGGCCCAGACACAACTGCCATGACAAGCTTACTGGCAGATAACACCAGGATACAGAAAAGCTATAAACTGACACCATCCAAGGATCCACCCAGGGATGGGCCAGCATCTAAGGGAAGTACTCGACATCCCAAACATTTCAACCATTAGATAAGATTAGATAAATCTGCCAGATGTCCCTGAGCCTAGCACACACCTATTTCCCCTTTTTACAGATACCCTTAGACAAATGTCAGCGAATCAGGGTCCTGAACCCTGGAAATACCCTCACCCCAACCTCTGCTATGATAAAACCCCTACCCTGCCTGGGATCAGGGCTCTCTGCTATTACCGTTGCATTGAAAAGCCTGAAATAAAGGCTCTTTGCTTTTACATATGGGATTCAGTCTCCATGATGATCTTTTTTTTTTTTTTTTTTTTTTTTTTTTTTTTTTCCTCTGTGTAGCTTTGTGCCTTTCCTGGAACTCACTCTGTAGACCAGGCTGGCCTCGAACTCACAGAGATCCGTCTGGCTCTGCCTCCCGAGTGCTGGGATTAAAGGTGTGTGCCACCACCGCCGCACGGCTTCCATGATTGTCTTTTGGGGATCCCTGTGATCTGGGCATAACAGTTAGAACATTTTATTTCAGCAATAGGAAAAATAACTAACAGAGTGAAGTAGTATTATAATGTTGCCAGCACCTACATGGAATGAATAAAGTGCGTAACTTAAAAGGTCAGTGGACTGCATTGCAGAAGAAATTTGCTTTGTGTATTTGGTTCACCTTGGTTCTGACTCATGTTTTTGGCCTATGGACTGCAGAACCTTGGGAGGTTCTGATTTGCGGTCCCTATGTGCCATTGACTGGTTTATTTCTACCCAAGGCCAGAAGCACAGAAGACTTAGGGGTTTAGCCACATAAGGCTGATCCCTTCATTTTGTAAGAAACCCAGGCCTTGCTCTCCAAGTTGTATGGGTCACTCAAATGGCATAAAGAAGCCTGACACAGAGGAAAGGCATGGGTGCATCCTAGGCTGGGTCCAGCTGGATGAACTCACAGTGCAATGGGGCAGCTTGGTACAGGTCCACTGGTGACTGTCATTCCCTAAGCTGGTTGCTCCTGTGTCATGACCTTCTGGGGCAGCTTTTCTTATTCTTGAATTTGTATTTTCCAAGTCTCAGTCTCCAGACTTCCTGTCAATTCCATGAGCTACTAAATATTCTCTTAATAAATTCTTTGTACCTACTATTTGTATTAGAAAGCACCCATATTTTAATATTAAGTGGAACCCATATTTTATATTTTTTTGGTTGTGAGCCTAGCCTTTAACAGCTGAGCCATCTCTCCAGCCCAGAACCCATATTTTAAAGAGGTCAATTAGGCTGGTGAGATAATTTAGCATTTGACGCCAAGACTGACGAGCTCTATCCTTGGGACTGAAATGGGGAGAGAGAGAAAGGACTCTTACAAATTGTCCCCTGACTTCTACACATGTGTGGTGACACATGAACACATACACACAAATACATATACCCCTACAGAGTACATGTACACATGCTTCTAGAGAAGTTCAACGTATTTTAATTAGTTTTATTTGGTAGCTCTAGAATTTCTTTGAACTAAAATGGTCTTCCTAGGCAACTGCATACTCTTTCACGAAAACATGAAACTGTCAAAAGAGCAGTGGGTTTAACTGAAATAAATTGTCATCTCCCAGGAAATTCTGAGGCCAGTGCAGAGTGGGCAGACATTTTTCATGGGCTAGCATTACCTCTCTGCAAAGCTTAACCTAATATCCCTCCAAATTAATGTTCTGAGAAAGACCAGCCTTCCCAGCCTGCTTGGTTAATCCAATTCCTCTCCTACTCTCTCTGCCTCCTGGTCAGTTGAAGATGCTCTGACTATTTCTCATTTGCCAATTACTGAGGAGACCCACATTCTCTTTGAAAGGTGGAACTCTGCCGTCTTTGGATGATCCTGACATTCCGGGAGCCTCACATTTGCTCAGGTTTCTATCCTGTCCCCAGGCTCACACTGTGCCCACTGATGGCCTGTTGGAGCCTGCACTTGAGCTCAATGTCCTCATGTTCTGTCACTGTGCTGTGGGGTCTGCTACTTCCTGCCCATCAATCATATTGACAGCTGGTCTCAGAAATAGTTTTTCTTGGGGCTTGAGTCCAGAGTATGGGCTTTTTTTATCCTCTCTTTCAGGACTCTATTTAATAGAAAATACATAAAATTGGGGAGGATGGAGAGAAGAGGAGAGGACCTCATAAGCCCCCTATTTTCACAAAGCATTGGAGTTCTAACCATGGCAGTATGATCATAGACAACATTGCCATTTATTTAGTAATTGCTCTGGGCCACACATTTAGTGAGGTGCTAAGCAAGGGTTATATAATATGCTTTAATTCTCTTACTGACAAAGTGAAATAAATATTACCATTTTACAGAGGAGGGACCAGAAGCACAGAGCAGTTAAAAAAAAAAACCAAAAAAAAAAAAAAACCAAAAAACAAAACAAAACAAAACAGACCACTTCATAAAAGGTGAAAGCGTTCCTCTGAGATTGCTACTCTCAAGCATCCTCATGCTGATCCCAAAGCTACTGGATCATATAACAAGAACTAAAACTGGGTTAACCCAAAGGACCTTTGGAATATTGAAATATCTTCTCCCAAATATACCTAATTCCTGGAGGTTAATATACAGAGTCACAAGTGGCCAAAGTGTAAAGATAAGTTCCTGTGGAGTCCTCAGCTGTAAATGAGACCTGTGTATCACACCTCCTTCCTTCAACGCTTAGGGAACATTGAGCAAGAGTGGGAGGAAGACTGTAAGATTCACAGTTTGGGGAGGGTTGAGGCAAATCAGTGTCTTCTAGCTATGCTAGGGCCACTTCACTCACAAACTCACAGCAGATGGTGATCGTCTACATAAGACGTGCACAAGATCAAGCCAGTCAACCTTCCAACATGAATGAGGGAGTGGAATACAAGCTCCCACCCATACTTAAGGAGCTATTGAGAGTTAATGGGTGCAATAGAAAAGTCAGTTTTCTTTAGGAATGAAGTTCCTGATAGATTGGCCATGCCCCAAGCATATAGGTAGCACAGATTTTGGACTCAGTGGATCATAAAAAATATTAAAAATCCCACTTAGTTGGTAGGATGAGAGGGTGGGTTCCAGGGAGTTAGGCACAGGGTGAATATGATTTAAATACATTATATTCATGTATGAATTCTCAAGAAAACCAATAAAATATATTAAAAATAGACTGTCTGCTTTCTCATCTCCAGATCAACATGCTAGATTACGTAGAGAATGAGTATTGAGGTTATGGATGGAACTAGGTTTGCCGATCTGCAGTTTTTAAAATGGCGAGATTGTCTTGGGTTTTCTAGATGAACAGAAAACAATCACAATGGTCCCTTTAGCAGTTGAGACACAGAAGTGAAGATGCTACCTGCCTGGCTTTGAAGGTAAAGGAAGGGAGGCACAACCCAGGGGTGCAGGCAGCCCCTGTGAGCTGAGAATGGCGGGAAACAGATTGTCCCCTCCAGTCTTCCAATAGAATGCAGCCTGATAGAATGTGACTTTAGCCAAGCAACTCAACATGGACTTGTGACTTGCACAAGGGGACTCATGTGTACCTATAGATATATCTGTCTGTCTATCTCTCTGTCTACCTGTCTGCCTATCTTTCTATCTGTCGTCTGTCTATCTTCATATAGCCCAGGCTAACCTTAAACTCCCTATATAAGCAAAGTTGAGTGTGGTGGCTATGAACCATTGGTCTTTATGTATTTACTTCTCAAGTGCTGAGACTAAAGGCATGTGCCACCATGCCCAGCTATTCGTATTGTTTTAAATCGCAAATTTTCTACAGATTTGTTATAGTGATGGGAGAAATCTAGCACAAGATCCATGTCCTGGGAGATATTCAAAGGATGGGAGGTAGAGAGAGGGGGAAGGAAGGACAGAAGCTACCTAGGCTGGATCTGGATGGGATGGATGGGGATCCACTGGGAACAAGCTGGAAATGGATCTCCTGTGCTATGCTAAACACATTTTACCTGGAAAGAATAATCTAAATGATGGCAATTAAATTTTATTAGGGCTTTGTCTTAGGATTCCTATTTTTGTGGTGAAACACCATGATCAAAGCAACTTGGGGAGGAAAGGGTTTATTTGACTTACACTTCCACAGCACTGTTCATCATCAAGGAAGTCATATGGGAACCCAAACAGGGCAGGAATATGCAGAGGCCATGGAGGGGTGCTGTTTACTGGCTTGCTTCTCATGGCTTGCTCAGCCTGCTTTCTTATAGAACCCAGGACCACCAGTCCAGAGATGACACCACATAATGGGCTGGACCCTCCTCCGGTGATCACTAATTAAGAAATGCTCTATAGGCTTGCTTGTGGAAAGATTTCCTCAGTTAAGGTTCCCTACTTTCAGATGACTCTAGCTTGTGTCAAGATGGCATAAAACAAGCTAGAATACACTCTATTATACATTAACTATTTATGTACATTTTAATGTTTATTGTACTTATTTAAGGTATACAAAATGCTATTTTGGTGTACATGCAAACAAAATTATTAGTGTGGTTGGGAAAATTGACATATCCATCTCCCTTTATACTTCGTGTGTATGTGTGTATATGTGTGTGTGTGGTGTCCAGACGCATGCATGCATGTATATTTGAGAGCCTCTGAAATCTCTTCTTTCAGCAAATATTCAGTATACAGTGCAACATTTTTATCTGCAGTCCTGCTAGAGTAAATTAAAATGTAGACAGAGCCTGAAGAATCCTTGAACACACAAAGCCTCACAAATGACCTTAACCTTGTGTGATTTACAAACATAAGTGAAAGTGAACTTGGGCTACTTCTTATATATGCTTCTCTTAAAGAAAAAATGAAACTCCTGACTAATCAATCAAAACCCACCAACTAACTTATAGTAGAGACACTTCCCACAGGCCTGACTCAAATAAGGCAACTGTACACCACACCCTTGTGATGATTATTGAGGCTCCACCCTGAAAGGAAGAGAGAAGATCAACAGATAAAAGAGAACTTCTCCAGTTGAGCCAGAAGGCAGAGGAGCTACCAGGCTGGAGTCCTGGTAATGCCTATATGGTGAAGGAGACTTCTGGAAATCCCCCACGCAATTTCTGCTTATTTGATTTAGTCAGAGCTATTTATATGACTTCATCTGACTGCAGGGGAAATTAGTCATTTATTTTACTGTCAAAATTCTCAATTGCAACCACAATCGATCTGTTAGTAAGAAACAGGGGAGACTGGTTATTGAATGGTGTAGTCATCGAAAGAGGACATTTAGCCCTAGAGGGAAGTTCTCTTATTGACCTCTATACTTATCCAAGGCTCCTTGTTATGCAGATGTTCATTTAATTGCCTTAAAATCACAACCAAGGTGGGCGTGGCAGCTCAAGCCAAATTGCAGCACTCAGGACACGGAGGCAATATTGTTGAGTTTCAGGCCAGCCTGGGCTACAGTGTAAAAGCCTATCTCAAAGCATCTACAGACAGCCAGGCATTTAAGTGACTTTCTTAAATGGTATAAATCAGATCAATAACCAATACTGGAACACAATGTTTAGTATAGAAACACCACTTTTTGGTTTGGTGTAGAACACAGTGAATGGAGTCCAGGGCCTCACACATGCTAGACAAATGCTCTACCATTGAGTCACACCACTCCTAGCCTGTGGCACTTTTTTATGGGTCTCAAAGTTATGTACAACAATGAGCAGTCCTGTCAAATTATTCAAACTAAGTTTGCTTATTATATTTTTTTTTTAGGTAAAGCAAACATTAAACTTTGTTCCTAAGGTATGTTTCCATGGGTACATGGAAACATGTTCCTCGTTTTCCTCAATCCAGAAGTGATACAAAATGATTATAACCCAGAATTATTTTAAGAGTTAAACAAAGTATTTTAAGAATTAAACACAGCATGTAACATGTGCTTGACACGGAAGACATTGGTACAAAGCAGCAATTGTCAGTTTTCTAACAACAATAATCTTACTCATTTTATAAATTGGAAAATGAAAATAGCAGAGTGTTCTGATGTACAGTGTGATATTGTGACATATACATACATTGGGGAATGGCCACATTTAGCAATTATCTTGTGTGTGTGTGTGTGTGTGTGTGTGTGTGTGTGTGTTAACATACACATTTACTTTTTGTGTATGTGGAAATATTTATAATCCACTCTTTCCGTGGGTTTGTGACTACTCTAGTCATGGTAAATTACAGCAAATCTTTTGAACTTAGTTTCCTTGCCTGCCTGAGATTTTGTGACCTTTGATCCACATATCCCCAAACCTACCACCTTCCTGGTGCACTGAGTAATCACCATATTGATCTGCTTCTAGGATGGTGATGATTTTTTGAAAGAACGTCTATGTAGGAATATAATGGTATTGAAAGGTGAATTCTTTGAAATTCTTTGCTTGTATGAATACTTTGTAGTATCATTTGTTCAGTGATTGACTACTCTGATTAAAAAAAAAGTCATACAATGGAATTGTACTGATGTCTCAAAATAAACTAAAAGAAGAGGTAGAATCAGAGACCTAGGACTCCAAGTGTGACTGTGCTAGTTAGCTTCAACTGTCAATGTGGCACAGCCTAGAGACACACCTGAGAAGGGAGTCTCAGCTGAGAGATTACCCATATCAGATTGATCCATGAGCATGTCTTTGGGGGATTGTCTTGCTCGACAATTGATGTAGAAGGTCCACTCTGGGAAATACCACTCCTTGGGTGTCGCTAGGTCTAATGGCTCCCTCGGGGGAGGGGGTGAGAAGGCACAGCGTCAACAACACAGACACCGGGAGTCAAATGAAAGAAGAACAGCAGACTCATTTATTCAATAATGGGGAAGGCCTTATATACCCTCCTTCCAGCACCCAGGCTGTGTCCTGATCTGGTGACATTGTGTGGTTGCCCTCATTAGCTAGGCATGATCAGGAACTCTGACAGTGCCTGTTTCTAGGCCCTCAGGCAGACTCCAGGTTGGCTCATAAGGAAGTACATTATGTACATGTCTTGGCAACTGGTTTGAGCCCATTTTCTCAACCCTATAGGCCTGACCTACTACACTTGGGCAACTCATTGAGTAGCATAAAGTGAGTTAAGCGTGAGCCTGAGAGACAGCCAGTGGCATTCCTCAATGGTTTCTGCCTGAAATTACTGTGTGAGTTCCTGACTTGACTTCCTGCAATGATGGAGTGGGACCTGTAAGCTGAACCTCGTCCTTTCTTCCCCAATGTTGCTTTGGTCAGAGTGTTTCATGGCAGCAGCAGAGATAAAACTAGAACAGTGACTCAGTATCCCTAAGACCTTCCTTTCATGTCTAGTAACACAATGGCAACTCGAAGAAGTCTGTCCCATTATCCATAAGTAAAAAAAAGTGCTTTATGTATTTGTTTTCAAAATGAGTCACAGTTGGGTGCAGCTGGACTCAAGTTCCAGGTTTTCCAAAGTCTTGGTGGTCCCCACAGCCATGTGTGTCATCTTGGAATTTTGGAGTTGGTGTGAAGCTACCAAAATCTTTCCGTATCTCCATGCTGTTGCCATTAACGTGAGATCATGGCTGCAGAAGTAGAACAACAGGAATGCAACAATAGAGTTGTGACTCTCAGTCTTCCCCCTGCACTTGGGATTTGACCTTACTGTAAAAGAACGTCACAGCTAAAAATACCACTTGAATGAGAATGGAGAGCAAACATTTGTGAATATACTTCAAGCTCTGTGCAGTGTTTGTGTACATTAACCTCACAACCTCAGAAATGTAACAGAGAAATGCTTAGCCTTGCAGTGGCAAGGCTACTATACATACAATTCTAATAGCATGATGGCACAAAATGGCTTTGATGTCATCAAAATAATACACAGTACATGCAAAATGAAATTGTTTGAAGTGTTTGTCTGTGAGTGATCACTTCTTAGCACTGGCAAAAAACTATGTAAATAAAGGAGGCAGGGAGGAAGAAAACTTAATTTTTCAAAGAGGAGGAAATTTAGGGGACTTTTAAATGAGGAAAAAGCAAAATGAGTCTAAAATCCCATTAAGGTGAAATATACAAACGAAAGAACCTACGTTGTTCTGTTAAGATCAGTTTTGTGCCAGAGTCTTGGGTCTTGTGAAAGGAATACAGATTCCATCCCCAGTAAACAAGCAGTAAACAGTATAGGAAGGAGAGGGGAACTGTTAAGAAAAGGAGGCAAATGAAGAAGAATGAAAGGAATAGGAATTCCCAACACCATAAAAGTTTATTTTCCCCAAGACTGGAGAACTTTGTCCTCTTCCCATCATGGACTTCTCCACCAGGGTGTTTATGGGGCCCTGTGCTGAGTAACAAAGGGGCAGGTGGCATTGTTGATATAAAGTGATTTGTAAAAAGTAGATGCACCTTTTCTTAGTTGTACTATTTTCATTTTTTGTAATGCTGAGGATGGAACTCTCTCCTATTTTAAACACTGACAGCTAACTATAATTGTAATAATTTGATTACCAGAACTAAAGTGACTTGTTTTTCTAGATTCTTCTATCCTTCATTGCCCCCTGGTAAATAGCCAGCCAGAGAAGATATTTACTTATATTATATATTCTTAGAGAAAACTGAGTCTTCCCCTCCTAGCACCTGAGGACTGTCAGTTGCTTCTCATCTGGGGGAGGAACTCCATACCCAACTCCCTCCCTGTACTGGAGTTCATTCTGGATTGAGTTGGCATAGGTCTTGTGACACTACCATGAGTTCATATGAGCAGATGCCCTCCTGTGTCCAGAAGACTCCACCCCCTTCTAATCATCCACTGCCTCTAGCTTTTACACTCTTTCTGCCCCTTCTTCCTCAATGATCCATAAATCTTCAGGGAGTCGTGGTGGTAGTGTATATGTTCCACTGAGGAGGCAAATGAAGTATTCATTCTCCAGTATCATATTCTCTTCACTTTGGCCAGTTGTGGATTTCTGTATGAATCATCATCTACTGTAAACAGAGCTTCTCTCATGGGGACTTAAAGATGCCTTAATCTATGGGTATAATGATATGTTATTAGGAACTGGTTTAATACTATGTCAATTCAGCAGAATAATAGCTGTAAGTTCTATCCAAGGGTTTCTAATCTATCTAGCCATCTGTTCATAACCTGATAATGGTGATGGATATTGGTTTTATCTTGTGGAGAAAACTTATTAAGAAGACAAATTAAGCAGAAAGTGGTTGATTCCTCCCACACCATACATGCCACTGTTGCACTAGCAAGCAATGTCTTGTCAGGCCAGTGATTCCTGTAGCTCACAGAGTTCACAGTTGAGTAAGACTGATGATTACTTTTCTCCTTCAGGAACACACATAGCACCTCCCTGTACTATGAAATCTAGCCAGTAGGAATATTAGCTTTGAATATTTAGATATGTTTCATCTGCATAGAGGCCAGAATATTACTAAGGGGCATTCGTGGTACTAGAGATAAAATGCATTGGTCTAAATGGGACTTTTGGAACAGAAAGGCACAAATCTGGGTGAGGGAGAGGAGGGTAGAGGAAGGAAACTGGGAGAATCAAATAATACTAATCTTGACAAAGAAGGCATATGGAAACCTATGGCTGTTGAAGCTTCCTAAACTATATCTATGTACATACATAAAAAGAATAAAATGCAGTTACCTTACAACATTGATCCTGACCTCCACATGTACATGCACACTCCATATACATATCCACATGCACATGGACATATCACACACACACACACACACACACACACACACACACACACACACACACATGAATGCACCAGAAAAGGCTTAATTTTGTTAAAAAGTTGTGGTTTTGCTAAAATAAAAAGAAAAGAAAAGATACAGTAGGTCAAAGAAGACAATAGAAGGCAGCTCAGCTTCTCCTAGTTAAAGGCAACTGTGGTTTCTGCAGGTATAGTTATTTCCTCTGTCTCTGCAAACTGTACACAGAGCACCCCGCCTGGTTTCAGGAACTCTGTCCCTGGATAAATGAACGGCTGTCTAGGTTATCAATATAATTCTTTTTCTTGAAAATCATTAGGATTTAGCCTTTGATTTTTAATCTGGGGACACAGGTCATTGTCCTGACCATAGAAAAATATGGCCCCACCCATAACTATTGCTGAGGTTCAACATGAGGACTAAAGTTGAATGAAGAACTCTTTCATTTGGAGTCATATTATGTCATTTTGAGAGAATTTAGGAATACGATGGACTTTGGGATATTTGACTGAAACAATTTGCCTTGCTGACAAGTGGTAATAGCCATACAAAGATTCTTGACTAGTTGCTAGTCATCTTTCCAATGACTGCAATAATCAGCTCCTGGGAGGAGAGTTATTTATTTTATTATTATGACACATATGTGGTGATGGCGGTGGTAGTGGGGTGTGTATGTGTGTGTGCTTGCACACATGTCATGGCATGCACGTGAAGGTGAAAGAACAGCACTCAGGAGTTGGCACTCTCCTCCCATCTCGGGTACTCAGGCACAATTCTGCAGCAAGCACTTCAATCCACTGGGCCATCTTACTGATTCAAACAAATTATTTTAAAGTCACAATCTAAAGATTTTCAGCCCATGGTTCCTTATTCCTGGTGCTTTGGGTCTATGGCAGAAGCACATGGAAAAAGATGTTCATCTCATGGTGCCTATGGAGCCAAGAGGAGGGGAAGGGCTGAAATATCAATGTCCATTACAAACGATCACTCTCCAAAGACCTCACTTCCTCTCCCTACACCCCTCCTCTCAAAGGCTCTACTACCTTTGAGCACCACAGAATAGGAACTGAACCTTGAACACAGCCTTTGGGGAGATATTAAAGATTGAAACAACAGCATTGAAAGGTTAATGGTTTAATGCCCATGTGGCCATGAGACAGAAAATAAATTAGAATATAAAGACTATTGGGGTCCTACTTTCATAGGCTGACAAGTTGGTTAGTCGTCTAGGTAGATCTTAGTTTGGCTCTGGCATAGGGATGCTGGGTCAGAGTTTTAGAGCCCTTAGGAAAGTCCAGTCCTCTGCTTTCTAGCCTAAAGTTCTGCCCAATTCAGGCATTTCTACTGCAGCAGCCCCAGCAGCAGATGGCAGTCTTGCCCATGACTGAATTTTCAAGGTGCCAGGAAATCAGTTTTTCCACCTAGTTCCATGCCACTGATAGATTATTTGAGAAGTAAGGATCTTATTAATCGTGTTGAAATGAATTCTTCTCTCCAGAAATTCTCTTGCATATTTCGTGTCTGCTTTCTGGACCACTTCAATTTAGTCTTTATACTTTCTTACTGACATTCATTAGCTTTTACAGTGGTTGTCAGAGCAGCTGGCTCTTTCCATCAGCCTAAATTCCCTTCCCTGTGAGGCACATGGACTGAACATGACATCCAAGAGTGCTCTGCTTTGTGGAGAGCCTCCATAGGACCGTGATTCCTGACAAACATGATGCAGAGCACAGGACGGGGGATGCTGCTCTGTGGGAGAGCACTGACCCGACATTCACAGAGCCCTGGGTTCTATCCCAAGGGTGAAAGTAGAGTATACATGAATAGTACATGAACAGATCCTGAGACTGAGTTAGAATTTGGGTTTCCTGTTGGGGTGCTTTTTCCTCTAATGGATTCTCTACCTTTTGTCCTCTGTGCAGGGTACTGAAAGAGGCTACTCTTGACTAGTACTCCACTCAGGTGTCCCTGCTGTTTTGATCCTGGTTTATGTGAGCCAATGAGAAATGTCTATAGAAAGAGAGAGAGAGAGAGAGAGAGAGAGAGAGAGAGAGAGACAGAGACAGAGAGACAGAGACAGAGAGACAGAGAGACAGAGAGGGAAAGAAACCAAGGAGATACTCCACAAAGCCAGTCCCTAGTACCTATTACTTATTAGTTCCCTAGCTCTGTAATAGACTTTTACTCAAATCCTCCTAGTTAACTCTTGGAGAATGCAACCCCTTTTTCTAGCACCCTGGTGGGCACTGAAAGCACACAGACATAAACATGTTGAAGCACTTGAGCTGCACAAGAGCAGGTCTCCTTGAGTCTGCATGTGTAAACCAATTTGTCTTAAGCTCCCATATGATTTTTGAACACGGCCCCCAGGGAGGTATTAAAGTTGGTGCTGAGGACTTGTGACTCTTGTTTTTATAGTTACCTTAGCCTGCCTTCTCAATGACTTGCCAGCAGTGTGCAGGTTTTATGATCCTGTGATCTTCATTTCTATCCATGGAGAGGCAGTATAGCATCGTGAGGAACGCTGAACTTTTGGAACAGGGAATTCAGTTAGAATCATAAGCCATGTAATACTGAAAAGGGAACCTAAACTCTATGAGCTTCAACTTCTTTTTAATACAGGGAGTATCTGGAAGATTTGGTGTGCACTTAGCAAATATGCCTGCCCATCTCTTATACTCTGTTTGGCCCACAGTAGGGATTCAATAGGTGGTGATTCATACATAGAAGGGGAATGATGACTATTTCAAAAAAACATAATGGGAATAAGGATCCCTCCTGAGCTGTGCCACTTGAGAATGGGAGAAGCATGAACAATGTATGAATGGTGGTGGTGGTGGTGGGGGACAGACAGTAGACAGGAAATTGTTTGCATGGATTTCCAGAAAGGAGAAAATAATCTTACTGGCAACTGCAAACATTTGAAAAGGTGTGAATGGGACCTTTCTTTGGACTCCTGATTATCTCACTGCTTCTTTATTTCTCCCACTGGCCTTGTTCACTGAGTTTTTTCCGGTTCTCTTCTCTACACCCAACACACACACACACACACACACACACACACACACACACACACACGAGACAGATAGACAGAGACAGACAGACAGATGACACACAGAAAGATGCACATACAGACACACAGAGACACAGAGACACATAGAGAGAAACAGAGACAGAGAGATGGAGAGAAACACAGAGAGACAAAGACAGGGAGAAGGGCAGAGCTCATTTGGAGTGAGCACTGTCCCTCTGAATTTGCCAAGGTATTTCCCTCCTCTTTGCCAAGGCATAGCTTTTGATATGGGTTAGCCCTATTTGTTTCCTAATTCATTAGTTCCTGCTTCCGTATGCACCACTACACTAGTGTCGCTTTCCTCACAGTAGTTAGTCTTTTATTAGTATTGTTCAAAACAATCATTTCTTTTCATTCTGCTCTAGTTTTTTTTTTTTCAGAAGAAGTCTTTTGTGCTGTCCTGTTCTCTAAACAGTCTGAAAATTTTGTTTAGATTTTTCTTTTGATACGATGATTATTTAGGAGGGAGCTTTAAAATGGCTGTGATGTAATTTCTAACTGCATTGCAATCAGAGAATAACATCAGCACACATTCTTTTGATGTTGTTGTTTAAGCCTAGTATGGAGTCCAGGGAGGCCTAGAACTCTCTACATTGCCTAGGGTGACCTCCAACTTCAAATCACCTAGCTTGCAAGTATGCACCACTGCACAAAAATATAGGGAACATTTTGTGTGTTTGAATTTGTTTAATAATTCAACGTTTTCCTTTTCTGGTTGCAGGCACTGCTACATAATTATGTGTCAATGCACTGAGGGCTCCCATAGAGTTTGGTTACCTTATTGCTATGCCACAAAATTAGAGGGCAAATTGAATCTTATTTCATCACAGTTTTTCTTCATGTAGCCCCTTGCATTCCAATATGTCACCCTCATGAAATGTTTTATAAATAACCGTGAACATATTGTTCGTGCATGGTATCAAGGTTTTACCTTTTGTAGAGAACTTTCATCTCCTCATTGAGCCTTATCTGTCTTGGTGTTAAGTGTGAGTTTTAAAATACCAGGGAAAGATTTGACTAGGATTCTAGTGGATCTCAAGGTCGAGAATAGTAGTTCAGGACCATGGACAGCTCCCACACTGTGGCATGCAGATGGATTGTGCAACTTTCATGTTTTAGCTCAAGGGCCCGAAATTAGAGGCGTGGAGAATCACCTACAAAAAGTCGAATTGGCTTCTGGTTTTACACAAGCCTTAATCAAAAGTTAATGAACCTTCCAAGATACTGTAATTTGAATATGAACTGTCCCACGTAGACTCACCTGTTTGAAGACTTGGTTTCCAGCTGACGGCTCTGTTTGGGAAGGTTGCAGAACATTTAAGATGTGGAACTTTGTTGGATGAAGTGAGTTACTGGGAGTGAGCCTTGAGATTATATACCCTGATCACTCTTGCTATCGCCCCTCTGCTTCCTGAGAGTGGTTACAGTGTTACCATCCAGCCACTGAGGAGTGGTCAAGTCCAAACTGCATTGTTATCTTTGCCATAGTAGACTGAATCTCTCTGGAACCTTCAACTAAAGTAAGCTCGTTATGGGCTAGTTGATTTGTCAGTATATCTTGCCACAGCAAAGAGAAAAATAACCAAGACACAAAATCAGGAATTGTCTAAAGCAGATTGTTCATTACGTCTTTAGTGTTACTGGTCTGCTGGGCAAGGTAATCTCATGACAAGGGGTACCTCATGCTATTTTGGCTGAGGTACATTCTTACCAATGTATCCAATTAGGATGTGAGGACAATCTGGCTGCAACATTTGTTACCACATTGATCCCAGGGTTGATTCAGTTGATCAAGTTGGCTAGGCAGGTGTCCCTTTCCTCTCTCCATGTACATCCCTCCTGAAGCTGTTTGACCAGTAGAAGATGAACTTCCTTTCCTGACAGGAGGCTTGGTCTTAGACCGAGGGCATGTATGGCTGCACTCCCCTGCTGGAACCTCCACACAAGCCTCCAATTTGTCCAATTAACTTCTCTCGTTGTGGGTCCTCATTCACCCAACATGATTCTGATTATAAATCAGCATTACATAAAAGTCCCTCTGTGTGGAGAGGATGTGTGTGTAAGGCATGGTGCCATTAGACAGTTCAGTTTCTTCCTGTGACTACAGAAAGGCCCAGTACAACTTGGTAACTCATTAACTTTGTTCTATACAATTAGTGTGACCATGACTCCATCTCCAGAAACCCCCATCCTTTCTCAGTGTCAATAGAATCAGTCTGCTCTCTGTTAGGTTGAAAATTAGAGCTTAAAACTTCACAGCTTTGCTCAGATACTGCCCGAGTGGCCATCTTCCAATGAGCTGCATTCTGAGTGCTCTAAGGTCCTGTTGTCCTCCCCATAAAAGCCTGACAAGACAGCGAGTGTGCCCTGTGATGCTCCACCCAAGTCCCTTCTCTTAGTTCACAAGTTCCCACAGACTGGTTAGCCAACTCACAGCCAGGACACAGCATAACTGTTCCTGGGTGCCTGGCAAGATGGAAGACTGGCACATTCAAGCAGCAAGGTGGGTATTCAAACATCTGCTTAATTCCTGGGAGAACAGTTTTGGTTAAAGGAAACTATCTGTTAACAAATGTTCGTATATGACTAAAGAAAAGAGGGCAAACAATTTATGAATATGGTGATTTGTCCTCTCAATTGATAACAGCCTAGCTGAGTACTCATTGTTATCATTCAGATTCAGCACAGAATAAGTCTTGGGCTAAACGACAGTGGGCATCCAGGGATGGCTACAAAACAACCAGAAGGCCACCAAAACTCTCAACAGTGGCTTGTTTTTCTCTTAAAAGCTGGAGAACATGTTTTCCAATGATAATAGCATAATAAACTCTCTGAGTGTGTGTGTGTCTGTCTGTCTTTCTGTCTGTCTGTCTCTGTCTCTGTCTCTCTCTGTCTCTCTCTCTCTCTCTCACACACACACACATACACACACACACACACACACACACACACACACACACACACACAGACACACACAAGCTTTATATTTACCAGTTAAAATGCAGCCACTAGAAAGGCACATCAGTGCCTTTCTTCTGGTACTGATCGAGGCAACTCAGCTTTCTTTAGGTAATTCCTTATATATTTATTCATTGACCCCCAAAAGCCATCCCTAACTTTTGTGAAGACCCCTTCTTTATGAAGTCAAGTGTCCTTGGTAGTTAATTAGTTAGCCAGTTAGTTAAAAAACCCATACAGCAGAAGTGAATGCAGACAAAAGTCACATCTTATGAAGCCCTTCATTGAGTACTTAGCCTGCCAGTCCCTACTAATTATTGTGTTCCCCTTCGTGGTTGTGCTTAGTCTCTGGACAGTAGTTGGGGGAATTCAGGTATCCATATAGTTTTCAGAAAGTGCCTGTAGATTTTTTCAGATGTGAGGTCTCTGTGTAGAGATGACTTAAAAAGAAAAAAAAAGGCCATGAAATGAGTCAGCAGCAACAGCAGAAGAGTGAGGTCTCTGTAAGATGCTCTCTGGCACATGGAGTTCTGAGGGAAATTCCTGGCTTCAGAAGCATGGAGTTTGCATTGGTTCCAATAGAATGGGATAGTTGAGGACTGGAAATCCCAGAGGATAGAATTTACACACACACACACACACACACACACACACACACACACACAGAGGGGGGGAGAGAGAGAGAGAGAGAGAGAGAGAGAGAGAGAGAGAGAGATATCATGGGGGCTATGTACCTCACGGATGTGTTCATCCATTCATGGGTTAACTAGTGATGTCAGCAATAATTCTATCAGGAAAGTCAGTTGGGTGCTGTTTCTTAGCTGTGTACGTAACTCTTGCCACATTAAGTTCTGTGCCATCTTGGGACATGGCGGAATCCCCACCAGCAAGAAGACCTCTACCAGATGGCACTCCTGAAAATAAACCTATCCAGTATTCAAACACAACAACAGAAGATGGACTAAGATGCTGAAATGAAGTTTACTCCAAAGATGTCACTGATGTTTTTAATATAGCTTGTCCTGTTAGGTGGAAGGCCCTGGGATGGGCATTTTTATTCTTTATAAGCCCCCCTCCCCCATAACTCATACACATAGCACAAACCATACAAATTTAACTGTACTTGCAAGCAGGTTTGCTTCTACTAGGGATTAGCCTACCCATCTGTTTTCTCATTAAAGAAACAAAATGGAAAATGAAACAAAACCAATTTCCACCCACTTCTCCTCCCAGAACCTACACCTGTTACAATAATGTTAAGAACAATAAAACAGAACATATGAGTTTGTTTCATTCTCAAGTCTATAATTTGTGGCTCATCTCCTTTTTTTTTTTTTTTTTTTTTTTTTCTTAGAAAACAATTTTATTTTCACTGTGTGCATGTGAGTGTTGCTTCTGTGCACACAAGTGCAGGCGCCTGCCTCATGTCCTGATGGTCTCAGGGTGACTGTGAGTGGAGAGCTTCTGCAAGAGCTGACTCGTTCCGTGTTTCCTTTGTATTATTATTTTTTCCTTCCATGTTTTCAACACTGCATTGGCCCTAAGGGAATTCCAATTTCCAGTCATTTGACAAGTTCCATCCTTCCACCCCACTGTGGTGATATTGGAAAGTGAACCTGGGCCTCATGTGTGCTAGGCTAGTGCTCTCCCACTGAGACGAGCTGTGTCCACAGCTCCTTTTATATTAATATATATAATATATAATAATATTATGTTTATATTAATAATATTAATATATATTATATATAATTATATATTAATTAATGATATATTTATACATAATATATTAATTATATATTTATATTAATATATATAATATAATAAAATATATATATATTTTTTCTACAGTTCAAGGTAGGCTTGAACAGCTTCAGTCTCTGGAGTTGTACCACCAGGCCCAGCTCAACACTTCATAGATCAACATTCATCTCCTTATCAGCAACTTCTATTTTCCCAGAGTCTATAACTCACGGCTTTTTGGAAACTTTCTTGTTGATGTTGTCTTCTTTGTGAAGCTATTTGCCCCATACCTGAGACAGAGTGGGTCCATAAAGTAACTGAGAGGTGTGGCTGAATACCAATTTATTCTAGTTGTCAGCCACCAGGACTCTCCAGCTGTGGCACATGAGACCCACCAGTGGCTGTGTGGTCTCCCTATGGTCCTTCCAGCCTTTCTGAGCAGCATAGGGAGCTGGTGACAAGTGTGCAGTGACTTCCTTAAAGTCATTGGTTTATTGTCCTTGAGCGTCCTTGGATGGGTCTGCCCTCTCCCTGTCCAGTGTGATGTGGGCAGCCTGATGGCTTATCTCCGTGTGAGAGCTGTCCTGACTTAAAGCAGATAATGCAGGCAAAGGACCTCTGTAGCTTTAGGAGACTGGAGATGCAGGTGTTACACGCGGGGATTTCAGGAGGCTGAAGCCTCTGTTGAATGTATCTTTACTAAGTAGCTCCAGGCTGTGGGTTTGTTGGAGACATTTTTTTTTCCTTTCTCAGATTCTTTCGTATTTTCTGCAATGGACATGTATCAATAATACATGTGATGCTGTTCAGAAACTGTTGTCTCCTGCTGCTTTTATAGATGTGGTGTTTCTGATTAATCGAACTCCAGGTCTGACATTGCAAGCAATGGAAATGGCATTTACTCTGAAAAGCATTCTAACTTTTTAGTTCTTGGGAATTCTGAACATGTTTAAATCATGTATTCTATGTGATTAAGTGAAGAGGCTCAGAGACTGGCTGAATATTCTGATAACTTCCTTTGTCCTCTTCCTGATAGCTGTCTTGGCTTATTACACTTTGAAAATGGAGATGATGTAGTCATGGGGGCTGGGGATGTGGCTCTGGAGGTAAGAGCACTTACTGTGGGAGAACAAAGACCTGAGTTTAAATCCCTAGCGTCCATGTAAAAGGCTGGGCATGACTGTATTTGCCTGCAATATAACTCCAGTGATGGCAGGTAGAGGTAGTTGGACTGTGAGAGCTCATGGCCAACCAGTCTAGCTGATTCAGTGAACTTCTGGTTCACTAGACCTTCTATCAAGATGATGAGGTAGAGAAGGATACAGGAAGATGCCTGATGGCCTCTGGCTTCTGTGTGCAAACACAGCTGCACACTCATGCACATGCATACACACAACAAATACCAATCAATTAATTAACTAATTAATTAATTAATTTAAAAAAGCTATGATGCTTTCTTTTAAGAATATCCAGGTTCTCTTAGCCTCTCTTTGCCTCAGGTTAGCCATAGTTCTAGGCTTTCTTGATTTGTATCACAGCCAAATGAGTGTCTAGAGTTCCTTTTGTCTCTACCCCTTTAGGAAAACATCTACTTTATGTCCACATTACAGATTGCTAAATACAGGCCTATGACCTCAGGGACAGGCGTATACAACATTGCCTATTCTCCTATGGGAAAAGAAACTTATTCACTTGGAATTTAGGTAAGGCTTGAAGTTAACATGTGTGCACACAGACACACAGACATGGGGGAAGCAATGTTAGGGAACTTTCAAGACTGAACCATAAAATGCCTTGGAGCATCTGCTTCTCCTGTCTTCAGATACAGCCTGAGATGGCTGCATGTCTAACCTGCTGGAGGATGAAAGCTCAGTGGAGAGAACTGGGGCTTCTAGCCAACAGACTGATCTGTGCATGGAGCTTACTGTCCTTCTTTGCTTTCTGTTGCTGTGATAAACACCATGACCAAAGGCAACCTAAGGAGGTGTGAGCTCACTTCATTTATAGGTTATACAGTCTATCCAAGGCAGGAGCTTGAAGCAGAAACCACAGAAAAATCCTGCTTACTGGCTTGCCCAGATACCCTTGTTATACAGCTCAGGCCTGCATGCCTAGGGATGGTACCACTCACAGTGGACTGGCCCTTTCTACACCAATTAGCAATTAAGAAAATGCCTCCTAGTCATGGCCACAGGCCAATCTGGTCAAGGCAATTCTTCAGTTGAAGTTCCCTCTTCCCAGATAATTTGTGTCAAGTTGATATGAAGCTATGACACTCACCATGGATGAAGATGTCTTTCCACACAATACAGCTGAATGACATATAGGTGTCATGTGTTATGTGGTGTGTGTGTGTGTGTTGGCCAGAAGGAGATGTTGAGTGTCCTGCTCATCACACCCTACCTTGTGCCTTTGAGACAGCGTCTTTCACTGAAAGTGGAGCTAGGCTAGTGGCCAGGAACCCCCAGTGATCCTCTTTTCCTTATGCCTTGGGGTTACAGATTCATGTAAGCATGCTTAGCTTTCCTCATGTGTACTGGGATCCGAACCAAGGTCTTCATGCTTACACATCAGATGTACTTTTACAGGTGGAGCCTTCTTTCCAGCTGCCAAATTTAGTTTTTTTTTTTAAACAATGTTGTTTCTGAATGCATTTGGATGGAGAATACTAATGGGCAGATCCATATAGAAGACCACATCTAAAGAGAACAGGAGTGAGCAGATACTTACATGGGGGATGAACAATGTCAATCAAATGAAAAAAAAACTGTATTTTCCTTTCAGTTGCAGGTAATATACCTGTGGTCAGAAAGCTGGTGTTTCATTATTTTTTTCTGGGCAAAAATTATTGCAGAGTCTATAGAACGGAATGCACCACTGATCTTTAAAATGAATCCTAAAGTTCAAATGAGAACAAGGAAGACTGTGTTTCATAATTTACGATGGGGAGCATTTCAGAGTTGATTTCATGAGAGAATTCATTAAGTCAGTAGCATGCCATGCCATTTTAACTGTAGTGTTTAAGTATCTTTAGTTCTGATTTTTTAATTAGCAGAAGCAAATAAAGAGAGTTTCTTTTCACCTGTGGGGACTCCTGCTTCTGTATGTCAGGTGACTTCAGATTTGTCCTGATGCAGCCGTTCTGATAATCACAGTGATTACTAGCATATTGTTAATTTCCTGAGACATCCGCCCATCGCCTCAGTGTTGGCTTTTATATGATCAAATGGGACCAAGGGCATAAAACCTCATAATAAGTATTGATTACTTCTGGGAAAGCTAGGCATGGGAAGTGTCAGACAAAATGCGACGAAAAGAATTCTTTTGGCGCCAGAAGAGGCTTTATCGATTGTTTGTCTACCTGCTTCTTTCTCTGTAACACACGTGCATGTGCACATATTCCCACAACCTGGGTCTTAAATGTCAACCAAAGGTCAGTGTGCTGAAGGCATCAGCCCTGGGGTGGTGCTGTTTGGGAATGGTGCCTTGCAGAGGACAAGGTCTAGGGAGACATTTTAGAAAACCGGAGGCACCCCCTTCAAGGGGGTAGTAGTGCCCCCCCTTCCTCTTTCACTTCTGTACTGTGTTCATGCTGTGAAGGACTGTGTCACTCAGATCAGAATCCAAAAGGCCAAGCCATGGACTAAATCTATAACTAAGTTGATTGTCTCGGGTATTTTGTCACAGTGGTGGACGCTGACTAACATGGACACACACACACACACACACACACACACACACACACACGCGCACACACACACACACACACACACACACCGCGCACACACACACACACACACACACGACACATAGGACATTAATAGAGAGCATATCTGTGCCTTTTATGTCTCAGGTTCAGCTTCTAAATGTTTTATATTTATTAGCTCAGTTGGCCCTGAACACAATCCTGCAGACTCAATTACTATGTACTACTTTGTTTATTTATAAGACAGAATTCCCTTAGCCAAGACTGGCCTTGACTTAGCTGTGTAGCTAAGGGTGACCTTGAACTCCTGATCCACTTGCCTTTGCCTCCCCAGTGCTGGGATTATAGGTTTGCATTGCCATGCCCAGGAGTCAATCCTTCTTACTGTAGCTGGGGAACCCAGAAAAGTGCAGACCAAGGCTGCACACAGGAAGGTCGCATGGAACACTGCCTGAGCACTGATTCCCACTGGGAGATGCTTCCTTCCCTCCTGTCTTATCCCAAGCCCATGAATAGAGGCCTGGGTAGCTCTCTGCACAGAGCTTCCCTCTATCTCCAGCCCCTCTCTTTTTTTGGCTGGTGGCAGTCCTAGAGGGTGGTACAGAGCCAGGCCTTGGCTGGCTGCAGGTGTAGAGCTCAAAGACCTTGTAGGTGACCTCCAGATGGCTTTTGTTTGCTGCTCATCTTACCTTATTTAGGTTCTGTGCCCAAACAAGTAACCTTTTCCTGAAGAATCACCAGGAGCATCCTGCAGTCATCGACCCTCTTATTCACCCTGGGTTTTCCTTCAAAGTGTTTGTGACTTCCAAGTAATAAGTAATGCATAATGGTTTTCTATTAATTCTCCTCAAACTTAAAAGGTAGTTATGAGAGGTCAGGGACTTTCCTGGTTGCATGCACTTGCTGTACCTACAATGGTACCCAGCATATGGTAGGCACTCATTTGTATGTGTGATACTACTGTGTTAGTTAGCTTCCCATCACTGTACCAAAGTACCTGAGGTAATCAACTTATGAAAAGAAAAGGTTTATTTTGGATCACAGTTCTTGGAGTTCCAACCATGGTACAATGTGACCTCTGCTCAAGGTCAGTGATGAGTAGTCCATGACAGCAAAACTGCTCATCTTAAGGCGGGAGTCCTGTAAATCCCCAATGACATGAAGATCTCCCACTAGACCCTTACCTTCAAAGGTTGGACAGCCTCTCATAGCTCTGCCCAAGGTTACAAGTCTTTGACACACAGGCCTTTGGAGACTGTTTAACATATGATCTGTAAAAAAATACATTTTTGGCATTTGGAATTGGTTTCCCTGAGGTCAGAAGAACTGGAGTGGAGTCTGTAACCAAGTTGCAGAAAGAGAAAAAAATTTGGTAGCTCTAAGTACAAAATAAGCCATATGCCTCTCAGGGTATATGGTCAGCGCCAGTTGGAGCCGTTCTGTACACTTCCTTGAGTTTGCTGATTTGCTCTGCACCCCGAACCACTAGCTTCTCATTGGGAAGGAGAAGAGCTTGGATCTTGATACTGTGGCTTGACAAAGAAGGGAAATCAGTGAGAAGACTGTGCATCACCCAGGCTCAGCTTTACCTAAGTGCAGGGACCAAGTCTGACCTGAGTTCTCCAAGCTGCCCTGATGGGGCTCTGAAGAACACGCAGTTCCTAGTGCAGGCAAGCCTCCTCCCACAGGCACAGCAGCAGCTTCAGCAGCTTCAAGGGCCTGAGCTTCTGGCTTAGACTCCAAAGTTCGGCTCTGTCTCTCCTTAGGAAGGTGACCTGGGGAAAGTCCCCGACCCCCTGTCTTTGTTACCATCCTATCGCTACAATAAGACATCATGACCAAGGCGCCTTATAGAAGGAAGCGTTGCTTTGGGGTTTACAGTTTCAGAGGCTTAGAGTTCATGATTATTGGGTAAGGAAACATGGCAGCTAGCAGGCAGGCATGGTGCTGGAGTAGTAGCTGATACAATCACAAGGCAGAGAGAGAGAGAGTGGGCATAGTGTAGAGTTTTGAAATCTCAAAGCCCACCCCCAGTGACACCCCCAACTAGGCCACAACTCTTAATCCTAATCCTAAACCCAAACAGTTCCACCAACCAGGCACTAATTATTCAAACATATGAGCTTACAGATGCTATTTTCATTTCAACCACTATCTCCCACTGTCCACCCTGACCCCAAGTCTTTAATGAAGAGAATTACACTCACCTTGCCAGGTAGCTCCTGGAATTTAATGATACAACATCTCCCCTCACTCTTACCTTGTATTACAGTGGGCATTTCAGCCTGTTTCTGGGACTGTTTGGTGTGATTTTGTAAACGGGATTAGTATATGCAATGCTCTATGTTCCACAATTGTAGAGAATCATGTTCCCCAGAGTGTTATCCATAGAACATTAATTTCTACACAGTCTATAATGAACCAAGCAGCAATTGGGAATATTGAAGGGAGGGCTCTAATACTTAGCATTTTCCAAATGTGTTCATTGGCAGAATTTTCTTTTAGCTATATGTTGGATACAATATAAGTTCTTTTTATATTATGAAACTTTTATTTTTCCTTTTTACTGTTTTTTTTTAATTAACACCCTTTTGACAGTTTCCTATGCAGAGACTGTATTGTGATGGCATTTGCACCCATGATCCCTGTATCTTCCTCTCGCTCCTACTGACTTGCCTCATGTTCCCAACTAGTTTTTCTCCCACTTCTGTGCCCTTTCTTTTGACCCACTGAGTTTAACTAGCATGGATGAGTGAGCAGGGGTGAGGTGTTATTGACTGGTGTACGGGCAACTTACCAATGGTTACACCACCGAGGAAAATGACACCACCAACCCTGTCCCAACACCAACCACCAGTAACTGCCAGTAGCTCCTTAGCAGTGGGTGAAACCTCATGAGCTCTCCCCTCCCCTGGCCATGATGGAATGTGGAAGGGCCCAATGGTTGTGCAGGCATTATATTGGTCTCTGCCACTGCTGGCTGAACTTAGGGTCTATAGACAATGTTTTGAGAAATATTGCTTTGAACGACAACACTCAGCCCTGACATCTTTGACATATTATACTGAAATGTCAGGCCTGGGGGTTTGGGTGGGGGGCTGAGGGATTAGTTCAGTTTTAAAGTGCTGCGGAGCAAGCTTGAAGACCTGAGTTTGAGCCCTGGGTACAGCTAGATGTGAGCCAGGTGTGGCTAAGTGTGATGGCATTCACCTTTGATCTTAGCACTGGAGGGGAGGGTGCAGAGGCCAGAGGCAGGAGAATTTCTGAGTTCAAGGTTAGCCTGGTCTACATACAAGTTCCAGGCCAGCTGGACATAGAAATGCATAGTGTGATCTTGTCTCAAAAACAACAACAACAACCAACAAACAAAAAGCTAGCTGTGTGGGTGGCCTGTTCTTAGAATCCCAGCACTAGGGAGGAAGGCAGAGACAGGTGGATATCCTAGGCTCTCTGGCCAGTCAGCCTAACTGGTGAGCTCCAGGCCAAGGAAACATAACAAGGTGGACAGCTCCTGAGAATTACACCCGAGACTGGCCTCTTTACACTTACACACCTGTGCAACACACATGTGTGCCCACAGGTGTGTGAACACACACTCACCAAATCTGGCCCAACACAGCAGTCTCGTGTTTCATAGTGTTAGCTTGGGTAGTAGGGTGAAGGCTAGGTAAGCATCTTGAATGATCCCCTTGTAAGCCAGCACCACAGCTCAGAGTCTGGTCTGACGGGATTGAAAGGAAGGCAGTAAGATTCTTATGTACATTTCTCTTGCTAAGAAACCCTGGGATGGATTTGTAAAGTCAATTCTGCATAGTGACTACATTATAAATTCAAGAGTCTCCCTTGTCATTTTGGTACCCATTAGCATTTGGGCCACAGGGAAACTTTAGGGAGAATCAGTTTCACACCTAAGTCACTCTGACTCCAAGTGAAACATCTCACTCCATGGTTGAAATCACACTGTTGTCGCTAGCCAGCAGGTGAGGCCGAATACTGGTTGCTTTCCTCAAGCTGACGCATATTGTCTGGTATTTTCTGATGATTTTTGGTATTGGGATCAAGTCTCAAGCATGCTGAGTGTATGCTCCACAACTAAACTACACCCAAACCCTCTGCCCGCACACACACACACACATATATATACACACGCACGTGTGCAACCACACACATGTGCACACACACTGCAATTCTTTCTCTCTTTTTTCTCTCTCTTTCATATACACACAGAGAGAGAAAATTAAAAAAAATTACTTCTATTTTCTTAGTGAAATCAAAGCCAGAGATTGGTATTTGTAGTTTGTAATGTAGGTGCTAGGCCTGGGAGAGGGGAACCTGAGCAGGGAAGTGGGAGGAAGCACAAAGTGAAGGGCGTGGGAATGGGGGAGTCTGACCAGCCTTTCAGGGGAGCTTTCATCTCTTGAGGAAGTATCAGAAAGTCATGACTCCGTCAATTCCTTCCTCAGCAACAGATGGCATTTCAGGATAAGAACTGATTGTTGGAATTGATGAGGAGAGACTGCCAGTCCCTGAGATTTCTCACTCAGAGTTCTGCTCAAAGGAGTCTGGTAGCTCCTTGTGGGGTCTGGTGTATAGACAATGCCTACAGGCCTACAGAGAAGCTGACTCTGTGTCGGGGATCAGTTTCCCCTGCTAGGCCTAATCTCAGAGAGCTACTTGCAGGGCCCAGGCCCAAGAGCCAAGGTTTCTTCTGTGTGGAGGAGCCCTGTTTGTCCTATCTGGCTGGCTTCTGACCTGAGACATTGACTCTCCAGGGTACCAAGACAGAAGCTGGGAAGGGAAGATGAATGAGACACCATCTCTGTCCTCCAGGGGCTCTTGATTTCCACACATGTGCACACGCACACCTCATACAACTCAAGACTGTACACAGGTGTATTGCATTCTGTGTCAACCTAATATCCTTCCTTCAAACCAATGCAACTGAGACAAGGGTAGCCTGGAAGCAGCCCTTTCTGCGACATTCTCCTCAGGAATGTGTGGTTGCTCTCTGGAACTCACCACAGTGCTGTCTGTCAGGAGCTCTGCAGCCTAGTTGCAGATCAGCATATGGCTGCCTGTCCAACAGGTTTCCTCAGGGCAAGGACCCTGTGGAAATGGTCTCTCACCTGGCAAGGACCAGTAGTCCAAGGGACAGCAAAGGAACTTTCGAAATCCGTGTAGCTTGCAGGCTCTTTTCTCTCATTATATGGGTAATTCTTTGGGTGATTTTTAGTTTTACTTTGTCAGTCACACATGCAATAGCTGTATTTTTTTTTCCTGGAAATTCTGTTCTTTCTCAAATATTTTCCCCAAGATTCGACAGGGAGCTGGCTAAAGCTCTTATCTGATTACTAGCTACAACTCATAATCCTGGGAACTTTTCTGACTCAATAGAGACAGGTAGGTACATATGAGAAAAAAACACTTGGAACATTAACCCATATCTCACAGTTCTAGAAAGGAGTGTAAGGCATACACACCCAGAATAGGGAAAAGCCTCAGGAACACACATAGTGCCAATTGTTGAGGGTAAATTCCCTGGGCATCAAGCATAGAATCATTGGTAGGATCTGGTATTCTCTAAGAGGAAGAAAAATAATACAACTGGCATAAATATGTAGGGATGGAAAATAGATCTCATCTCATGTTACCCAGACACATAGTGAGCTTATTATTATTGGATTGGATTGATTGTCTACAGATAGTACTTCTTGGTTTAGTTGAGTACCATCATAGGAAATAACAGATGTACTTTGTTGAATAGCACCTGAGCCTTCTTTTACAGAGAGATTGAGAGAGACATGGGACCTGCTTGGAAAAAAAAAAAAAAAAAAGCCTGTATAAAAGCATATCTTGGTAACATTAAAGGAATTGTCTGTGTTTGAGTATTGTTGTCCTTAAAGCATTGTGCCCATGTGTATTACTTTTTAACTTTGTAACCACAGTAGTTGACATAAGTGCTGGGAGAGCAGGATGTGTCCGGCTCCATATTTAGTTAAGCTGCAAAAATGCTGACCTCTGTGTCTAGAAGAAGGTTGTGCAGGCGGTAGGAAGGTGTGTTTGGGGAAGCATAAAGGGCTTTCATAATGATATGATGTATTTTTAAAATTGTGATGTAGTTCTTAAGGTCAAAAATAGAAGCTAGTAAGAAAGCTGTTCACGTAACCATGATAAGAAACATGTTGTTTTAAGGTGTGTTACTTTTGTTTATGTTGCATTTGTTTAACTCTGTGAAGTTGTGTTACTGTGCCTGTCTAAAATACCTGATGGTCTAATAAAGAACTGAATGGCCAATAGCGAGGCAGGAGAAAGGATAGGCGGGGCTTGCAGGCAGAGAGAATATATAGAAGGAGAAATCTAGAAGGAAAAAAAAGATAAACAAAGAGGCAGCCAGTGAGGGAGGAGGACATCAGGGGCCAGACACCCAGCTACGCAGCAAGCCATGGTAAGACAGTAAGATTTACGTAAGTAAGAGAATGGGAAAAGCCCAGAGGCAAAAGGTAGATGGGATAATTTAAGTTAAGAAGAGCTGGCTAGCTGGAGGAGGTGGGAATGGGGGGCAGGAGGGGGGGAGAACAAGGGAATCCGTGGCTGATATGTAAAACTGAATGGTATTGTAAAATAAAAGAAAAGAAAAAAAAAAAAGAAAGAAGAGCTGGCTGGAAACTAAGCCAAGCAAAGGCTGGGCATTCATAATTAAGAATAAGCCTAGCTGGGCGGCAATGGCGCACACCTTTAATCCTAGCACGCTGGGAGGCAGAGCCAGGTGGATCTCTGTGAGTTCAAGGCCAGCTTGGTCTACAGAGTGAGCTCCAGGACAGGCACCAAAACTACACAGAGAAACCCTGTCTCAAAGAAAAAAAAAGAAAGAAAAGAAAAGAAAGAAAGGAAGAAAGAAAGAAAGAAAGAAAGAAAGAAAGAAAGAAAGAAAGAAAGAAAGAAAGAAAGAATCCTCTGTGTGTGATTTATTTGGAAGCTGAGTGGTGGACCTCCCAAAAGAGTCAGAAAACAAGAACAGAAAAACTCATTTTAAATATAAATAAAGACAGCCTGAGCTTTTTGGGGCCACTTGAGTGCAATCCACTTGGTGGTCAGAAGTTTTCCTTGCGCTGACTCCCCCTTCTGTCTCAGGACCTGAACCCAAGCTGAGGCTGGACCCTGGCAGCTGACCTTATGCACTGATGGCCTCCCACCCAGGCTCTTGTCTGCTTTTCCATTTTATCTCATTGCATCCTCGTGGTAACACTTCCACAGAGATGTTGTTTTAATTAAATTGTTATTGTTATTTCACAAGGAAAGGTGAGTCTCAACACAGAGTAGGAATTTGCCTCACACAGCTAGTCTTTGGCAAAATCTAAGAGTTTGTCTCGTTCCTGATCTTCAATCTTTCCCCGGTTTATTTCCCTCCCTGTTGATGTCCTATAAGCCCATAGCAGAGAAGGGAGGTGTTGGGGGAGAGCAGCCACCTACTTCATATGCATCCAAATCAGAACTGGCCAGAGTCGGTGAAAAACCAGCTTCACAGATTAAACAGAGCCCATCTGAACTCTGAAGGACTTCCTATAGGAGTGGAACTCTCACTCCTTTTTTGGTCTGAGATTTATTATTATTATTATTATTTCATTATTTTATTATTATTTTTTATTTTACATACCAATGACTGTTCCCCCTCCCCCCCTCTCCTATTCCCCCTACTCTACTCCCATCCCATCCCCTATTCACTCCTCATAGGGGTAAGGCCTCCCTTGGGTAGTCAACACCAGCTGGCATTTGGTCTGAGATTTTTGGTGGCTCCAAGGACTTTGTCTGCTGGTAGCAGAGCTTCCGAGCTGGTGCAGTTTTTCTCTGACGCTCAGCTGATGGTTGTCTCAAGAGCCAGAGTCACTACCCCGGCCTCACCTCACAGTGTTGCCATTTCTTCCTATTCAGAGGATGAAATGAGGGCTGGCGAGATGGTTCAGCATGTAAAGATTCCTGCTGCAGACTCTGACCACCTGGATTTGAGCACTGGGACCCACAAAGAGGAAAGGAGAGAACCGGATTCTCCAGGTTGTCCTCTGACCTCCACAATACAATATACATAAAAATAGAATTAAAAAAGATAAAAATATTGCTTCCTACCCTCTCCAGGAACCATGGACTCAACCAATACTCAACATGTATTCTAAGTCCTTGGTGGGATCTGGGCACAATGCTGAGAGTCCTCTGTCTGCACTAGAGAGTCTCCCTTCTCTATATGAAGCTGTTAGAAACTGTCACTGTATGTGATGTGTTGGTTGGGGACACCGGTGACAATGCTAATTCTATAATTACACTTTGCACTTCTCGTCTCCTCCTGAAATCACAAAAGGATTTATACATCCTCACTCTGAATAGATCCATTAGTTAGGCTAAGATAAAAAGGCTACAGATAAGGCACCTGCCATTGGAGCCCGGTGGGGAGACAGCCAAGTGGAATTAGAGAGCCTTGTTCACTGATCTCTTCCCTGAAAATGCCATTTACTGCAACTTTCTAAATGGCAATTTTGGCATGAGGTCTACGATAGGTTGTGAAGGTCACTGAAGAGGTGATCTTCCCTACATGGGCTCACTCCTTCACGAGGATAGGATGGATTCCAACCTGCCTCTGTGGCTACTAACAGAGGTTGCCCTGGGATTTCTGTCACTCAGCTCATGCTGCCCTCTCCTGGGACAACATGGAAGGAGAAGAGGTGCCCTAGGTTCCTCTTATAGACTCTTCTCTGTCCCAGGGCGATTCCCCTTCTTGTAAAGTGACATTGTAATCTGCAAACTGATTGTCCTCCAAGGCCCACATACCAGAGATTTGGTTCTGGGTTTGCACTGTTTGGGAGGTGGTGGAAACTTCCAGGGTAGGACCTAGAGGAAGGTCTTTAGGTCACTGAGACCAAGTCATTGAGGGGGAATAAAGGGACCCTTCCTGTTTATCCTAAGATGCATAGCTTTGCTACACCAAGCACACCCACTGTGATGTGCAGGCTCAACTCCAGCCCCAAAGGAGCAAGGCCAACTGAAACCTCCAGAGCTATAAGGTGTTGGGAAATATTATTTTAAGCTGTGTTGCTTTTGTTTATGTTGCATTTGTTTGACTCTGTGAAGCTGCGTTACTGTGCCTGTCTAAAACACCTGATGGTCTGATAAAGAACTGAATGGCCAATATCGAGGCAGGAGAGAGAAATAGGTGGGGGTGGCAGGCAGAGAGACTATGTAAGAAGATCTAGGAGCAAGAGAAGGAGGAGGACATCAGGGCCAGCCACCCAGCTACACAACCAGCAACAGAGTAAGAAAGAAAGGTATACAGAAATAGAGAAAGGTAAAAGCCCAGAGGCAAAAGACAGATGGGCTAATTTTAAGTTAAGAAAAGTTGGCACCCCCCAGACATTACCCGTCTCTGAATACTCATTATCATATAGGCTCAATCGTGTGTGAGTTGCAGAGTTAACTGCTGTCAAAGATCTCAAAGTGGCGCTGGGCTTGTAATCTGTGTGTTCAACACAGAAAAGACCAACAGAGGTCCTATCCCACCCATAGCCAGTAGGCTAAAGGCAACTGAGCCATTCCTTCCTTAATGAGCCTTACTGCAAATTGGAGTCCTTGTAAGATGGTGTCCCAAAAGCAACTGGAACTTGAGTTTATAAATTTATAATTTTCAAAGCCAATCGAAATGTATATAACTATTGAATTAAATTTATCATGCCCAATAGAATGAAAGATTAATTAACTGTTGTAGCTACTTTTTGCTGCCAGGGTCTCCACTGTGCTAGCTGTAGTAAGCAATTATGAAATGGTAATCCCAGAAACAGTAGCAGTGGTGGCTGCTACTGCTATAACAGCAACAACAGCAGCAGCAATGTTAAATTCTCTTCTGGAGCATGTGGACATCCACTGGCATGGATACAAATCCAGGAACACAAACCGCCAAGGCCCATTTTTTCTTGATCCCAGCATGTCTTAGCTGGCAGCTCTTCTGGAGAATCCAAAGGCATGGCTACAGTTCCTAGGCCCAATAGGTCTCTATCATGTTGGGTTTCAGCAGCAGTCAGAGTGCGAACACAGTGCTCAGGAATCCAAAGAAGAACCTCATTGTCCTGAGGAAAGACATAAACAGAACCCTGGCCTACACCAACACCAGATTAGGTCTCCTTCAAGTGCTAGTAGAAAGATCCTTCCATCGTTCCAGAGGGTGATTTGCAACAGAGACCCACAGCTGGACAATGTGCAGCGAGTGAGAGATCTTGGATTACTCAGTTCTAAATGGGATGTGCTATCAAATCTCTCACCTCAGGGTTCAGGAAATGCTGCAGAAGAGGAGGCAGAAAGACTTTAAGAGCCAGTGGGATGGAGTACACCAAGGGAAAGGCCTCCTAGACACAACAGGACTGTTGCACACATGAACTCAGAGACTGTGACAGCATGCACAGGGTCTGCACGGGTCCCAGCTGGATGGGGTCCCAGTGCCGAGAGAGGAAGTGGACACAAGCCCAGAGGTAATCTCCAATTGCTAACTGCTCACAAAGGATAAAATGTTTTGTTTTTTCCAACGGAGTCTCACTGGTAAACAAACCATTCTTAAGGGCAGGCCCCATGCCCAACAGTAGATGGCCAGCAGAAAATTAACTCAGAAAAAAAAAAAGAAAAGTTGGCAAGAAACAAGCCAAGCTAAGGCCAGAATTCACAATTAAGAATAAGCCTCTATGTGTGATTTATTTGGGAGCTGGGTGGCAGGCCCCCCAAAAGAGCAAAAACAAACAATAACCACAAGAAAACTTAACCCTTCTGCTTTATAAGTCAATCACCTCAGGTATTTGATACAACAGTGGTGCACTAATTAACACAGAAGTTACAGAGAGGGAGCAGCCCTGTATACTTGGTAAGCATCTCTGGGTGCAGCTGACCAGGCCAGGGATAAAGTCCTAAACTATCTGAACAGGTGCTTTCTTTGGATAATTGAGAATTAGCAGGAAATACCTGGCCTCTAGAGCACAACATTACTTTCAAATACTGTTTGACTCCCCACCCACTGGGCTTTGGGGAACCAACTCTGTGATGGAAAGTAAAGGTAGAGGACAGTTCAGTGTTTAGGCCCGAGGATGTAGCTCAGCGGGGAGAGTGCTTGCCTAACAGAGACAAAGCACTTGGCTCTACGCCCAGCTTTACATAAAACAGACAGGGTAGTATGTGCCTGAAGTCCCAGCACTAAGGAGATGGAGAGTGAGGAGGCTCAGAGGTTCAAGCTCATCCTCAGCTACTTGATAAGTCTGAGATCAATCTGGAGTACAGGAGAATATTTTCAAACCACATGTGTTCCCAGTGCCATTCCAGAACATTCTGAAATGTTGCCTACCAGCCCCAAAGACATCTAATTCTCTAGGGAAATAGTCTTTGTTTGACTTCCTATTTGCTATTGATTACGGTCCAGACTCTATGAGGTTACATGGTGATTTTTTTGTCTGGCAAAGATGCTAATGACTTTCTTCTTGCAAAAAGATTTTATTGCCTCCTAGCACATTAACCAGTGTGGTCTGCAAATCAGCATACGTTTTCAGCCGTTCCTGATGGCCCATTGAAATCTTTGCCCTTCAAACTGTTCTTGAAATAGTGTTACCCTCTTGTGGTTCTCTCTCTTATGAAGTCAATAAATCTCCACAATGCTCAGAGAGGATTGTTTTCACTTTTTGAAAGTTAGGCTTTGACAATTTAACTAAAGGCCCCAAGGGAAAATTCTAAGCATTGTTGGGTCTTGGTCAGAAGTGAGGCGGGGAGGGGGAGGCTATGCTGGCGTGAGGTTCATTCTCAGGTTCATTGAGAGTCCTGGGCTAGGATCCTCTATGGAGGTGACGTGAGTTCGTATGTATCATAAGAAACAATGGGACTCTAGTAAAGAGAACCAAATTAGGGTAGATGGGATGGGAGAGAAAAGAGTAACACGCACTCTGAATTCAGCAAACAGATTGTTGGTATCACTGGGTAGGGACCATGGGGACACGGTCGGCAATTTGGTGAACATCCTCACTTAGGATGCACCTGAGTATCAATACTCATGTCTTAGGTCAAGAACATCACACGGTAGCATTAGTAAAAATAGTGTGAAGAGTTAAATAAATTTCTACATTTTAGTTGCCCAGAAGAGCTAGGAGCCTTCCTCCTGTGATGACCACCTCTGCCATTGATGTTATGAGGAAGAGACTCCAGGAAAATAATTAACTCATCCCTTCTTTGTCTTTTTGACAGAGGGTCTAACCATATGGTCCTGGCTGTCCCAGAACTCACTCTGTAGACCGGGCTGACCTTGAACTCAAAGAGATCTGCTTGCCTCTGCCTCCCGAGTGCTGGGATTAAAGGCGTGCGCCACCATACCTAGCCCTTCATCCATTGTTTTGCACAGCTATAATTACTACAAAAGGATGTATTTATTTATTTATTTATTTATTTATGGCTTTTTCAAGACAGGGTTTCTCTGTGTAGTCCTGGCTGTCCTGGAACTCACTCTGTAGACCAGGCTGGCATCAAACTCACAGAGATCCACCTGCCTCTGCCTCCCGAATGCTGGAATTAAAGGTGTGCGCCACCACGGTCTGGCATAAAAAAGAATTTAAACCCAGGATTTTTGGTTTCTTCATTAAAAAAAATCTCAATAGTTTATGTGACTCCCTCTCTCCCTTCCTCTGCTTTCTCCCTCTCTTCATTCACTCTCTCCCTGTGGTGATATATTGTGTGCCTTAATAAACTTTACCTGAAGATCAGAGAACAGAACAAGCCGCTAGATTAAACATAGAGGCCAGGCAGTGGCGGCACACACCTTTAATCCTAGCACTCGGGAGGCAGAGATCCATCTGGATTTCTGTGAGTTCAAAGCCACCCTGGACTGTATGAGATTGACTCAGTCTAGGAGGGAAACAGAGCCAGGTAATGGTGACAGGGACACACACCTTTAATTCTAGTACTCGGGAAGCACACACGTCTTTAATGGCTGGGTGGAGAAAGGTATATAAGGCATGAGGAGACAGAAACTAAAGCTTTTTCGGCTGAGGAAGCTCATTCGGCTAGAGGCCTATCGACCGAGGCTCTTTCAGGCTGAGGAGTTGGTGAGGTAAGAGGTGGTGGCTGTGGCTTGCGCTGTTTCTCTGATCTTTCAGCTTTCACCCCACATCAGGCTCCGGTTTTTTTTTTTTTTTTTTTTTTTTTTTTTAAATGACAAGGCCTTTAGAGATTTGTATTATACCTCCTTCCTGTTTTTCTCCCTCCCTTCCTTCCCTCTATCTTTTCTCTTTAATTTCTCGAACATGTCTTTAAGGCACTGTGTAGGCTCCTGGGTTAAAACAATAAACAAAGTTCTTGCTCTCCTGAGTTTACATTCCTGGGAGAAGGGGACACACACACATACACACACACACACACACACACACACACACACGATATGAAGAAAGGAAAATTCTCCCAGGACAATAAAATGATATGGAAATTACAGTCTTCATATTTGTTGCCGTGTGACGACATCACCACCACCACCACCACCACCACCAAAAGTGTCCCTCTGGCCCGGAGAAGGCGTCGGAGACACATCTGCAGCTCTCCCCTTCCAAGGCCTTTGGCACGGGCACTCCAGCTTGGAGCAGACAGAGCCGCTGGAGGAGGCAGCCTCAGCCTCAACACTGGTTTATGACAAAGACAGCGATTGCTGTCGGCGACCGGGCGGCAGGAGATAAACGGTGTGGTGCACGCAAAGTAGCAGCAGCCCTTTGCGAAGTTACTCTGTATATTTGATGACTTAAGTCCTTGCTGAGAAAACCTGGGTGGTATCTATGAAGTGCTAGGAATACGCCTCCTCATCAGCAAAGCAGGGGGCGGGGCTGGAGGTGCGGCTCAGGAACCGGGCTCCTGCCCAGCTAGCTGCTGGACAAACACACACAGCTACTTGCTTGCCTCAGCTGGACGCAGGGGTTCTGAAGAGGGCAGAAGCAGAGGACCAGGAGATCAAGGCCGGTTGAGTCCATGATGAGACCCTGGTTCAAAGAAACAAACGAACAAGTACGCAGGCGGGGGTCATGAAGGCTGAGAAGGAGAGAAGAGGAGGTAGGGCATGGGATGAACTAGCCGTGTCACCAAAGGACTAGGGGACTTGTTTGCTTTTTCCAGAGAGGCAGGGAGAAGCTCCTCGGGTGCTAGTCTTTGGTCCTGTTTGTGGACCTTGGTGTTCAGGCAGCGGTGAGTGGGCGTGGCATCGGACAGACGGGGACAGCAGTGGGTTGCGCCTGTTAGTAGCATCCTTGTGGAGGCCTGAGCCCTACGAGTGTCAACACTCCCGTGTCTGCCCAGGAAGTTAAGATTCCTCAGGCCTTGGCTGGGTGGCCTAGGTATTGGGGTTCCCCTGCCTTTGGCAAAAGTCAATGTTATCTCCTGGCTGGGCCTAGGAAAGTACAACTGCCCAGCCCTTGACATTGGCCATATGACAGCTCTTATCACCGAGACCTGTGGCCCTCAACATGTGACATTCCCTGAAACTCTTACTTGGCTCCTCTTAGCCTTCTTCAGCCTCCGCCATTTACCCTTTGTTAACGTTTCTCTACTTCCTCCGCCCTTTCTCCTCCCAAGGCTGTTCTCAAGCTGTGCGGCTACTTGGCTCTTCAACTGCGAAGTAGCCCACTATCTGGCCACGTTCACAGTTCGGCCTGCCAACTGCGCGGCTGTCCAGTTGGCTGTCAAGCCAACTGCGGCTCCCGTGACTGCAGTCACCTCGACCACGGCTGTCTCCGCTGCTTCTTTCTCTGTGTTACCCGGTTGAGCCCACACCACGGAAAGAAGCCGAGAGAAGACCACGCGAGCAAGCCCCACGGGGCTTCACGTTTCAACACCCAGAGAGGCAGCCCAAGAGTGCGTCTCCTAGGTAGGAGTGTCAGACAAGAGATGTTCGGTCCCATCACAGCCGCCTTGCCTCTTGAACACCAATCACAGCTTGTCTCAGCAGCGCCCCTGCTGGGCACCAGGGGAAGCGCTCCTCCTCCAGCATGGTGGAAATAGTTATCTAGCGTTCCCAGAGGCTTGTGAAAATTGCAAGACGGCTGGTGCAAATCGCTTAGAGCTGCCCTGGAGCTGGGACAGTTTGCTTTGATTGTTGTGCAGTTTTTAAAACGGGTCTGCAGAAAGACCCAGTCACTAGCGCTTGTACAAAGATTGGCTGGCCGGCCCCACGAGTGACAAGTCTTTTTACTCAAGGCATCCAGGAGGGTCCGGGAAAGTGCAACAGTTACAAATTAGGGGATCAGATTACTGTATTCTCCCTCTGTTTGCTTATTTACAAGAAAATGGACATCAGCAGTTTTTACAGTACAAATTTAAAGAACTTATCCTTAACACTAACTGATATGAGTAATGCTTAATGCTTGTCTGGGGGTCCCCAGGAAAAGTGGGTCCTTCTCTGTCTCAGCCAGAGTGGGGGGGTGTATCCCCATGGGTTGCTGGGGTCAAGAAGTGACTGGCACAGACATTCAGGTAATATAGATAAATCAAGAACAGATCAGGGATAGTGTGTGTGGGAGGCAGAGACAGCACATACACCTTTGCCAGTCAATAAAGCCGTATATACAAGTGATAAAGATCCCATGTAGCTATGCAGAGGTGCATCACCATGTTCTCTGATCAGCCTCCCTGGGTCTGCTCCTGGGAAAGCCACCTCAGTGTGAATCTTCCGAGGCTTTCGATAGCATAGAATGACAGAATCATGTCCGGACCCTGGGTTGTAGATTCAACCCTTTGCACAGTTCAACCTGCCTCTACCTTTCTGGAACTCTCTCTCACCAACCTGCTACCTACCCTGGTCTTCAGCTACTTTGTTATAATCACTGTGGCCTGAACATTCCCCAGGTGCCGTTTCTATTCTGACTGGTTCCCCACAGACAACTCTGTAACTAGAGTTTTCCTTCCTTGCCCACAGTCAGGACAAATCTTTGTCACCCGCCAGTCCCATACCGCTCAGACCCAAACAAGTAAACACAGAGACTTATATTGCTTACAAACTGTATGGCCGTGGCAGGCTTCTTGCTAACTGTTCTTATAGCTTAACTTAATCCATTTCCATAAATCTATACCTTGCCATGTGGCTCGTGGCTTACCGGCATCTTCACATGCTGCTTGTCATGGTGGCGGCTGGCAGTGACTCCTTCCACCTTCCTGTTCTTTCTTTTCTCCTCTCTGTTAGTCCTGTCTATACTTCCTGCCTAGCCACTGGCCAATCAGTGTTTTATTTATTGACCAATCAGAGTAATCTGACACACAGACCTATCTCTGTGTGTGTGTGTGCCCTCAGCTCCTTCATTTTGGGAGGAACAAAGTATCCTGTATAGATGAGAATTCATGACACGAACATGGCCATGTCAAGGATGCCAAGGCCTACCCCAGGTCAGGCTCAGGTGAATGGCAAGGACTTCTGGTTCAAGCATAGATACTGATATATGTTTGACCTTTAGCTAAAAGGAGTGCATGCAAAAAATACAGAAGGCAGCTTCTTTGTCAGGGATGATTGCATGACCACACTTCCTGGAGGTTTCTCCCCTACTGATACCTCTTACTGAAACATCCTACCAAGATTAGCTAGTCCACATCCTCATTCATGCTGTATATAATAAACTCGATGAGTATCGAGGCTGCTGGTGTATCTCCATGCTAGTGCATGGCCCACCTGATCCCAGCTTTATATTACATGTCTGTGTGTCTTTCCTTCCTTCTTTCCTTCCTTCCTTCCTTCCTTCCTTCCTTCCTCCCTCCCTCCCTCCCTCCCTCCTTTCCTTTCCTTTCCTTTCCTTTCCTTTCCTTTCCTTTCCTTTCCTTTCCTTTCCTTTCCTGTTCTCTCCTGTTCGAGAGAGAATATGTAATAGCCCTAGCTGTCCTGGAACTCAATTTGTAGATCAGGCTGGCCTCAAACTCACAGAGATCCACCTTCCTCTGCCTCCCATGTGCTGAGATTAAAGGCATGTGCTACCATGCCCAGCACATGTTTCTACTTTAATCTCCCATCCCTCACAGTCAAGTCTTCAGGACCCAGCCACATGGGCTGTAGCACTGACCTGGGCACTTGGCAGAGGGTCCTGTGCATGTTTGAAGCCTACAAATGGGTCTCTGCATAGAATCTTCTTGCTTTTTGTTTCTAACTCTCCCAGTCTCTGACCCCTAGATCCAGAATTGAAGGGTGTACTGGCTGGTTTTGTGCGTCAACTTGACACAAACTAGAGTCATCAGAGAGGAAGGAGCCTCAGTTGAGGAAATGCCTCCATAAGATCCAGCTAAGGCATTTTCTCAATTAGTGAACAATGGGGGAGGACCCAGCCTGTTGTGGGTGGGAACATCCCTGGGCTGCTGGTCCTGAGTTCTATAAGAAAGCAGACTGAGCAAGCCATGGGAAGCAAACCAAGTAAGCAGCTCCCCTCCATGGTCTCTGCATCAGCTCCTGCCTCCAGGTTCCTGCTCTGCTTGAGTTCCTGTTCTGACATCCTCCAGTGATGAACAGAAATGTAGGACTATAAGCCAAATAAACCCTTTCCTCCCCAACTTGCTTTTTGATCCTGGTCATTACAGCAATAGAAACACTAACTAAGACAAATTGGTACCAGCATGGTGAGGTATTGCTGGGACAGACCTGACCATGTTTTGAGGAGGATTTTGGAAGGACTTTGGAACTTTGGGCTAGAAGAGCCACTGAGTGTTAAGAGCTCTGTGGGAGCTTGGAAGATAAGAATGTTGAGAGCAGTGCAGAGGATGGAGGCCTTGCTTGTGAAGTTTCAGAGAGACTCTATCAGGGTTATTTATTATTTTGAATTAAGATTCTGTGGTTCTGGTTAGCTGGGACTGAAAAATCAGCTGTAATTAACAAGATACCAGAACTACTAAATCGAAACTTTGCTGGAATACTTGATGTTTGTCAGCTGGAGCTAAGAAATTAGTGGTGATTAAGAAGAGACCAGCATCACTGAGGTGACATCTTCTGAGAAGTGTTTCCCTGAGAAAACAGAGAAGCTATGCTCCAGAGGAGGCCAAAGTTGTGCCTCATGTTGGCAGCTGGACTTGGTAATGTGTAAGAGTCACCCAGGTGGTACTGGTTTTGAAGGCATAAAGGGGTCATGGAGAGCAGCTGAGGCTTGGCACTGTGAGAGGCCAGGAGAGGCCATTGGTGAAGGTGCAGCCTCAGTGACAGTTGAAGTCTTAGGACTGAAGGGGTCATGCAAAGGAGTTGAGCTTGGCACCATGAAGAGGGCCTATGAGAGGCCATTGGTCAAAGTGCAGCCCAGTTGCAGCTAGGGACCCCAGCATTTTGGAGATGGCAGTGCCATGGGATGACCACCAAGAACAGCAGCAGCAGTGGAGTGGAGCCAGCTGGAGTCTGTGGAAGACAAGCTGTGTGTGCTGCAGAGGGCAGAGCTGGGGAAGTGACCCAAGCCCTTTGGAGGAGTCCAGGAGATGGTGAGTAAATTCCAGACCCTGGGTGGTTGGAATTTGGTTTTGCTTTGATTTGATTGTGACTGTGCCCTGATTTTCCCCTCTTGAAGTAAGAAAGTATTTTACTGGAGCCCACAGTCGAGAGACTTGAATTTTAAAAGACGTTGGATTTTAAGAGATTGGCTATTTTAAAGTGCCTGAAATATTAATGTGTTTGAATTTGTAAAGAGTGCCCGACTTTTAAAGTTATTTATGTTTTTAATGTGAGATCTTAGGGATGAGGAAGAAAGGAAGGGTTGTGGCTTAATAGTGATGTGTTTGTGTGTCAAGTGGACACACTAGGGCATTTCTCTCGTGCTGTGTGCTCTGCCATAACTTCATCCTGGGATTCGTTCAGGGTTCTACCCACACTCAGAGGTGTTTGGTATAAGTGTGAGAGAGGTCAGGGTCATCTTTGAATCACGATTACTCTATGTATTTATCAAAACGCACTTGGCGGCTGTAGGCCATTTTGATTCTGTTCCTTCTTAAATTGTATTTATAATTTCTTGTGCTCACATGTGAGCCCCATTTTCTGAGAAATTGACCTATCATTTTCATCAGATTCTTTTAAGGACTGTGCGATTGTTCACCTACCATAGAAATCCACACCTAGAGAATTAAGTAGGAACTCTGGTGAACTGGACAGACTGTGTGGGAAAACCCACCTTGGTAGAAGGAGCATGGGTTTGGGAAATAAGTGACCATGGTTTTTTATCTCATTCCCAGTGTCTTCTTGGTCATGAGGCTTTAGATGACTCACCTTCTCTGGGCCTCATTTGCAAATGGAGATAATAATAGCAGATCTAATCTCTCATCATTAGAAGGTTGAAAAATGTGCCAAGGTGCCTTTCAAACTGCAACATGCTAGTGTCAGCGTTTGCCAATTGAAGAGACATTGAGAAGTTGGTGGGTGTTATGGTCGCATGGAAAATGTTCTTCACAAGCTGCTGAGCTTGAAAGTTTGGTTTCCAGTGGGTGGTCCTATTTTTTGAGGTTTTGTATGATTAGGTGATGAGACCTAGATGAAAGAATGAGTCTGTCTCATGGTCCTTAGAGATGTATGGCATCCACTCTACCATGCTTTCCACTCCACAGTGAACTGTGCCCTCTCAAACCGTGAGCCAAAACAAACCCTTCCTTAAGTGACATCTTGTCAGATGATAAGAAAGAAACTTATACATTGTAACAGAGCATTAGTATTGAAAGAGGAGCTAAGACTACTTTGATCAGAAGTAAATATCAGATACTAGGGGCTTTGCCAAGTCTGTTGCTCATGCAGACCAGGGACAATCTGCAACCTTCATGGAAGGTTCAAATATTTATATCAGGAGTTTAAAATCATCTAAGCCATTTGGACAGGAGAGATCATTTTTAGAAATGTCCCTTAGGGATATAACTAAGGATACATACAAAAATTGTAGGAGAACAAAATTGGAAGTAATTAAATATTTAACAATAGATATTATTTAATGATACTGGAAATATTATTTAAATATTAACATTCCATTGCCCTTAAATATTTAATATGGAAAGATGCTAATAATAAATAGTTAAGCATAAAAATAATATATAGTCTGTTCATTCTTCAAAGACATCTAGAAGAATTTACACACAGAAAAAAAATTGAAAATGGTTGACCTCTTGTGATGAAATTTGGGGAAAGGCACATTTATATATTGATTTTATATTTTTTTCATTTAAAAATGATCTTCAGATAATCACTGAGTCCTATTTTCATATTAGTTAGCTATCAAGTGACAAAATGTGGCCTGCAGGGAGGTCCCTGGAAGTCACTCTTGGTCTCAGTTCTAAGCTGTGTTTTGGTGAAGATATTAAATGACCTGCCCTTAGTACTGTCACCTCTCAGGACCTGTAGAGAATTCATGCATGAACTCTTTCTTCTTCTAGTCTTCCTTATGAGATCTCTCGCCTACTCCCCTTAACAGTCAGTTGGGGAGTGCTCCTCTAGAAACTTTCTGAAACCTTGTGGTTGGACTCTGTGCGTCTCCCACTGCTACTGTACTTACTACTTAGCTGTGAAAACCGTACTTTTCACGCCACCACATCAGCACTCCCTTCAAATGCAAGAGCTATCATTTCATCTAAGAATCCAATGACCTGGCACAATGGCCATCACAGGTCTGGCACTCTGCTCCGCAAAATATATTGTCCCAAAGTGATTTAACACACAGAAGGGGTTCCAGGATTTTGAGGATCAGGGTGATGTCCTATCTTGCTGTGGGGTGATGCTTTAACTCTAAGCTTACTGCTTGTGAACTAAAGGCTCTCTGAGTATCTAAGTCACTCTCTGGACTTCTACTTCCAGGCTTGGCCCCGAAGCCTTTCCCACCCCACTCCTGGAACTAAAGGTCTATCCTTTAACTATCAGTTCTCAGTATAGAATGGGGCCTTCCAACGTGAACTCCCTGTATCAACTGTTCCAAATTGGTGGATACTGGTTGAAAATCAGATTCTTTGTTCCTACTTTACATTCAAGGATGAAGACTGGCTGTGGGAATGTGTGGGGATCTGTGCTGTTGATACATTTTCTGTGTGGCCCTTTTGTTCCTAAAGCTCGAAGATCAGCAGTCCAGTAGGGATTTGGGGACTGGTCCTTCCTACTTCTGGTCTCTGATACCTGTCCTGTAATCTCTTGAATCATTGATGTCCTTTTACTTATGAGTAAAAGACCAATCTAAAACAATTTCAACAAAAACAGTGCTTGCTGTAAGACTTCACAAGTCACCACCTTCAGGCCTGGCTTGATCTAGGGGCACACATTCTGTCACTAGGAGTTGATTTCTTTCTATTTTCATCCTTGACTGTACCCTGCTCCTTGTTGGCTCCATTTCTGATAGGACTGAGTCTGTTTCACAGAATTACTGAAAAGGCTGTAGATCGATCCTTTTAAGTTTTATTATTATATTTTATTTTTTGTGTGAGTTATATCTGTGTACATGTTTGAGGTATGTGTGCACGTGTGCACTTGCAAGTGGAGGCCAGAGGTCAATGTTAGATGGCTCTCTATTTTACTTTTTAATTAATTAATCAATTAACTTATTTTTTTCGGTTTTTCGACGCAGGGTTTCTCTGTGTAGTTTTGTGCCTTTCCTGGAACTCACTTTGTAGACCAGGTTGGCCTCGAACTCACAGAGATCCACCTGCCTCTGCTTCCCTAGTGCTGGGATTAAAGGTGTGCACCACCACTGGGCCTTCCATTTTATTTTATTTTTTTTTTTTTGAGATGGGATCTTTCACCAAACTTGGAGCTTAGTAATTCAGCTTGGTTGATTGGCCAGTGAGCACCAGGTCTGGAGTACAGGGATTTCCAGTGTACAGCTCCACATTTGGCTTTTTGTGCTGGAGATTCGAACTCAGATCTTCATTACTTATTTAAGAGCCTAGCTCTTAAATACTTACCCAGCTTCAGGGAGAACAGGTACTGAAATGCCCTTCTGTAAACAATGGGTTCTGCACAGACCATCATGACACAGGCAGTGATCGCTCTGTCTTCCAATCCAACCTTTTGTGTCAGTTCCTGTGTCTGAGATGGGCCGGGGGTGGGGTGTGGGTGTGGGTGGGGGGTTGGTTCTGTGTAGCCCAGGGCTTCCCCTACTCTGTTTTATTTGCACTCATACCATCCACGTGCCGCCCATCTCAAGAGGCCCTCGTTCCTAAGTACCACCCACCAGCAGCCAGGTCCCACACCCAGAAGTAAAACGGAAATTTCTTTGGACAGCCAGAGGGGGAGATGATCAACTGAACTGAGGTACAACCAAGCCTGTGAAAACCTCTCTTGTAGAAGCCCTTTGGCACTCACTGACAGAGGATTGCGGTCCAACTCTTAAAAGCACTGGCTAATTCACCCCTACAGGCTGTGCAGCCAGTTGGGCTCAGGGCCCCATGCAGAGAGTGGATTGGAGATAAGAGGCTCAGCTTTGTTCCTGCAGGAAAAAGCTTTCTCCTCAGGGCTGGGGCGAGCTGACAGCTCCTGCTGGAGCTGGAGATAATGAAACCCGAGGCTAGGTGAGAGCCAGCCTGGGTCAGCGACCAGCCTTTGTTGATTGGACCACGAGCCAGAATGGGGGCTTTGAGGGGGTCCCAGTGTGTCTGGCTTTTCTGTGTGAGGTGTAGACTGGCTGTGTCCTTCCTTTGAGCTGAGCCAGATCTTCACAGATAACATGCCTCCTGGATGGGAATGTTTCACTAAGAACAAACGCGTGACGTGAGAGAAAAGCAGAGCTTTGAAACCCCGATAAAGGGGCAGCTCCAGACAGGCACACAGAATGAGCATACACCCCAACAACTTGGGCATGCACCCCAACAGCCTGGTCATGCACCTCAACAACAGCCCAGGCATGGGGAAGAGGAAGCATGGGGCTTGTCTTGCCTCCCTTCCTTGTCAGGTGCACGAGCCCCTGAAGGTATACAGACTGCACACTCAGCTCTGCACCCTTCCCTCAGCAGCCAGGGAGCCCTCACTCTAATTCGCTTATGTCTTCTGAGTCTCCAGGGCAGAGATCTGACAGTGCTTGAGATGTGTGTTACTTCAAGGAATTGATGCAGGATGCCAGTTAAGAAAGCAACATATGGGTGCTCCCTCCCCAAACTGTAGAGGCTACGGGAGGCTGTCACCAACCACAGGTTGTCTAAGCCTCGGCCCCACAGCTGGGGATGTGGGCTACTCAGCTATTAGGAGATTTGACACAATGCAACACTGGGGCCCCAGACACAGTAACACACTTCTTTGCTTTGCATTCTGGGATTTTCCACCGTATCGCTGGGGGTGCGATTTTCCAGTCCAGGTACATTCAACATGGGTCTGAGATGACTCAGGCAGCTGGGTAGGGGCCAGTTCTTCAGATGAGCTTGCCTCACTCTTGCAGTGGGATGGGTTCCTTAGAGAGACAAGAAACCTGTAAGAAGTGGCCTTTTGGAGCCACTAAGATTCTACGTTCAGGGCCCCAGCTCTGTTTCCAAATCACATCTTTCCATCTGCTAAAGCTTGGAATATCAATAAGGACTCTGGTAAAGCTGCCTCTGGTCCTCTTGCCAGAGAAGCAACATTGGCTATGAACAATGAGGACACATCTGGTGTGTGTGTGGGGGAATATGAATTGTTAACTAGTACTTTGTGGAATATCTTAGGACCTTAGAGAACGGGACACATTTAGAGGGTCTGCAGAGGATATCAGAAGAAGGCATGGGAGTGTCTGAGCTTGTGAAAAACATCCAGGTAGGAGAGGAGGATGTGTGAGAGCTCAGGCTCCTTACTGCATGCCATGGGCCATCAAAAGTATTTAAGTTGGTTTGTATGTGTGTGGTGTATGCATGTGTATGTGTTCATGAGTGTGCACGTGCCTGGGCATGTATATGGAGACCAGAGGTCAACATCAGATGTCTTCATCTATTGCTCTTCATCTTTTCCCCCCTCAAGACAGTCTCTTCCTGAACCTGGAGCTCACCAGCTGGCTAGGCCAGCAAGTGCCAGAGGCCCTCCTATCTCTGCCTTCCCCAGGGCTGGGCTTACAGGTGCATACCACAGGTCCTGATGCTTGCGCAGCAAGTGCTCTACCTACTAAGCTAGTTCCCTAGCCATTTTTGGCTGTTTTTGTTGTTGTTCACCTCCTGCTTCTAGCCCTGATCTAACGTAGCCATCAGGGACATCTGTTTTATTGTAACCATCATAGGACTGCTTTTACTTCCAATTAGTGGACTCCAGTGGACTTTGTAAAACCAATTGAAAAACAAACAAACAAACAAACAAACAAAACCCAAAAGATTCAACTGGACAGGCTACAAGGCAGTTTTCATAATTGTCACACCATTGCTTTTCTGTCCCTCTACTAAGTTCAGGTTACCATAGAGCTCTTCTCTACTTATAAAGTTTTGCTCAGAGATTTTGACTTAAATGTAACTGTCATGGGTTTTGTATTCATAGCACCCAAAACCAATGGATCAATGTCAAGAAATTAGGTCAGCAAGCAAAATGTTTAGTTAGTTGTGCCATGCGAAATAATCATCTCCACTAAGTCTTTAGAGAATTGAATGGTGGGGCTGGAGAGATGTCTTAGGGCTTAAGGGCACAGACTGCTCTTGAAAAGGACCCAAGTTCAGTTCCCAACACCTTGGTCAAAATGCACATAACTATCTATAACTCCATCTCCAGGGTATCTAATGCCCTCTTTTGGCTTCTGTGGGAACCTTCACTCACATGTGCATACTGACATACAGACATATATACATAATCAAATATAAAACAAATCTTAAAAAGAAAGAATTGAGTCATTTGATATTGTTTATGTCAGTGCAACTTTTATTGAGTCTTTCTATTACACATTAGAGAATTAAAGGGTCCCTGGGGGTTGTAGAATATTATTTTAAGGTATGTTACTTTTGTTTATGTTGCATTTGTTTAACTTTGTGAAGCTGTGCTACTTTGCCTGTCTAACACACCTGATAGTCTAATAAAGAGCTGAACAGCCAATAGCAAGGCAGGAGAAAGGATAGGTGAGCTTACAGGCAGAGAGAATAAATAAGAGAAATCTGGGAGGAAGAAGAAAGGGCAGGAGAACAGGAGAGGAGGATTCTAGGGGCCAGCGAGCCACACAGCCAGCCACTGAGTAAGAATGAAAGTAAGATTACAGAAGTTAGAAAAGGAAAAGCCCAGAGGCAAAAGGTAAAGGGGATAATTTAAAGTTAATAAAAGCTAGCAAGAAACAAGCCAATCTAAGGCTGAGAATTTATAATTAAGAATAAGCCTCCCTGTGTGATTTATTTGGGAGCTGGGTGGAGGCCTCCCCCCCCAAAGAGCAAAAGCAAAACAACAACATCTTGGCACCCAACATGGGGCTTGAATTTCCACAGTGCCTAAAAAAGTTTACAAAATAAATAAATAAAGAAAGAAAGAAAGACACAGCTCCTTTAGGAGGTGCTGCTATTCAACCTGCAGTGCTAAATAAAAACAGCAAGCTAAGTAAAAACCACAGGTGCCAGCTTCCTACAGCTAGGAAGGTTGAATGCAGTTCCTGGTCAAATGTACTAGGTTGCTAGGTTTAAGCTTGGCTCCCCTCCGACCAGGCCACAAGCTTTAGGCTTAATTTTCACAACTGGAGAGAAAGGGAGCTATCTGAGAGCTGCTCAGAGGATCAAGGTGTAGCTTAGCAGTCTAAAGTTTGCTCATGTGGTCAAAAAGGCTAACGATACTCAGTAAAAGAGGTCAAGATGGATAAAAACCTCTTAATAGATTCCAGTGTGTTTTACAACGGGCGTAGGCTTAAGAAAGAAAGAAAAAGGGTATGGACAGTTATAGAAAGAAATAAATAGCTTAGAGATAATAAAGTAAAGTCTTTAAAGAGAGAGTAAAAGTAATATATATAAAAAAGTCATGTAAGATGGGAAATACACAAAGAGTCTGGGTCCTGTATGTTATTGTGTTGATTCTGAATTTTTTGATTGTTAAGAAGCAAACAGCGGCTAAGAGACATGGGATTGAAAGAGGGACTGATGAAATAAACCAGCCTATACTTTAGGAATAACTTACCTTTAAAAAAGTAAAAAAAATGTATTTGTTAAATGGAAGCAAAAAATGCTTTGGAGAAGAGGTTTTGCTTTTGTTCCCACAGGAGACAAGAGGTTGTAGATTCCTTCAGGAATAATATTGATCAGATTTGATCAAGGAAGACCTCCTGAAACTTGACAGGTGATATCTATCAACAAAAATAATAGATGGTCTTCCCAGGACTTGAGCATTATCTAAAATTTTCTCTCTGGGACCCTAAAGATGCTTTGTCCACAGACAACAGGAAGCAGTTTGGAGAATACTACACCCATATTTCCAAGAGATGGGGCAGGTGGCCTTTGGTTATTTGTTAGGTTATGGATGTTAGTTATCATTTAGGGAAATATAGTATATTGATACAAATTTAAAGTTATTTTTGCTACACTGTATATATGTTTATACTCTTGTTTAAGGTATTGTACCTATGCAGTTCATTTAAAATGTAAGGTAAAATTCTAGTTTTTGAAAGCTATTATTATAAACTATCTAGGATAATCAAGAAACACAAGTTAGTAGTTAGTCATTTATAACAATAACATTTGTAAATATGTTAGGTATGCTTTCCAGATCACATAGAGATGTATTTTAGATCAGTAGATGGTCTTCAAGCCTTTAAAAAAGATCTACATAATATGGCAATTTAAAATATTCTGTTAACTTAAGTTTTTTCATGACAATGAGACACATCTGCTCCTATCAGTACCAATTTACTTCAGAGATAATGGGCACTGAAGAAACTCCTTATGGAATTTGCTTTCATTTTGGCAAGGTTAGCCACTGGGCAAAGAAACTGCTCTTGCTTTTGACTGTTGACAATGTTCTGTGCAGACTGGGAATGCAGGACACACAGAAAAAGACTGTTGAACTTTGCTAAAACAAGGCAGGACAGTCCTTCAAATTTCCTGCTTCATTGAAAAGTCTGCCAGACACTATGGGCCTGTAGGCTAAAGATGGATGCAACAATGTTGCAGAGGAACTTTGGGTGGGTGACTGTCTAGGCAGTCAGATGTCTCTGTCATTTCTAGAGTTTTTGGAAGATGTTTGCAATGCACTTTTTGTTTACTTAAATAATATTACATCCTTCTGGGGTCTTTGATGGAGTTAAAGACTAGATAGTTATAGTTACAATTTTCCTTAGATATGATAGAAAGTAAATTAGGTATAAAATTTTGGATTTACTAAGATAGGATAGATTATGAATTGTTTTCTTTAAATTTACCAGATGCAAGTGATCTGGAACTTAGTACATTGTGAATGTAATCTTTACTTGATAATTGTTCTTATTGTATATAGTCTTACTATGTTAAAGTTAAAACATTTCATTTTTGTTTAGACAGAAAGAGGGAAATGTTGTGGAATATTATTTTAAGATGTGTTACTTTTGTTTATGTTGCATTTGATTAACTTTATGAAGCTGTGCTACTTTGCCTGTCTAAAACACCTGATAGTCTAATAAAGAGCTGAACAGTCAATAGCAAGGCAGGAGAAAGGATAGGTGAGTTGGCAGGCAGAGAGAATAAATAGAAGGAGAAATCTGGGAGGAAGAAGAAAGAGCAAGAGAACAAGGAGAGGAGGACTCTAGAGGCCAGCCACCCAGCCACCCAGCCACCTAGGCAGCCACAGAGTAAGAGTGAAAATAACATTACAGAAGTAAGAAAAGGAAAAACCCCAGAGCCAAAAGGTAGATAGGACAATTCAAAGTTAAGAAAAACTGGCAAGAAAAAAGCCAAGCTAAGGCCAGACATTTATAATTAAGAATAAGCCTCCCTGTGTGATTTATCTGGGAGTTGGGTGGCTGGTCCCCCAAAGAGCAAAACAAACAACACCATCTGAGTTTGCTCTCTGTAACTGTATCAATGAACTTAAAAAGAGGAAAATTTTATTTTGGCTCAGAGTTTTGAAGGTTTGAGGCTGAGGTCAGTTGAGCATGTTGCTTTGGGCCTGCACCATTTCAGAAGCACAGGAAGTAGGGAAGTGACTTATTTCATGGCTCATGATAGAAGAGAAAGATGAACTTCTTCCTCTTTGAGATTATACCCCCAGTGCTCTAAGAAACACCTCAGGACTCACTTCTGAAAGCTTCTCCCCAAAGCACGAGAGCCTAGAGACCAAGCCTTCGACACGTGGACCTTTGGAGGACACTTACCCAGATCACAGCCACCCTTATTTTGAAATATTGGCAGGCATTGTACTTGATTGTACTCTCTGAAGAATCAGGGTGTGGTCCAAGAGAGAAGTCCTTCTCTTAGGAAAAGATAACTCTGTCCCACATACAGAGCAAGAGTGGGGGGGAGAAGACATTTTTCTTTATTTTCTTTTGGGGGAATAAACAAGCATCATTTGATACTATCTCTGAGAAATAGCTATCATCTAAATCTACATAAGAATATGAAGCAAGCCATGTCTTTCCACTAAGGTTTCATGTCTATTCTCAGAATCCTGCTTCCACTAATACCCGTGAATAAAGCCTGACACTGCTTCCTGTGATGCATCTATCAACATGACATTTATAAACCTGCCTTTGGCCTTTTGACAGTTCAGCAATTTGATGAGACAGTCCTGATACTGAGGCTGTGCACTCAGGTCCATACATCTTTAGAAATCAAAGTAATATCTGTTGAATGCAAACACAAGGCAAGGGATGCTTCTCTAGAATCTTCCAGCATCAGGGTTTAGTCACAGGTGGGATAAGTTCACATGCTATCACACCAAGAAGCTGCTAGCTTACCTTTGCAATCTTCTTTATAACTTTGGGTTGATTCCCTATTTTATTCCAAAGACATGAAGATCAATACAATAGAGTAAAATACCTATCACTACTTTGAACCCCAAAGAAATGTCTGAATTAGATACTTATGGTGTCCCAGTCACTCTGCTAGCACCTGCCCATTTCAGCCATGCCATCCCCTCAATGGATCCACTAAGGCACCTGTCACTGTCTATGATTGTAAGTCCTGAAGGCAAGGATGAAAGAGTCACAGCCAAAAAGCACATTGTCAAAGCAAGATTCTAGCAAGCCTCTATCATTGCTGCCCTCAGAGATGCTTCTTACAACCTGGGACCCTTGGAAATGCAAGATCAAGGATGCCTCTTCTCTCACAAGGCATTATATTGCCTTTTTGTGTTTCCTCTAAGGCCAGCTTTATTCCTTAAAACAATCCCAGATTAAACAGAGTCCCTGAGATGAGCTGTCTTAAGTTTTCTCTTTCACTTCAGTTCACTTAAACTTGGTGGCTCCATACACTGTTGCTGGGTACAGAACAGGCATCCTCTGAACTCAGAAAGCATCTTTTCCTATGCACATCAGGGCTCTAACTGAAGACTCAAGAACAATTTTGTGAATTGTTCTATCTGAAAATTTCTCTTTTTGTGATTTCAGTTATTTACAGTCAACTATGGTCTAAAAATATTTAATGAAAAATTCTTAGAGCAAACAATAAAGGAGTTTCAAATCATGTGTTTCTGAGTAGCGTGGTGAAATCCTGTTCCCACAGAAGCATGAATCAACCTCCCCCAGTGTACCTACCCTGTATGCAGTACCCTCCTGTTATCACTCTGTAGGTGTCTCAGTTATCAGAGAAACTGTTGCAGTAGCATCGTGTTTTGGTTGGAGTAATTCTTGTTTACTTAATCAACAGCCTCAAAACGCAACAATAGTGATGTTGGAAACTATTACAGAGTATTGTCCTTACGGCCCCACTGTGTTAAGCCACAGCTGTTCTTGTACTATGCCTCATTTATTGTGGATGCATAAAGTGGGCTCATATGCCTGCATCAAAAACCCAGTGTTTTTCCATTCAGTTTAGTTTTTAAATTTGCATAAAATAGTAGATTTCATTATGTCTTCATACATGTACATATTGCGGGCAAGAAATCTGAGGCACAGAAAAATTAGATGATTTTTCCTAGGACACCCCACTAGCCAAGGGCAAGATGAACACAGAACTTCAGAGCATCCAATTTCCAGTTCAGTAGTTTTTCCTTTCTTAAGTTTGCCTGAACTTGCTTAAAATTTAACTCCTGTCATTTTTCATTAAGAGTCCAACTTTCTCTCTCATATGGTTCCCCAGTAATATTAATATATATATGTATAATATACAATGAAATAATATCACACACACAAACACACACATATTCAAAAACATGAGTGTTGAAGTGAGAGCTCACATTGTCTATTATAGAACTATCCTCAAGACAAGGACTCTTGGACTCTTGGCATTCACAGATGCCCCATTGAGAGGTCACAGAACCAGAAGGGCAGCTCTCTATGATCATCACTGGGGAGTGTTGCTGGGCTCTGCTGCTGCTTACCTTTCCTTTCTTGTCCTGTTAATGAGTAGTCCCAACACACTGTTACACTGGCTCACCCAGTCTTGTAACATTCTTTTTGTAACCCCAAACTGGATCCCTACTCTTTGCACACACTGTCATATCCAGACATGAGGATATGCTCTGTGCTCTATCGACCAGCAAAATGAATGATCTATAAGCAATGATAACTGGTACAACAGCAAACTGATATAGAAGAGGAAGCAGGAGGGAAGGGGTTAAATTTGTCTTGGGTTGGGGATATAGGTAGGCATGCAAGTAGGTCTAGAAAGGGAGGTGATCAAGGGGGTGAGCTATGGTTATGCAGCCAAAAAGGTATCATCACTGTAGCAAAGACTGGCTGATCATTTAGGATTCTGTCCTAGGCTTCCTGAGAAATTCTCTCTGTGGTCTGGAGCCACAGGGACCAAGTAACCAATAAAATATGCTAGAAATGATGCATGCTACTTCAAAGCCTGGCCTGTAGACTTTCTCACATGCAGTTCTTCATGTGTATTGTAGACAGTACAGCATCTGTAAGCCATATGTAGAAGATGGTTACTTTGGCTTGGGTCTAGAATGCTCTCTAAAGGCCCATGTGTTAAATGCTTGGTCCTCAACTTAGGCCCATTAGAAGGTAGACACCGTTAAGAGGTAGGACTTAATGGGATGTCATTAGGCCCTGATGTCTGTGGGTAATAAACTTCTATGATGTATGTGCACACACATGTGGTGTGTATGTCAGGGAGTGGGCATGGGTGTGGAGGCCAGAAAATAACTTTGCAGAGTCAATTCTCTCCTTCAGTTTTCACATGGATCTCGGGATCAAATTCAGGAGAACAGGTTTTTGTATCAAGTGCCTTTATCCACTGAATCTTCTTGCTGGCCCATTTTATGGTATTTTGAGCTATTCTGAATTTAAGGGGGATTTTTTTAATTGGGACAGTATAATTTCTTTTTATTTAAAAAAACAATTTATTTTTATGTATAACAATACAGTTTGTACAGCAAATAGTGCTGTTACAGACTGATTTGATATGGCTTAAACAAGAAAAAAAAAAAAAGAAAATTTTCAGCTTACAACCCCTCCAACAACAAATTAAAGTATCACTTTTTCTAAGTGGGTCAATATGATGAATGTATTCAGTGACTTGCCATGGTAACTAGTCATGGCTAATCCCTATTGCATGACTGGTCAATGGAATTGTAAAGAAACCACTGCCTCAAAGGAGTAACATGTTGGATTCTTTGGGGATTCAAAAAATGTTCTCACTATTTCAATATCCAGAAAGTGGAATTTACATATCCAACACAAAAAAAGAAAACAAACAAAAAAAACCAAAGACCAAAAAATAAAAAATAAAAATAAAAACAAAAATGTATGATGAAATAGAAACTAGAGAAATAGGAAAAAACCCATTATATCCTTTATACCCAGGGTATTTCTAAAGCTGCAATTTGCTAAACCCAGAATTCTGGATTTAATTAAACTATACCCAAACAAATCAAACTAGTGAAGCTGGTTTAAAAAGATACAATCAATAATCCTGGCTTCTTAGTTACCTGGCCAATGAGTTGGCAGGGGAGCTGGATGCAACATACACTGCTTTCTTGGAAAATTCCATTCGAGATATATTTGGTGCTTTATCCGCAGAGAAATCACTTCAGCCCTGATTGGAACATTGCTGTTTCTGCCAGATAACATGGCCTGCTCCTCAGCCCGTGGTTGCTGCAGCAAGCCCCGTTTGCCTTTTAGTGCTCAAGCGAAAAGGAAGGCTGAGGGTAGGGTGGGATGGGGGCGTGGTGGGGGCGTGGTGGGGCGTGGTGGGGGGAAGCAAGCCTTTTCCCTATAAAGAGAGGACTGGCAGTTGACAAGGAGCCAGGAAAAACAGAGAAGGAAGAGCGCCGTGTGTCTAGATGGTGTTTGTGGGCTTGCCCACCAGTGGCCTAGGGTTCCATGCTCTAACCAGGTCACATCGCACTTACTTCCATTGTTCTTTCCAGGTCAGAGAGTTGTGACACAAAATAACCCACCAACTTTTATGTTTCCTGACACATTGAAACAATGGAATACGTTAGAGAATTTTAAAGAAAAAAAAAGATGTCTAGGCAGCTTGCCGTCACTCATGTAGGCATCTGTGTTGGTTATCTACACAACAAGTAAGTCTCAGGCTTCTGCTGGCCATGCCAAGAGTTCCTTTCCTGCTGAGGTTTTTGAGGGCAGGGAAGTGAGGATGGCGAGGATGGGTGTCCTGACTCAGGGCCTCTTATGAGGCAGTGAGCCGGATGCTGACTGGGATGGGGCTGTGTGAGGACTGGACTGGGTTTGGCAATCTGCTTCAGGAAGGTTCACTCAGTATGGCTCTAGGCTGGGTTATGCTGCAGCGCTGCACACACTACGTCAGCTTTCTTCACACACAGTGAGAGGTTCATGAGAGGATGAAGAAAACTGGATGTTTCAGGGGAGAGCTGTCATGAGCTATGACTATATGTTATGAACTATGTTATAATTATTACATAGTTGGACGTGGAGATATTTTCCCAACTTTCCCTTCCCCACTGATATTGTAGACTACAAAAAGGCTACAGTAGCAGTCAGGCAGACGGACAGACAGACAATTATCTTTGAACTGACCGATTGTCCTCAATATCCCAGACACAGCAAAAAAGTCAAAGTCCCAGATGAAGTGTCTAGTTGAGGACATCCTGGGCTTATGGCTTCCCATCTGATAACATGCATAATGGGCTACTCTTTATAGTGTGCATTTATCAGCATCAAATAGACCTTCATGCTACTAAACGTTGGCATTGTTTTCCTTGGAAATTTTGTTTTCTGGCCAGTATGCTTGTTGATAAATTGCATGGGCCATAAAAAGTAGAACACAAAGAAAGCTAGTGCTGTGAGTCACACGTGATTTGTAGGATTAGTGACATAGTGTAAATTACAAACTCACAGTGGGATTGACTTACTCAGGAGCTCCCTTAAACTGCTCCCTTTGATTAACGAAGAAGTGAAGGCAACTTTAGGTAACCTTGGGTGCTTTGATGTGTGTTGACTTTGATTGACATCAGGGAAGCATTAGTTTTAAGAGCTGACTCTGTAGTATACCACAGTTCTGAAGAGAAGACACTGGCTTCAGCATCAGCTCCTAGAGAGGCAAGGTCAGAGTGGAAGGGCCCTTGGTCATGAACTAGTACAATTCCATTTTTACATCGCAGAGGCTGAGGCTCACAGAAGGGGAGGGACTCACTCTGCATTTCCCAGTGGTTGGTGGCAGAGGTGAGATGGCCCATCAGATCTCCTGGTTCCTGTCCTGACTTTTTTCTCTGGAGTCCATGTCTCCTCTTGCAATAGCTGCCACCAGCCTAGTGAGCGGGAGCCTACTGGCTGTCATTAGCTTTTCCAGCACTCTTTTCTTTGCAGATTGTTCTTCAAACATTTGCAGGATGTAAGAACATGATGATAGACAATTTATGTGTATGGTGTGTGTGTGTGTGTGTGTGTGTGTGTGTGTGTGTGTGCACGTGTGCAGTGTGCACGTGTGTGCAAAGGACAACTAAGAGCTCCATCTACTAAATCTGTTTTTCTAGATGTGGCCTTTCAGTGGTCTGGAACTTGTCAGGTAGGCTAGGATATCTGGACAGGGAGCACTAAGGACTTACCTGTCTCCGCCTCTCCAACACTGGAATTACATCCACATGATACCATGCTCGGCTTTTTAAAAAATAGAGTGTCTGGGGAGTCAAACTAAGAGCCTTGTCCTTTCAAGGCAAGCATTTTGCTGACTAAATTCTCTGTGTAAGCTGAGAGACAAGATTTTTGTAGACTTACTATTTCTAGGAATTGTTCCCAGACTCATCTAATACTCCCAAACCCTATGAGGTTGGTATTACAACCACTCTCCTCTGATGGCAGAGGCAGTCACTCAAGGTTGCATAGGTAGTAAGTGTTAGCCACGACCTTGAAATCCTGGCAGGTTAGCTCTGGCATTCATGACCTTTGGCAGCAGGCTATAACTGATTGTGATGTTTACCAACAAAGCTTTTCCACTGAGCTGAGGCTATTTGAGCACACTTCACTTATGCAGTACATAGACTCCTCCTATGGATTCCTATTTAGGCGTAAGGATCCACCATAGTCCAAGACATGTTTAAGCACATCTTCCAGGACTGCCTCTAAGATGGAAGGTCATTATTTTGCAGCCAGATTCTGGGATGACATCTCATTGAGCACTTTCCTATTCCACAGTGCGGTAGCTGCTCTTTTTAGCCAGCCCAAGGCAATGGCACGCAGTGGGCTAGAAAGGGAAGCTCTGGGTCTTTGTCCCAGGGTAGCTGCTGGTTCTGCTACCAGCCATGAAACCGTCTGAGCTTTGAGTCTGCAGAAAGAAATGTCAGCCATTCCGTAATCCTTAATGGAAGTGCCGATACAGGCAAGACTTGTTAATGTATGCTGCAGCCCAGCATCAGATATTGGGGAGAACAGCTGGTCACTCCCAGATTGCTTAGGGCATACAGGCAAAGCTTACTTTTCTACCTTAGAGACCCAAAGTTAGATGGTTTACGAAGAAGCCAAATGGAACTCCATGCACCAATTACACCACCAAAACCCACAGGCCTCACAGTGAGTTACAAGGCAAAGCACTGCACTATTCCTGGGGATTTTCCTTCCATTATTTTCAGCAGCTAGATCACGCCTCCATTCACACACCGTGCAATTCTCTGATTTGAAGCATGCAATTTGATGTTGTTTTACAGCCACAAAGCTGTGCAGGCACCGCCACAAGCTAATTTTAGGATATTTCATCACCCTTCCCCCTAAAGCCATGACCATAACAGTCACTCCCACACTCTGCTCTCCTCCCCAGAGCCACAGGAACCAGACCCCTTTGCCATTGCCATGCGTCTACTTTGTCTATAGCCCTGTTGGTTTGGGACGGTTCGTCCATGCAGAATCATCACTGTGGCCATCTCTCACCTGGTGTGTTTTTGATGTTCACCCAGATACTAGAACTAAATTTCTTTTTTGGGTGGCTGTACTAACTTTCACTTGCCCATCAGTGACTAGACACCTGGGCTGTTTTCAAGGTTTTCTGTATTACATGCACATGCCCCATTGTATTTCTCTGTCAGTTTTTAGGCACCCCAGTTGTTCCCCCCTTGGGCTTCCATTAGCAACGTTGCTATGGACGCTTATGAACACATTTCTGTTTGGACCCATGTTTTCATTTCTCCTGGGTGTGCACCTTAGAATGGAGTTTCTGGCTCCTGTGGTGAGTCTGTGTTTCTGTCTGAGGCTCTGAGACTGGTTTCCGAAAGCCACTCTGTATTCTTACCGCAATGGCAAGAAGCATTGAGTCTTCTTGTCAAGCATGTTTAATCTGCTTAATGAGGACTGGGGTTTAACTTCCAGTGTCTAGAACACGTTGGGAGGGAACACAGTTAACGAACTTGCTGAAGAAGCAATCAGAAAGTCCAGAGGTGGCCTGTGCAGACCTGGCCTGCTCTCTCCACAAAGTCAGTGTGCAGCAGCCTGGACTAGAAGGATTGGTCATGACTTTCAGGTTGAGGAATGTCAAATAATCTGATGTGTGCATCTTAATTAGGTTCTGGTTAGAACAAAGCACTCTAAAATAATTCTTTTTTTTTTTTTTGGATCAAGTTGGGGCATTTAAATATAATGGAACTAGGAAATTATAGTTTTCTTAGATATGATATTTGAATTGTAGTTATGTGGGATAAAGTTCTTTTTTAAAATTCTTATTCTTTTTTTTAAGAGTTATGATTGAGTTAGGGGCCTATGTGTTATACATACAGCTTACTTTTGAGTAGTTTAGTAACCCTGTCTGTCTGTCTGTCTCTGTTTTGGCCCACCCCTCTTGTGTATACAAAACAAAAGGCAGCAACTGTTAGGAGTCTCAGTGAATAGAAGGGTGTTCAGCCCATACTCCGAAAGTTTTTCTCATGATTGACAGATTTTCATAATACAAGTTGGACATGAAAGAGATTATTTGCTCCATGATTTAAAGTCTTAGCCATGTCATCCCAGGAAATGAATTTGCAGTCATTTCAAGGGCAAGGCCCCACTTTGTATGGCTGTAGCCTTAGTACCAGGGACAGACAGTGTTTGGGGCCTTACAGGCGTCTATCGCTAATGTCTCCATACAGGTGCCTGTCATTAACCAGGGCAATAGAGAAATTCACACTGATGACTAATTCTAAAAGAGTTGCTGGAGTAGAAGACGGCCGGCCTGACATCCTTCACTCTTTATAGCTATAGCTTGGGAAATGAGAGGGTGGTAATTGCAGTCATGTTCCCGAAGCCTACCAGCAAAACAAACTTTTCTAGCTTTGCTCCCAGAGCAGTTGATGAAAAAGAAAATAGAAATCGGCCAGTCTCCCAATTAGCATCACTCAAGTTCACTGCTGTTTCTGCCCAAGCTCAAGCAAATCTAAGAAGAAAAATCCTGAAGCAATAAAAAAAAATGAAACAATCCTGAAACCCCTGGGGTACTGAGTGCTTACTATTATCCTAAACAGGGGGTTCAGGAAGCTTCTTGGTAGACATGCTCCATTCGTTACTCACTGGTCACTTCAAAGACTGGCCTTGGTGGAAGGTGGCTTTCTAGGGGCTTGCAGTAATAACAAAGATATCCGAGCTAAGGAAAAGCAATGTTAACCTAGCACTGTTTTCAGAATTCCATTCACCCCTGCCACTACCAGGAGATGGGAAAGAATTGTCTTCTATCACAACATAGAGTTTTCCTTTTGAAATAAGGACTTTGCCATTTCTTCTCTGTGGTATTAGTTTTAGGACAGTAGAGTAAATGCTAGAATTGTAACGTGTGCCCTGGGAGATACTGAAGAGTCAGTGTGGATGGGAGGGATGTCTGTGAGACCACTCCTCATCAAAGATAGTGCATCTCGATCCACTTGAAGATGTCTGATTTCAAACATTTGCCTTGTTATTTCTACAAACAAATGAAAAATCTCAGACAATCCTTTATTTTTTTGTATGCAAGTTTGTATTTCTCAGCTCTCTTATTTCCCACCTGTGATACAAAAATTGTTGTTTCTGCTGGGCAGTGGTGGCACAAGCCTTTAATCCCAGGACTCAGGAGGCAGAGGCAGGTGGATCTCTGTGAGTTCAAAGCTAGCCTGGTCTACAGATTGAGTTCCAGGACTGGCTCCAAAGCTACACAGAGAAACCCTGTCTCAAAAAACAAAACAAAACAAAATCTCTGTCCTGTGTTGTTCCCCCCCCCCCCCCCCCCCCCCCTGCTGTAGGATGTTTTGTATAGCAAATGTGTTAATAAATAAACACTGATTGGCCAGTAGCTAGGCAGTAAGTATAGGCAGTACTAACAGAGAGGAGAATTGAGGGAACAGGAAGGGAAGGGGAAGACTGTCTGAAGCCATCACCAGGACAAGGAAGATATAAGGTACCATTAAACCACAAGCCACGTGGCAAAGTATAGATTAATAGAAATGGGCTGAATATAAGAGTAAGAGCTAGACAATGATAGACCTGAGCTAATGGCCAAGCAGTTTAAATAATATAAGCGTCTGTATGTTTATTTTATAAGTAGACTAAGGGACTGCCGGGGCTTGGCAGGACACAGAGAGAAAACTCTAGCCCCCCCCCCTTATGTAGTAGATTTGACCAGGTTTTGAAAAACAATTCACAACAGTTGTTATACTGCAAGAATGGGCTTATTTCCTGAAGGAGAGCAGTTTGGTTTCTTTTTTAGAAATGTCTGACCAGAGGCTCTGCATTGTAAAAACAAGGTTGGTTTCAGTACTCCATGCTTTTGATAAGTCATATATTCCAACCATGCATCTGCCTATTACATACTAAACTTTTCTCTCCCAGAATGTGGACCCACCAATAGTTGCCAGTAGATCTGTAACCAGACTTCAGGATAAGCAGGCTCCTAGAGGGGAGATGGAAAGTATAGTTCATGAGGAGGTGGGCTATACCACTAAAAAGCTTAATGAGTTTGTGAATTCATTCAAGCAGAAATCTGGGGACTGTGTGGGGATGAATTTTAAGAGTGTGGGATGATGATGGGAGAATATAAAATTAGATCAGGTTTATTCATATGGGTCAACCAAGTGGAAATTCTAAATTGGAAGCTCACACAGTTTTAAAAGGCATCAAAAAATTGTTTGATTGGTTGTCTGAAGCATTTGTCAAAAGATAGCCTACCGAGAAGGAGCTGGGATTCTTGATCTCTCTTGGATTAATGATGATGGAGGGATCTTAAGGCTCAGGGAAACATGCTAACTCTATAACTACCATCCTGAAAATACCAAGTGTTAATGGCATTTAGCCATTATAGGAATGGAACTGGTCCCCAGTAATGTCTAGGATAAACCAGGCTTGGTGACTGATATCCTAGACATCCAGGAAGCACAGGCTAGATTATAAAGTCAAGATCATCTGGGCTATAGAATAAGTTCAAGGCCAGCCTGGGTAAGTTAGCAAGAACTTTCTTAATAAGTATGTAAATAAATATTAAAAACATTTTTTTAAAGATCTGAGACATAGCTGTATTTATTTAGCATGTAGGAAGCCATAGGTTTAATCTTTAGTATCACTATCAAGAACAAAACCCAAAATCTCAGCGCATGTGTGTGTGTGTGTGTGTGTGTGTGTGTGTGTGTGTGTGTGTGTAGGACAGGGCCAACCCCACTGGAATTCATGCAAGGAGAAGAAAATGAAGACAAAAATTAAATAGTTCCTCAGATCTACTCCAGGAGAACACCCCCCGCCCTCCACAACAATCCAATCAATAAGTAGGCAAATGAATTGAACAGAAACTTCTCAAAGAACAGGATGGGTGTTGTGGTGCACACCTGTAGCCTGAGCACTTGGCAGTTGGAAGCGGGATGATCAGGAGTTCAAGGCCCATTTTGTTACATAAAGAATTCAAGGCCGGCCTGGGCTACATAAGCCCCTATAAGAAACAAATACACAAAAAGTACAAATGGACAGAAATTACATGTAATCACGCCTACTGTCTTTAGCCACCAAAGTGATGCAAATCAAAACTCCAGTGAAAGTCTACTTCAGGCCAGTCAAGGTGACTATCATCAAGAAAACAAATAATAACTAATGACAGCCAGTGAAACATGTCAAAAAAGAGGCAGTCTTCTTACACACCACTGGTGGGTATATGAATTAGTGCAATTGCTATGGAAATCAGAATGAGGGTGCCTCAAAGCATTGAAAATATAACTACTGTAGAATCCACCTATTCCATTCTGGGTACATTCCTGGAATATTCTACCTTAGCAATACCTGCACACCTGTACTGTGTCCATGGGAAAATATTTTGAAAAATGATGATTTAATAATTACCATAAAGAAAAATATCATGTTCACAAAATATTAGGAGGCAATCACTTGAATGCTGGTTGCATTTGGTTGGATAAATGATTATTAATTTTTAAAGTGTAACAGTGAGGTTCTGGTTCTCCTCTCCTTCTTTTTCTGACTGCCACATGCAGAAATATTTACAAACAAAACCACTTAATATATGAGCTCTACTTTAAAACAATCCAGAACAACATAGCTTGGAGCATGTTACCACAATACCCAAGATGGAACATTGTGTGGTACTCAAGGGTGTGCTTTCTTTTTTAAAGGACAGGTTCCTGTTTCAAAATTTCTTTTCTAATGGTAGAGATCTGAGGGCTATTTTGATGATAGGAACACACTTAGGGAAATATCTCCACTTAACTTGGAATCCAGAGTCAGAATGAGACAGCTGACCCCAGAAGGTCCTAAGTCCTCAAAAGATGAACACGTGCCAGCACCACTCAGGGCTTCCCCCATACTCCCAGCACTTGCTTGTTGGCACACTGACACAGTAGAAGAGCTGACGCATCTCACTCATGCACACTCCTCATCTCCCTGGATGGCACTTGCCGGGATCCCGGCATCGCAAGCCAGCGGTCTCAAGATCTTGTTTAACAAGTTATGACAAGGAGTTGCAGGGCTTCTCTGCAGCGCTGTGAGCTCCAGGGACTTAGAGGCTCAATGGAGCAGAGGACCAGGATCTGGAGCTTGACTAAAGGATTAACCCATGACTCATCACTGTGTGGTTGGTGAGGTTTGAACAAGCTGCTTTGTTCCTTTTTGTTTTTATTTTTCTGTTTCCTCATCTATTAAATTAGAAGAATAGTTGTAATGATACCCCCCAAAGCAGTTATGACTATTCAATGAGATACTGTAATGTCCTTAGGGACTTTTTAATAACTGTCATTACCATCAGCTGATCTTTCTGGCTGCTTGCTTGCAGGCATGGTTTCCTTTCTGAGTAGCTCAAACTCAAGTCCTTTGACAGCTTACTTTCTAACAAAGACAGGAAAACAGATCAGAAATGAATGGAAATCTATACCTTTCGGGCAGTCATAACATACCTTTCCCCAAGAAATCAAGCACCTTAAAATTCCCCTAATATTATGAGCTTTTCAGAGCACTGGGCCATTTCCTCCATTTGGGACTCAGGGAATATGATTTAATGTCCTCTTAGATTGAGGGATGACAGTTAATTTGTATTAAATGTATTAAATCAAGGGAAATTACGCTTGGATTGAAACTCAAAAGAATACTGTTCTTTGGTCACAAATTAGAGAAATCAGATTTCTCAGAAAAACCTCAAAGCAAATGTGTTGCCTGATACGAATGGGGAATGTCTGCGTTGATTTGCTTCAGGAATTTCATTTAGTATTGCATATATACATTTTTCCATATCACTGGAATCAAATCATTAATTTATTAAAAGCACTTTGATAGCTGTTAGAAAATATGTCTTCCTTTTTTTGAAAAAAAGAAACTTTGTTCAAATGAGAAGGGCAAATGACACTACCTCAATTTAGTTAATTTAAAGAGGCATTGGTTCATTTATGTGTCCCTGTGTGTATGTGTCTCATGGGTGGGGTGCCCTTGGAGACCAGAAAAGGGCACTGGATTCCTGGAGCTGGAGTTACAGATGGTTGTGAGCTGCCTGACTTGGGTGTTGGCAGGTGACCCCATGTCCTCTGAAAGACCAGCAAGCATTCCTAACTGTTGAGCCATCTATCCAGCCCCAACATTTAAAACATATATTAACATGTATACTGACTTAAATACATCACCTCAGAAAAGAGAGAGAGAGAGAGAGAGAGAGAGAGAGAGAGAGAGAGAGAGAGAGAGAGAGAGAGAGATTCTGCAGTGAAGAGCCCAGACTCCAAAATACTTTATTTTCATGGACTTCTAGTTCTCTCACAAGTCCTTTAAGAACTCAATCAGCCAGGTGCTTTGGGGAGGCTAAGGAGGAAGAATGAATATACCTCAAAATATTCATATACTTTCAATCCATGTTATTGTCACTATGACCTCTTTGACTTGAAAGAAAATCTACCTCATTTATTTAGAAAAATTAAACAGTGTAAGAATATCCCGATTTCATCCTGTGAATAGCTATGGAAAAAGAGTGTGGTCTGTTTGGGCTGACAGTTCTGTAAACTAGTCTGTATGGGGAATATTATTTAACTTTTTACCAAGTTTTGGTTTTGTCGTTGGTAAGCGTTTGCTGTGAAAATGTCAGAGTGAAACCCATTTCTTTGTATATTAACTAAAACAAAACAAAACAAACATGGATCTGCAGTAGCAGATTCAAGAATTGACAGGTATGGAATTTGGAAATGTTAGCATAGTACACACTAAACATTAGCTGTTACTGTTATCCTTAGTCAATGAACAGTTATCAGGTGACTAATGGAGTTTTAAAAAGTGGTTCTGCTTGATAGGACATTTGGAAATAGAGATTAATTCCTCCAAATTTCCTTTTTCTTCCTCTGAGAGTCAACCCTCTTCTGCTCTGACAGCCAGATATGAAACAGTTCTGTGGCCTCTCTCTTTGGAATATTTTTGTATTAGGTTGTTTTATAACCTCAGCTCTCTGAGGGCCTGAAAAGGTGTTTCTTTTGTAGCCTCTACCACTTCCTGTGGCTGCCAGTATGGGAGTGGCATTCTTGGGATTTAGTTCCTAACAGCAAGAGGAGTCACCTCTTCTCCCTTTGACTTTCTTGAAAGAGGCTCCCTTAACCGCTGCTGATGGACACAGACCTTGGAGTTTTAAACTGGACAGTTGGCTCCCTTAGCCATGGCTGAGAGACAAAGACCTTGGACAGTTAAACTGGACACTGTCTAGTTATGTAAATCGCCCTGAGAAATGAGCATCTTTAAAACAATGCCTCTTATAGGTTCCTTTGCAGCTTCTTCACTGCTTCTTCACTCTAAGGCTTTTGGCCAGAAACCAGATTGATGGACATGTTTCCTAATGTGTCTCAAATCTGGGAGTGCCAAATTGTGTGAAAATGGACATAGCTAAGAAAAATATGGTCCTGCTTGCCTTATGAGCTGTCTGTAGAAGGACAGTGTGTTTTCTTTCCTTCTTATCCTCCTGTTTTATTCTTTTGTGATTAAACAAACAAACAAATCAGGAAGCTTTCATGTGAGTTAAAATGACAAGCGTACATAGACTGGCTTTCCCAGTTTTACCCAGTGTGAATAGTGAGTAGACACAGTTAATTTTCTCACTGTATAAGCAAGTGGTCCCATGCTGGAATGAAAGGTGAATGAATGTACATACCCACAGCCTCTTGATGGATGACATAGTTACTGTCTCTAAGGAAATTTTCTAATCAGTTTAGCGCTTAAGATTGCTAGTGGTTCCTCTTGATGTTAAATGTCAGGGAGTTTATTACTCTGTTTTATTACTCTGTTAGAATGGTATTGTATAATCATAGCCACATACATTCTCTTTATCCCTTTGACCCCCTTATTCTCCTGAGTAGAACATTTAGATTAGAAATAAATATACTTAACTGGTAAATGTGCCACCACTTGTTATTAATCCTCCATTGCAGGCCCAAAAAGAGGAATGCTGTATATTCCTGTAATTTACTATTGAGAATGGGGTTATGCAGAGAATAAGTAGAGGTCCAAAGTGACTTGTGTCTGATGGTGTTTTATTGTCAGAACTTGTCTCAAGGGAAGGTGAGAGCTGATAATCCTGGCTTATCTCAAGGATGCAATTCTTTCCACAGATGGGGAAAAACTGACACTCATTGAAACAGATCAAGTAGAAGTTGAAAGTATTTAGGGTCATAGAGAAAGGCACCTCTTACTGAGACCACAGTGGGGTCTAATGATAAATGAAGGTCAGCTGTATTCATTTTCTTCCAAGCTATTCTAGAAACCCATTCCCTTCTGGTCCATTGAACATCAGAAAAAATAAAGAGATCTTAGCCAATGACATGAGAAAGACCAGCATTTGGGGTGTTTACTTCTAACAGTCTAAAGTCATTGACTTAAGGCTAGAGTTGTGTTTTTTTTTTTTTTTTTTTTTTTTTTGTGTGTGTGTGTGTGTGTGTGTTTGTTTGCTTTGTTTTGGCTAACCACATAATTAAAGAGGCTTCTATACAACAACAGCAATATTGCAAGGACAGGGAAAGAGACTTAGTTCTATAGTAGAAGCAGGACTCTACTTCATGTGCATCTCAAGGACCGAGATATAAGCTGAAGACCAAAATAAGAGGGAGAGAAAACCCTTTTTGTTTTACAGCAAGGCATTCCCTCACTGTGGGTCCTCAGTGGCCTGGACAGCAAGTGTCAACCTGTGATGCAACATGCATCCATCCAACTCACCAACCAGAAGGTCTGAAAAGAGCGGTAACTGAGTGTTTTATCATTGCATGCCACCTGCGTGATATCTTTAAGGATCTGGTATGCCTTAGTGTTACTGCTGTTGGCATGGTGATGTATAACCTGCCAGCCACTGGGTAAGGAGCAATGAGAGCTAAACCTGGCACAGAATGAGAAACCCATCAGGGGAATAAAGCTTGGCTAAGTCCTGGGCTAGAGCTATTAGTCTCAGGCCAGTGGTCCAAGCCTGTTGGTCACTCTTCCCTGAGTTGGAATTGGATCCACAGATGCTGGATAACATTGAAAAACATATCCCAGAAGAGCTTTTCAAGCTATAACCATCATTTACATGGTTTGCTATGTCTAGATACATAGGCACCTTATTTTCCTAGTTGGCTCAAACACAGCCTTGGTGTGTGATTAGAGTAGGCAGAGGATTAATGCCCTTTTTAACAACACCAGTCAGCCACATAAGGCCAAGAGATAATTTCTTTTTAAAGTGTGCTATCAATCTGAGTGTGATGTGTGGCTAGCTTTCCAGTTGGAGTATAAGCCTCAGGAAAAACCCTCAACCCAGCCCCCTCACAGAGGATTTTGCAGTGAGTTCTGATCAAAGAACAACCAGAAGCCAAAGAATCCCAGTGCCTCCTCCCAGGCTCTGAGACAGAGGTGCAGAAACATATAAGGGCAGGACCAATGGTGGGACTGGTTATGCCTGCTACTCTAGCACTCAAGATCCACCCTACATGCAGTCAGTCCTCGACTTCAATCGATGAAGCCATGGTTATCAGGGATAATTGAATCAACAAGTATACATATTTAAAGAATCAATTTTAAGAGTATTGAAAGCTTGTTAGTAAATCTCTACCCAAATAATTCTATTATTTATAGCACTTGTCTTCAGTTTTCCTGAGAATGTTAAGAGAACAATTAGTGAAAAAGAGGAGTCATATGGGAAGGCTTTTTTTTTTTTTTTTTTAAATCAGAGAATCAGTCTTTAGTTTTCCTAGAATGTCAAAGGCAGTAGTTCTCAAGTCTAACTAGTCCCTAAAAACATCTGGAGAAAAAATTTAAGCAGATTCTTTATAACACTTAGATATTTCTAATTCATTAGTTTGAGGTACTTCCTAGGCATCCCCATTTTAGTTAATTCAATATTAAGATGTTCTGTTGTTGAGTTTTCGGACCAACTGGCCCAATGGTAACTGAGAACAGACAGTTGATGTTAAAGTTAAAATTAAGTCTATTTAGTCATCATATACCTTTGACATACTAGCAGACGTTAGGCAGTGGATATACACTGTTTTGTAAACAAATGTAGCTATAGTCTGTGATAAATGCAATTGGATATGAGATATGATGAGGGAAAGCCTTTAGGACATAGCTATGGACTGTGATAAATGCTACTGTGTGTGTGAGATGTGATGTGGGTAAGCTAACAGGAACACTCTATTTAGAACCAAAACTTGGAGAAGAAAGTTTGAAAAGTTGGCAATAAACTGGGACCTGATGGGTGAACTGTCACTGGCCAGAGGAGAGAAGGTGGAAGAATGTACCACTGAAAGTCACGGCCAACGTGCAGACCATGAAGTAAGAGTCTCACATCTAAGCACAAGGAGGAGGCAGTCAGCATGGCCAGGGAATGAGTTGAGCAAGGGTGGTGGCAGTGGGACGTCCAACATTAGATATTCATTAACATTATGGGGTTCTTCCTTCTAATTTCTTCTCTTCCTTCTTCGAGGATGTGGCTTCTGGTCTACCTATCTTCTATGGGTCTCTCCCCTGCCTAGCTCATGCCTGCTTTGAACTCAGGTGGGACAGTCCTTTAAGACCTGAGAACTAGTCAATGCATCTTTATGTAGCTAATCCTATATTTCTTCAATCTGTTCTTTCTTTCCTTGTAGCCTTCTGTCATAGAAGATGGGATTCTCAGCTGAAAACAGCACATTTACAACCATAGGAAACCAACCTTTGGTTTGTGTCACACCTTATTTCTACTTTTGATAATTCCATGGCCTAACTGAACCTAATCAGGAGCTCATTTTCTACTTAAAACGTTATGTCTATGTCTTCACTCCCATTCTTGACACAGCTCCTGGGGCAGGAGCCAGGTTGTTTCATACCCAGCACAACAAGCCCAACCAGAGGCTGGGCTGGAATCTCTTGTTTTTGTTTTTCTTCTTGATTTTACTACCTGTTGGTGCAGGGATACCATCTGCACAGAGTGAGTGTAGGCAAATGATGGAGCTAGTGTAAATGTGAAACAAAGACACAAAGCCATGATGAGTGTGGGCTTTGTCTGAGCTGTGGTTTTTACTTGTATATCTGCCTTATGGAAGCTGCTAAATGGCTTGTGTCATTTGAGTCTTGCTTTTGGTTAAAAAGAAACAGATCAATTAAGGTAGCAATATGATAACCTGGTTTAGACACCAGCAGAAACACTGAATCTTAATGGGACATTGTTGATTATGTCATTGTGTCTTATATGTGTCTTTGTGATAGTGTCTGTGTGTCTTGTGACAGTGATTGCTCTGGTTTATGGTTTGCTTTGGTTCATTCAGAACTAGACCATATTTGACAGAGTTTTTATCTTATTTCAGTCACTACCATATTTTTACTCATCTTAAGGCAAAGATGTATCCTTAAAGAAATCATCACATCTCTCCCTTCACTTTCTTGCTCCTAAACCCTCCTATATACCTCTCGGCTCCCCTTCAAATTTATGGCCTCTTTTTTTCACTAATTGTTATTACATGCATATATGTATGCACACGTATATCCCTAAATCTAACGTGTTTAGTCCATATAATTTCACTTGCATGTGCGTTTTCTGGGCTGGCTGACCGGCATTGGATAACCAACCAGTGTGTTTTCCTTAGGAAAGACCACCTCTTCCACCCCTAGCTCTCCTTTGTTGCCTGTAGTTCTTTGTATAGAGCTTTGGACATTGTGGGCCTTTCCGAATTCTGTTTGGCACATCCATCAGTGTCATTCTTGTTCAACTCATGTTTGGGCAGTCATGTTGGTGAGACTTTACAGGTATAGCTTCAGAAGACACTAGAAGACACAATCTCACAGCAAGGCTGCTGATCCTCTGGCTCTCACAATATTTCTGTGCCCTCTTCCACTATGTTGTCTTGAGTTTTAGGTGTGGGAGTGGTTTGTAGATGTAGCCACTAGGGCTGGGCTCCATACATTTGCATTTCAATTGGTTGTGGATCTTCTGTACTGGTTTTCATTTGTAGCAAAGAGACGTCTTTCTCAATGAAAGGGAAAGACTCCATTTACCTCTGGGTTTATCTATGGGTATAAGAACAAATGTTCATAGGTCATTGTTAGGATTGTTCTGGTTTAGTAAACTAGAGGTTGTTGATCATCCTTAAATAACAATGACATCACTAGCATTGAGTAGTTAGCTAGGTTTCCAGTACCAGGCATGATTTCCTTCATTAAGCAGATCTTAAATCCAATTAGAGAGCTGTTGGTGGCTGCCCCCAAGTCTGCATGCCACAACTGCACCTGTATGGCTATCCTGCCATGTTAGTTACTGATGTGCTTCATCAGCATCATAACTGGGTAGGACTTCTTGCTGCTTTCCTCCTTAGGAGCTTGCGTGATACCTTCTGGTATGAAAGCTAGTCCTCAGGGAAGGGACATTAATGTCAGTTACAGCTCAGCAGTCTCTGGACTCTTTTTTTTTTTTTTTTTTTGAAGTGCATGGTGTCTTTAGCAATTGGGACTTACCTTCTACTTCTGGGCAGCAACCAAGGTCAACAGCAGTAGGCTATATGTTTTGGGAGTCTCTTAGACAGCCTTGGCCAACAGCTCAAAGAGAGGGCTTCTCATGTCTGGTTTTGGGGTTTTGGTTAGGTTGTCTATGGCTCTTGGAGGGAGCACCATCAGTTCAGAAGAGGAAAGTTCATTAAAAATATACATGTACATTTACTAACAGAAACATGTGTATTATAAATTTTGTTTTGTAAATAGTTAATAATATGATTTTTTTGGGCAGAGGATATGTCATATACAACATAGTATTCCAATACTGAGCACAGAGAATGGCTTATGAATATTATTATACTTTATTCTTTAATTTTTTAACTGTTTAAGATTTATTTTTTATTATTTCAAATTATGTGTATTGGTTCAATGACATAATCATGAGACAAAAAGCAGTCTACTCATAGTTCCACATGTTTCCTTGGAGTCATATTCTAAAGCTTCTATCATCATTTGGGCACTGTAAATACTTTGGCTTAGATCATTAAATCCACCAGTCAAAGTGGATTGAACTTATGTATTGATAGGGATGTGTTATCCTCCTCACTTGGGCTTGTAGCCTGAAAGGTTGCTTCCCACTGCAGTGATCTTGGGCAGCCTTGGCCAACCCCACCCAGCATCAGAGAGTCTACATCATGCTTCATCATGCTTCAAACACAACAAATTCCTAGAACTCCTGGGAGATTTCTAAAGCAAAGCCAGAAAAGTCTTGTCTATAGTGGGACCTGTCAAGATGTTGTTAGAGTGATAAAGCCCTTGATACTCCCCACTCACCCAAGTGCCTCCCCACATGAGGGATCCCACAGTTCTCAGTACCTCTTGCAGACAGCAAAGACCAAGGAAGGGAACCTAGAGAGAGTGGCACACTTGCTGGTAAACACTGGCAGGTGTTAGTTCTCATTATGTATGGCAGATCCTGGGTGCTAAAGTCCTGCACTTGACTGAGAGAGTGGATAACAACAGTAGACACCAGCAGGGTCATGATTAGGGGGCAGAACTTAAGAACTGGAGAGGAGAGAGTGAGAGAAAAGAAGAGAGAGAAGAAGAATACAAATGTGTTGTGTGTGGAGAGTAGCCATTTTAATGCTAAACAATTAATGAAACCCATAGGAACCAGAATATTAAATTTATATATACCTTTATCCCATGCTTGTTGTTATTGTTGTTAAGTCTTAATGTTAGGAAAGGCAGAAACACATACAATATTTGAGCTTCAGTTATCTCAACAGCCCTCCCAAATTAGAAAGATATCGGCCTTTTGAGGGTAGGAACTTCTTTGCTTCTGTCACCCTAGTGTGTGGGATAGTGCCTGGTGTCTAGTAAGTCTTGCATAAATGCTTATGAACAAAAATCAGAACAGTTCTCTAGCAAACATTTTAAGATGAATTAATATCAAGTATTCACAAACTGTCCTACAAAACAGAATAGCAAATAACATTTCCAAACCCATTCTCTGAGGTCAGTATCTCTGTGATGCCAAACCACAAACATCAGAAGAAAATGAAATTGCAGATAACTTTGAATATAGACATAAGAATTCTCAATACAATGCTAGAAAACCAGCACACACAAAGCATTATGCACACAGTGAAAGGGCTTATTCTAGGGAGGTAGATTTGGTTTAACATTTGCAATCAACTTAGTGCAATTCACTACATCAATAGAAGAAAAAAAAAAAAACCTTGCCATCTCCATAGAGGAAGCATTTGACAAAACTCGGCATCCTTTCACAATTGAAAATAAAGCAATGAAAGGATTGAGAAAATTTTCTCAACTCAGTAAAGGGCAATTACAAAATCTCACTGCTATTTGGAGGAGATGGAGCAGCAGGAAACAAAATCAAAGGCACCCAGATGAGGGAGGAAGAGGTAAAACTCTTTATTCATGGGTGACTGGATCATGCATGTGGAAAATCCTTAAGAAATTCACTAAAAATCATTAGAACTTATCAATGACTTTAGCAACATTTCAGAATCTAAGCCAATAAGTAAAGATTAAATGTATTTTCAGATACTTACAATAAACAATATAAAAAGGAAATTGGGAAAATAAATTATACAATGGAGCCAAAGAGAATAATATATGTAGGAATAAATTTAACAAAAGAAGTGCAAAGCTTGTACTATAGAAACCACAAAACACGGTTGAAGTAAATTAACGAGTAGTTCAAGAAATTAAATGATATTTCACTTATAGGCACTGGGATATTGCCAAGAAGGCAGGACTCCTCAAACTGACCTCCATTTTAACATAATTTCTGTTCAGGTCTCAACTGGTGTCCTTAAAGAAATTATCCACTTGATTCTACAGCTCATAGTAGCATTACAAGGGACATTGGAGCAGCATTATTTACAGTACCCAAAACAGGCAGATCTGGAGCCAAATCAAATATCCATCAGTTGATGAATAAATAAACAAATGTGGTATACCCACACAAAGAGATAGGTGACCAAAAGCATACATAAAAATTACTCACAAATTAAAGCATGAATCCTTGGAAATAGTATGCTAGTGAAGGACCACACATTATCATTCTATGTGAAATGTCCAAAATACATAAATCCAGGTAGCCAGAATGTAGACGAGTGGTTGTCTACAGATGAGAACAGTGTGGGGAGATACAGTTGGAAGGTGACAGTCAGAGTTCGGTTTTCTTTTTGGGGTTATGAAAATCTTCTAAAATGGATTGCGGGGGTGGCTGTACAACTTTGTGAATACATTGAAGACCCTTTAATCTCTTTGTGAACTTGACTTTAAATGGGTGAATGGCATGGTATGTGAATTGTATCTTAAGCAATTCCCCAAAACTGAAACAAAAGGATGTTAATGAGTTCCCTTAAAGACTTTAATGTAGTCTATTTATTATAGAGGCAACACAGATTTCATCTGCATTAGAAAATAATCTAAGTAGGGTATGATGGTGTATACTAGTAATCCAACAATCTGGAGGCTGAAACAGGAGAATCCTAAGTTAAGTAGATCCTATCAAAGCAGGGAAAACCCCATTTATTACTTACAGTTGGATTGGATTTATTCTGAAACCCTGTCCAGTTTCCACATTCTGTGGGATGAAGTTCTCACAGGGAGCTTCTTATCACCCTGTGTTAGGGCAGTAAACTAACTGACATTGTGTGTTTAAACACATCTCCAACTGCTGGTAGGATTTGGGTGAAACTGAAAGCTGAGCTCCCTGGTGGCCCCTGCTTAGCACATATGACATTGTGACATTTAGCGACAATATCTGAAAAGCCATTTTGATGCTATGAATATTTCCCTAGATCATTCTTAACACAAAGGGAGCTTATTAAAACCTTTCTCCCCTTTGCCTGCCTCTCTCTCTCTCTCTCTCTCTCTCTCTCTCTCTCTCTCTCTCTCTCCTCTCTCCTCTCCTCTCCTCTCCTCTCCTCTCCTCTCCTCTCCTCTCCTCTCCTCTCCTCTCCTCTCCTCTCCTCTCCTCTCCTCTCCTCTTCTCTCTCTCTCTCTCTCTCTCTCTCTCTCTCTCTCTCTCTCTCTCTCTCTCTCTCGGCATCTCATGAACATGATGACATGGTGGTTAGCCCGGGACAGCTCCCCCTGCCCTTGTCTGTACTCCCTCTTCCTTCTGCCCCTCAACCAGCCCTGTGCTGACGGCAGCTGACTTTTCTACATCACGTCGTTCTCTATGTCCGCATTCTACTCATCAGCCCCAACTTCTGTCATTTCCGGGGGAAACCAACTCAGCCCCACTTTTAACCTCCTGTCACTTCTTATCCTGTTTTGGGCAGCAAAGAAAGATCATACACAGAGTTCACACCAACAGATAAAGGGAGGAAGGAGCTGTGTGGTGTTGTCACTGGTCACAATGTCCAACATGCTTAAAAACCAGAAGTGACAAGTTAGGACTGGAGGTGGTATTGGAACTTGTGGAAGAGAATGTGGATTTCATTCTGTGCATTCTGGGATCTTCTACCTACTGTGGCAGCCTGAACATAATTTGGTTGTTGGTCTTCGTCATCCACCTGGTTTGAAGCAGAATCTCTGGTTGAGTGTTGAGTGTACCAGCCTAGCTGGCCCGTGAGCGAGCCCCTGAGGATTCTCCTGCCTCAGTTTCCCATCTCACACAGGCATGCATATGTGCTGTTACATGTGCCTTTAATCTTTAGGTAGCTTCTAGGGGGGCTGAACACTGGTCCTGTTTGCACACAAGCACTTAATCCTCTGTGCCTCCTCCTCATCCTCAGAGAATTGTTGGGAAGCTAAGTTATTTCTGTACTTGGTGACTGGCATTGTTTTAAACCTCAGAAGCCAGGACTCCTCCATTTCCAGTAGTTGCCTCTGATGTATTGACCCTCAAATCCCAAGGTCAATAGAACACAAAGGACTGTAAAGATCTAAACGAATCCTAAATGAGTCTAGTCTTTAACACAAAAACCTCAAGAACAATTCTTTAAATACCAACCCTAAACCAGGCTGAAAGGGGTTAAGACATCATCAATGCCACCAGCATTCTGATTGCTTTTCAAGTTATTTGCCAGTCAATAGTATTTATTGAGTGATTGTCCTCTGTGTTTCAGGCATCAAATAAGCTTGCAAATTGTGTGTTCTGCAAAGAGAACTCTCTCACCCTTTGGCCAAGGCAAGTATATCTTTCTCTGCAAATGAACTCCTTCTGGGAGTTTTGTGGCTTTCTAGATGCCTCTGTTCGAGAGTTGAAGAGATCAGTACTCTAATCTCATATAAATAGAAAAGGCAGGCAGATCTTACCCCACCCCCATCTCCATTCATTCTCTTCTAGGTTGAAAGCTGAAGTACAGTTTTGAAATGCACATTGGGACAGCCCTAGACAGACTTTGGCAGTTTCTTTTGGTGGGAGATGACTTCCCTATGTGCCATCTACCTCTTCTGCTGTCTAAGGGTGGTCTTTCTACCTTGGAGCATTTCTCTGAGAAAGGCTGACCTTAGGAGTCTTGCACAGGTATGTGGGAACCCCTGTTGGGAATGATAGTTGAGTTCTCCAAGGAGTAATGCCAGGTAAGGTTTCATCAACCACTGAATCAAAATCATTTGGCCCAAACACTCATTGAGAAAATAACTTTTTAAAAAGAGGCAAAGAATCAATGCTTCCCATTTGAATTCTTTTCACCTTCTCTTTTTTTTTTCCTCTCAAAGCAAATTTTGGGCTATTTTTGAATCCAGTAAAAAAACAGTTGAGGGGGAGGAAAAGAACAGGTACTCCTGCTTAGTCATATGCAGGTGAGATGCTCTGGGAGAGTGACTTCAAACAAATGGCAATGTTTTAGAAAGTTTGGAGTTTCCACACTGGAGTTAGCTAGGTAATGAAGGGTAGGGACATGTAGCAAGATGGATTTTACAAAAATATATAATGTGAATGTTTTGCCTGCATGTATTTCTGTGCATCACATGTGTGCCTGGTGCCTTTGAAGGCTGGAAGAGGGCATCAAGTCCCCTGAAATTGGAATTACAGATGATTGGGATCTGCCATGTGGTTACTGGGAATCAGACAGGATCCTCTGGAAGAGCAACAAGTGCTCTTGACATTTGAGCCATGTCTCCAGCCCCACGTGCAGGAAGACTGAGGAGTCTGGTTCCCCATCCTCATCCTGCCTGAGGACTCATGTGCACACTGCCTGGTTCATTCTTCCCTGGGAGCCTCCCTGAGGTGCTATATTCATCCTTCCTATCTCACATCCTACTTGGCCAAGGCTGACCTGAGGTAAATGTATTACTGACATTGAATTCTGAGGAAAAAAGTCTCTCCCAGAACTCTGCTGTACAAATCTACTCATTTTGTTTCCTTGTCAAAAGAGAAAGGAAAGTCTTATCTGCAACCGAAGAGAGGCTGTCTTGTTAGACAGGGCTTACGCTGTGGACTGGATATCAAGTTCAATCATCCCTTGGGAATTTCCCAGCTGTCTTAACAAGATCAGAGTCTCCATATGTGTAAACTGTAACCTGAAGGCAGGAGGGGCTCAGATATGCCCCCAAATTTCTATTTTCTAGCGTCACCATGCATTTTGAACTTGATTGGATATGCATCTCATAAAGAATGACACCAAATCTTCAGGTCTGAAAAAGCGGGTGCTGTAGAAAATACATAGCTGGGAAAATAGAAGGAAAAGAAAAAAAAAAAAACAAACCTTCCTTGGGAAAACATCAGATGGTGAATCTCAGGGACCCAGGCTTCTGAGGCTACAAGAGCTTCTGAGGAGAATTAGACAGAGGTCTTAGCCAAAGATGAGGAGTGGATCTCCATCAGTGAGCTGGGCTCTCCCATTAACAACACAAAGATCAAGCCCCTGGAAATATCCCTGTTCTCCTTGGCCATTAGGGCATCTGAGATGGCTGACGTTTTCTCCTGGGAGCAACCCTACATGATGAGGGTCTAAAGACCATGCTAGCACAAAAGCAGACTTGAGATGGCCATGTTCAAGGCTTTGACACTGCTGGGGACTACAGTGGTCATGTTGGCTTGGGTATTAAGTGCTCCATGGCGGCAGCCATGACTGTCTGAGGACCCATCATCTTAGCCAAGCTTCCCATTGTCCCAGATCAGAATGGTAATGGGGGAACAAGACTGGCAAGGTGACAGGCCATGGTGGCTTTGTGCAGATGAGTCCTATTCTACAGAGGCACTATCACATCTTTGCTCTTGTGCCCATGTAGTGGCTGCTGATGGCCAGTGTTGATGGCAGCTACACATGAACTGTGCTGTTACCCTGGGCAACTTCACCAATGGCACCTCTGATGCTATCTCCAAGACCTACTGATAACTGACGGTTGACATCTGAAAAGAAAATGTATTCACCACGTCTCCCTATCAGGAATTCACTGACTATTTTTGTGGAAACCCATACCAGAATCTCCACTCAAAGGACTCAAACTCCAGCTGTGGCTACTGCATATGATTTTTATTCCAGATAAATAAAGTAAATTAAATCTGGGGGAAGAAAAGGAATGACTATCAGCAGTGTCTTTGGGTGCCATGAAAATTCTTTAAGAAAAAAAAATTCATTTTAAAGAATGCAAAGCACTCTTAGTTCTGGCAAGGGAGCTAAGTGTGCTGCTAAGAATCAGAATTGGCCTAGACAAGATTAATCACTGAAGAGGCCACAAGGAACATATTGTCCACAGAGCATATCACAGTCACTGTCCAATAGCAGATGTAGCCAAGGCAGGGACTCTACAGTTTGTCTTGTGTTTGGGGAGGTATGGGTGACATGCAATCCTAGTTAGTCTTAACAATCAAAACCCAGAGTCAGATATCGAGGGTGAAAGCTGAAAGATCAGAGAAGCAGAGCAACAGCCACGGCACTTTTTACCTCTACCAATCCTCAGACCAAATGGCTGCGATCCTGTCTCTACAAATCCTCATACTGAATGGGCCAGGATCCTGTCTCCACCTCCTGATTGTGCTGTGATTAAAGGTGTGAACCACCACCACCTAACTCTGTTTCTCTTTCAGACTTACTCAATCTTGTGTAGCCCAGGGTGGCCTTGAACTCTTCATCTTCCTACTTCCTCCTCCCAAGTGTTGGGGTTAAAGGTGTGTGCCACCATGGCCTGGTCTCTATGGTTAACTAGTGGCTAACTCTGCCTTCTGATCTCCAGGCAAGCTTTATTTGTCAGAGCACAGACAAAATATCATACAACATAGGGGGGAAGAGATAATGGGATGAGAGCATTCCACATGTGTGAAGGATCTGCCTTTAGAGGTTCAGGACAGAGAAGACTCTCAAGTGGAGACCCACAGAGGTTTCCTGGTGAGAACTTACTCAGGGTCCAAGAATCTGAGCTTGCTTTACTCAGCAGGGCTGCATAAAGGGATGATTTGACCACAAGCATGGTTACTAGGTATCTGGAGGGGTCCTCATTTGGCTGTATGATGTGCATGTCCTTGATCTAGCAAGGGGAGGTCTTTTGCCCTGCCCCTTGGCATTGTTATAAAAAGCTCTTTTGAATAAATGGAAAAGGCCATTGGGTATTGACCCAGGTCCTCCCAAAGCTACCCTGTGTTTCTGTCTTTTTTTTTTCTGTCAGCTAGGTCTCTTTTTCTATCTAATATTTTCTTATCCTTCTCTCCTCCTCCTAAGAATCCTAGAAAAGGTGGAAAAGACAGGAGCTGGACTTCCACAGTCTCTCACACTCCCAGTATCTCAGGATACTGAGTTACCCCAGTTGCCCCAGTTACCACCCCCCATCCCCAATTCTCTCCATCGTAGGAGCTCTGAATGTCCTAAAGCCATGTTTAATGAAAGGCACAGTTTCTGATAAATGCTTTCCAGTTCCATTCTGTGGCTAGCCATAACCACTAATGCGGCTTAGTAGGTACCTGTTATCGGTAGATTCGATAAAACAGTTGATTCCACATAGTGCTTCTTTCCAGACTGCCTTGGATTTTATTATTCCCACTTTTATTATGACTGTTGCCTGGATTCACTGTGGCCATTGGGTTACTTCCTAAGCATTTTCTTGGAATAGAATCATGAACAAAGCATAGGCTGTACCCCTGGAACCCATGGTCTAGTGGGGAGGGGAATAAATAGATAACCAATTTTGAAGCAAGAATGTAAGTACTGTGGTGTGGACAGACTACTCTGTGAAAAGACACAGGGAGTAGGTTCTCTGAGATCTCTTTTTCTTGGAGGCTTAAGGACTCGGCCTCTAAAAACAAACAAACAAACAAAAACAAAAACAAAAACAAAAAAAACCCAAACCAACCATGTAAGAATGCTTGAACCATCAGGAAAGAATATCCCCACATTAGGGCATAAAGTGTTTAACCATATATTCCCTACTCAGGGGTACGATCTTCAGGTCCTAGAGGGTTACTAAGTCCCTAGTTATTTTAGTTATTCAGAATCATATATCTTAGATACACTGTCCATATGCAAGAAGTTATTTTCCTCTTCTGGAATATTCTGTCCTCTCTTTGTTCAGACACTATAGGCTAACATGTTAAATATTTGGTGCTGTGGATATGGCTCTATATAAATAAAACACTGATGGCCAGTGAACAGACAGGAAGTATAGGTGGGACAAGGAGAGAGGAGAATTGGGGAAACAGGAAGAAGGAGGAAGAGACACTGCAGCCACTGCCAGGACAAGCAGCATGTAAAGATGCTGGTAAGCCACCAGCCACATGGCAAGGCATAGATTTATAAAAAGGTTAATAAATTAAGAAAAAAAAAAGGTTAATTTAAGATAAAAGAACAGTTAGCAAGAAGCCTGCCACGGCCATACAGTTTATAAGCAATATAAGCATCTGAGTGATTATTTTATACATGGATTGTGGGACTGTGGGGCTTGGTGGACCTGGAGAGAAGCCCTCCAGCAACCATTTGGTGTATAACCTACCACTGTCTTAGTAATGGATTAGCTCCAGCCGAACCAGGGGGCTGTGATCTTACAAGTGGAGAAGGTGTTTTGTTTTTTTTCCCCATAGCAATGCTAGTATAACAGAATGGTTGTGGTTTGATCAATATACATACAGCCTCAGCAATTGGGGTTTATAATTAGATGCAGCAAGCAAGGAACTGTTGACCAACATAGAAGTTGGAAAGTATTCTGGGAAGCATTATGTCCTGTTAATCAGAAGCTGCCTAGAAGTGCCCTTATTGATCTGTCATAGAGGATGGATTATCATGGTGCTGGTTCAGAGAAAGGTTACGGGGTAGGCTTTCCGGAGCACTTTCAATCACTGTAAACCTCTTGTACCAGCGATGGTTTCCTGTCATCCCAAACAAGGACCCTTCAGAAACTTAGAGGCTCTAAGCCCTCTTCTGGAGGCTCCTCTGAACTCTGTAGACCATGTCCAGCCTGGCAGGGGGTAACTTCCAACAGGTAACTGCCAAGATTACCAGCTTCTAGCTAAGCCAGGCTCTGAGTCCTATTCTTACCATGATGGCAGTGCCAAAGACAGAAGCTATGCATCTGGGAGAAGACTAGCCTCGGCCCTCAGGCGATGCACAGAGCCTTAGAGGTGGGGTGGCCAGTAGTTGGGACTTGTAGAAGCATTTTGCCTCTGGTTATAATTGGGGAGTATAAAGAGATGTTTTCTATTCACTCCCAAGCACACCTGAGCATGTCTACCTCTGTTGAGCTCAAATAACTTATTTAATTGTTTATTCTGTCAACAAATATTATGGAACAATATCAACAGGTATTATGTTGGTTAATTTTGTATGCAAACATGTCTGGCCAGGGAGGCTTGGATATTTGTTCTAAGCATATTCTGGACATGTCTGTGGGGGTGTTTGAGGATGAGGTTTCTATCTGAATAGACAGACTGAGAAAAGCTGCTGCTCTCCCTGATGTGGATGGGGCTTCTCTAGCCAGTATGGAACCCAGGTGGAACAGAAGGCTGCCAGTGTGAGCACTGATGTCCTGCCTTCAGCCTTACATTTTGACTGCAGCTTACACCATTGGTTCTCCTGGATCTGGATGTCTTAGCCTTTGTCGCCTGTGAGGCAATTTCCTTGCAATAAATCTGTCTCCATCTAACACACACACACACACACACACACACACACACACACACACACACACACACACACACACACACACACGGGGGGGGGTGAGAAAGGGGGAGAGAGAGATTTACATGTGTTGTTAGTTAACTTTTCTATCATTATGAAGAATATCAGATGTAACCTAGAGAAGGAAGAAGGCTTTATTTGGATTCTGTTTCAAAAGCTTTAGCTCATCACACCGAGGAGGGAGTGGTGGTATGTTGTTAGAACAAAACGTGTCACATAAGGGTGGCCTGAAAGCAGAGAAAAAGAGGTACTCTGGCCAGGCATAACCTTTTAAGGAGCCTGATCCAAGTTACCTGTTTCTGCAGCAGCCAGCCAGATCTCACTTCCTAAATCTGCTGTGGCTTCCCCAAATAGCACCATCAGTGGGTGCTGTGTGTGTGTGTGTGTGTGTGTGTGTGTGTGTGTGTGTGTGTGTGTATCTGTGTAGCTGAATGTGTGTTGGGGAGCTTTTCACACTCAAACAACCACACTAGTTGAACATCTCTATCTGAAAATCTAATATCTGAGACTTTTAACTATCATGTCACTGATCACACAATACTCGATTTGCATGCATGTGTGCATTCTGTTCTCTGAAGGACTCGACTAGAACAGATAACCCAGTGATGAGAAGTACAGGGCGCCTGCTCTCACTGGTCATCATCTTTCTTTCCTTCTGTGTGGAAGAGAGAAACAAGCGAATAAAGTGAGTATCCAATAATGAGTCCTCAGCAGAGAACTGAAACAAGAGAGTTTAATAACAAGTGGCTGATGATTCCTTTTGATTGGGTGCTCAGGAAAAGTCTTGCTGAAAATGTGACATTTGAACTGAAAACTGAGTGGTAAAGACCAGCCCCAGAGAAGACTGGGGTGAAGATGGCAGGGGGAAGAATTTCCCCACAGTGAGAAGAGGAAGTGCAAAGGCCTCTGGGAAGAATCTAGTGCACAAGGGGTGAGGGGTGGGGAAACGAGGCCAGAGATTTGTCAGAGCTGGCGCAATACAGGGTTGTGTGAACTGTAAGCCAGAGAGAGTCTGAACTATATTATAAAGACAATGAAAGGCCTCTGACAGTCAGGATTCCTGGTAGTCATAGCATCCGACTTGAGTTTTTTCATGCTTTTAAAATGAATTATTCTTTGGAAACTTGATGCATGTATATAATACACCCCTCCCTTCACCCTCTCTTATCTTGTGCCTACCACCAGATCTCCCCATTCCTCCTACAAAGTCCCAGGCCTACCTTCATGTCTTTATTTGTTTCTAGCTTTGCTTTTGTGACCCACTGAGTCTATCCAGGGTGTGATGCTGTCCACTGTGAGTGTGAGTAATTCACCAGTAGCTACATAACTGAAGGCAATGATTTCTCCTCCTGACTTGAATATATATTTAAATCAATGGAGATGTTTCATATAGGACATTCAAAAGGTGATGGGTTCCATTACCCATCATTTTCTACTCCAAATATTCCATTAAAAGGGTTATAAAAAGTTAAATAAACTGATAAATCTCTTAAGCATGATATGGATTTACATGGTCGCAGTATTAGTTTGGAAGTTGAAAAATGGGTGAGATTGTATTTGTCAGCTGTGAGAAAATACTTGGCTTTGTTGGGCAAAGATGGCCACATGTGAACTTTGGGAAAATACATTAGATGCAAAGCATAATTGTCTGTCTGTCTGTCTGTCTCTCCATCCATATATCTACTGATTGCTACAGAGGAGGAAAAACTACAGAAGTCAAGTTACTTCCAACTCTCAACAACCTAGCCTCTGGTCCCTCTCTGCTGCCTCTAGAGGAACAAGTGTAAGGCCAGGGGAGGAGAATGGATAATAGAAACCATGGGACATTAGATGTTCCAACTGTTTCTTCTTCCTTCAGGACTCTAGGTGTGGCCTGAGGCTAACCATGGCAGACATGATGTCAAGAGCTCTTGACTCCCACTGCCATGGGAAGGTGTATGAGTGGAAGGGCTATTCCTCCAGCTGTTCTACATGGATGCTCCCAAAGGTTCAAAGAGAAGAAAGAGGAGCAGGACTGAGCCCCTGGCCACCTTCCTAGTGTGAGATGAGCTGCCCAATGAGACATCTATTTCAGACACCTGTGCCCTGAGGAGCCATCTCAGTGTGCATGGTACAGGCAGAACACTGGCACTGGCCATTTGGTTTTTGTTAAGTGCAGGATCTTCATGTAGGTATTTCCCTCTAAGCACACTTGAAAATAAACTCATCCCACGAATAGTTTGGTCTATATTTCCCAGATTTTGTGTCTTTCCTGACACAAGGGAGATCTCACTCGTTTCCCACAAATGCTCCATTTCTTAACTCTATTCTGTTATGCATTGTATGAGATGTTTTACATAGATATAAAACTTTCTGTAACAATGTAATCTTTTCTCCATGCAAAATATTGAAAAATGACTTAGGAAATTACAAGTAAGAAAAAAATAGAAGCTCCCCATAATTCCATTGCCTAAAAATAAACTTTGCTTTGAGCTGGTGGCATCCATGTTATACTTGTGGGGACTACTGGAGGTAACATGTCCATCTACAATTGATCTCAAGTGCTAGGTGTGAGACAGAGCCTATACTCAGTGACAACTTAATAGTTAGGTGTCCAGCTAGCACAGTGGAGACCCTGACAGCAAAAGTAGCTACCACAGTTAGTTAATCTTTCATCCTATTGGGCATGATAAATTTAATTCAGTAGTTATATACATTTTGATTGGCTTTGAAAATTATAAATTTATAAACTCAAGTTCCAGTTGCTTTTGGAATACCATCTTACAAGGACTCCAATTTGCAGTAAGGCTCATTAAGGAAGGAATGGCTCAGTTGCCTTTAGCCTACTGGCTATGGGTGGGTTAGGACTTCTGTTGGTCTTTTCTGTGTCGAACACACAGATTGCAAGCCCAGCACCACTTTGAGATCTTTGGCAGCAGTTAACTCTGCAGCTCACACACGATTGAGCCTGTATGATAATGAGTATTCAGAGATGGGTAATGCCAGGGGGGTGTTCACCAACCTAAGACAGAGCTCCTGTGTGGCCTGGGCAGGCGTCTCCATGACGGGTAAGGTGACCTGCCGATGTCCCACACAACCTAAGTCAGAAGCTCATTTTTTTAGTAAAAGGGGGACCATAGGTCCCTGGCCCCCGTTTGGGGTAAATGTTGTCTTGCTTGCTAACCTTGACCTTGATATTCTCCCTATGCTAATTCCCTGCCAGGTTCCACCTCCTGAATGTTTAAGGGAAGATCCTTGTCTGTGTATCCTGCATAATGGGCGTTAACAGCTTAGATGCAAGATTGTAAAACATCAGTAGTGAACTTCTGCCCTCCAGGGTTCTCCCATTGTGCTGTAAGCCTGTATTTAAGACCTCCTCCCTCCTTCAATAAACGGCATTTGGCATTAAAAAAATATAAAAAACAATTTTTATACTAGGGTGGATAGGAAAGGTAGCTTTGAAAATCCACATGTGAACTCATATTCAATATCCTATTATGATCCTTGTAACCCTGAAGACTCCAAACCTACCCTCTCTCCGGCCCAAGGGCAGCACTCTTCTTCATAATTCATGGAGAATGAATTGACTATTCATGTTCCCATATTCATGCCTCCTACTTTGTGTCTAGAATGTTCATTCCTCCTGCAAATATCTATATCTATATGCCCCATCATTTTTTTTTTTTTTTTTTTTTTTTTTTGTTTCACTCCAGGCCTCATCCTCCAACTAGAAGTTGACTTCACTTACTTCTGTAGTAGTGAAGTAGTAGTAGCTGTTCCAACATTGACCTGGAAGTACTATGAGGCTCCCAGTAACTGTCATGCCTACCTATGCCTCTGAGTTGGCACAAGATGGGAGCCCTTAAGTCCTGAGATCCAGATATGCTGGCTCTCTTGGTGCCTGTCCTGGATCTTGCTCTATAGACCAGGCTGGCCTCGAACTCACAGAGATCTGCCTGGCTCTGCCTTCTCAGTGCTGGGATTAAAGGCATGTGTCACCACAGTCCGACAGAGCGAGATCCAGGACAGGCACCAAGAGAGCCGGCTCATCCAGATCTTGGGACTTAAGGGCTCCTGTCTCAGCCCCGCCTCAGGGGAAGATCATAGGTAGGCACAGCAGTGACTGGAAGCCTCACTGGGGAGTAGTACTTCCAGGTCAAAGCTGGAACAGCTACTCACTACATACTTCTCTGCTTCACAGAGTTTAGCATTTCCTTGTGACGTGTACGAATCACAGGGCATCATTGTGAATGGGCTGGCCTTACATCTTAGCAGAGGGCTGGGTATAACCCACATATGCCAAAGAAAGAAAACTGCATGTTATGGTGTTTATTTAGAACTATATGCAAGCAGCTCCTCTGAAGGAGAGGGACTATAGTTTCTAGACTTTGGGGTAGTGTTTTTATTCTATCATTTTAGAGCTCAGCAATATGAAACATAAAGCTGGCTTATTTGGAGTCTGTGGGTTTCTTACAGTCTAACTCACACAGGAGCTGAGGGCAGTTTACCCTCATGATTATGATTTGGGTATGAAATGTCCCATAGCCTCAACATGTGGTCTCCCAGCCAGTGAATGCTGTTTTGGGAGGCTGTGGGATCCTTAAGAGGTAAATCCTTGCTGGAAAAAAGGGATTTCTAGGAGACTTTAGAAGGTAATAGTCATGCCTTGATTCTAGCCTGATCTCTTTCTGCTTCCTGGTCAGGCTCTGGGGCTGCCCCTGCTGCCCTGCTTTTCCTGGTGTGAGACCCTGAGCCCAGATAAATCCCCTTGTTGTGTGTTAGGTTGCAGAGATGAGAAAAGTAATTAGTATTCATCCTGAGATCTCCATGTACCTAGTAGGACTAGACAGCTATGGTATAAATGGGAAAAAGGTTAAATAATGTAATTCAACCCAAGGTCTTCACACAAGACATATTTCATTACATTCTCACAAAACATCAGCTTCTATGAGAACATATTTTATTTATTTATTCATTTATTCATTCATTCATTTTTTTTATTATATGTGTTTTTCACATCATGTATCTTGATACCATTTATTCCTCATCCCTTCGCAGCCACCCTCCTCCCCTGCCCACCCCCTCCTGAATAAAACAAAATGGAAGAGAAAAAAGGAAGAAAATAAAATGAAAAAAAGGGAAGGAATCAAAAATCTCATCATGGGAGCTGTAGGGTGACCCAACAAGTCACGTCATATACCCCTTTGTCCATACATCTCTCCTTGCAAGTGTTCATTGCAGAGTCATTGGTCTGGTTCGAGGCTCCTGTTCTTTACTACACATTCAATGCTGGGCCCCCCACTAGGACACTTCCTGGACATCCCAACACCACCCTGTGTTATGGAGATCCTGCAGCTTTGGAACCATGGATCAGGTCCCTTACATGCTCGAGCAGATCGTAGATGGGGTGGATATTGGGGCAGGCCAAGTTATAAGCTTGGGTCTGGGCCTGGGCAGCAGTAGGGTTGATCTGCCAGATGGAAAATGGGGACAGTTCTCCCATGGTCTCAATTTTGGGGCTGGCTTACCTACACCTGCCCTAACTGTGTTGGCTCTATTGTGCAAGGTGCAGGATCTGCTCTCCCAAGTGTTGCAGCTGGTGGGGGTCAGGGGTGGTTCTCCTACTCTTATGACCACAGGGTCAGCTCTCCCACCTGCCTCAGGTATTGTAGCCTCATGTACCTCAAGACAGATGAAAAGTAGGGACATCTCTCCCATGCCCACAACTTTGGGGCTGGCTCACCCACACTTGCACTCTCAGGGTTGGCTCTATTGTGCTGCCCTGGCAAGGTGCAGGGCCTGCTGAATGTTGTAGCTGTTGGAGGTCAAGGATGATCCTCCTGCTCTTATGCTCACAGGCCAACTCTCCCACCTGCCCCAAGGGATGATGCATGGGAGGCAGGGAAAGGCATCTCTCCCCAGCCCATGGCGTTATGTGTCAGATGAGGGGCGGGGCTGGGTCTCCCACACTCCATCCTCAGGGTTGGCTCACCTGTGCTCTCACCAACAGGGTCATTCCTGCTGTGCTGCCCAGACAAAGTGCAGGGCAAGCCTTCCCATGTATTGCCCCTGGTCAAGGGGTCAGCTCCCTCACCATCTCAGCCGGCTCCCTTCCTCTCTCATCTCTTCAGATGAGATTTGCCTCTGTCCACGGGACCTGAACCATCTGTCTGTCTGTCTATCTGTCTCTCTCCATTAGACACCATACCATACCTCTGCTCACTCTAAGAGTGGCCTTCTGGTGGGTGCTGCTTGGTACTGGGTGGGCCTGTGTTTTCTCTTGGGAGCCTGGGGTGGGCAGCCCTAGGGCTGCGTGCGGGGCTCTCTGTCTCATTCAGGTTGCCATGATGCAGGACTGGGACATGCTTCCTTATCACGAGAAGATCATTATAGTGCCCACCTGCCTGGTGCCATGGTGCCGAGCAGGCTCCTGGTTGGTGGGTTTGGCTGTGAAGAAAAGACATTTAAGACTTAGTATTTTAGTGTTTATCTCAAGAGAGTAAGATAAACCCAACGGACTATCCCATTGGCTCCTTGATAACATTGCTCTCATGGAAATCAAGAGCTGGCCATCAGAGAGAAGGCTCATATCACTTTTTTAGTTTCTTCCTTATTAGACAGTTTGCAAATCCCCCCTCCCTCAGATTGGTATTTAAATCTAACAGCAGCACAATGAAAGGCGTTATTGGGAACTGAGGTTGCTCCTGCAGCATGTTTCGAATTAGACCCCATGGGTAGCATCTCTCCCAGGCACCATCCTTGCAACTCATCTACTTAATTGGCAGTGGTTGGAATTTACTGATTCTAATATGATGTTTACTTACAGTGTCCTTTCTTCTCCCATAATTCTTCTTTAATATGTTTTTACTCCACAAAATAGGCAGATTATCCCCAGGGACAAGATCTCAAAGTGGCAACTTGGGAAGCTCATTGGTATCCTGTAGAATACAGGGATGCGGGAAAGGGTTAGTTACAACAGTGACGTCAATGGCCACAGGGGTGCTGGGAACTGATGGGCACTGCTGATCCCTGGGGTGGCGCTGGGAGATCTGTGATGAAGCAGGCAGTTCCTGGCCAAATGGGCACTGGGGAAATTACCAGAGTAAATGTGATGGATTCTGTCAGTGGAGCTTCCTGTCTCTCTCTTGTTCACTTAAACCAGGGAGCAAGCTAGCTGTCTGCAGAAATGAGCCAATGTGCAACTTAGTCATGTGGTGTGACACATCTGTCTTCTGAAGAAACGCCTCAAAGACTCTGTGCCTGAGGGGTGGAGCTAGAGGCAGCTGCAGCCCATGCTGCCTTGCGTACTTTCTCTAAGACAGGCACCTTTCCAGTCAGCCTGGTCAGTGCCTCAACCTGGAGCGTTCAGTACAAAGCCTTGTCCTGGTGGTGATGAGGTGTGCTGGAGTGAGTTGGGGAAAGAAGATGCAACAGTATTTACGCCGTGAGGATCTCAACTCCTAGAGGAAAAAGGACCGGCCTACCCAGCTCTCATACCAAGCAGAATTCATTTGGTATAGCTAAAGAGCTTAAGAGGCCACGGGAATGTCTTCACCCACTGGGGCAGCTAGAACAAAATTATGGCTAATTAGGTAGGTGACTTAGAACCAACAGCTATTCCCACCCTCACAGTTCTAGAAGCTGAAAAGTCCAAGATTAAAGGCATCAGCAGATTCAGTGTTCAGTGAGGGCTACATTCCTAATTCATAGATGGATATCTTTCCTTTGGGAAGTCACATGGTATACTCATATGTTGGAAATAGCCGAGGGTCTTATGTACAAGGGTGCTAACCGCAATCAGAAGCTTCCAGCTCTCATGACCTCTCATCTCCAAAGAGGACTCCCTTCTCAAATTGCCCCATGCTAATGACCTTAGGGTGGGGTAGGAATTTAACATAAGCATTTGAGGCAGTGTATGTAAGCATGTTGCATATTGCAAGGGTCAAGAAGGGAAAGGATGTTGAGGCCTGAAGGACTAGGAAAGACTCAGCAGAGAAAGAGGTAGTGTTTAGACATGGCTGTGAAAGTTGAGCCAGGCTTGGACTGGCTCCTCAGTGAAGCCCAACTTGCTCTAGCTGTCTATGAGGAAAGGGGCTATACAGAATCACAGTTTAGGGACACAGATTCCAGAATCAGATGGTGGCATTCCAGTCTATTTCCAGTACTCCAGCCGTGTGACCATGAGCAAGCTACTTCTCTCAGCTGAAGTGCCCCAACCTATGTGGAGACCACCCTCCACCTGGGGCTCTCCACAGTGTCTGTTGGGTCTTGTCATTCATGTCAGGATAGGAGACTGCCCTGACATTAGCTGAGGTGGGGACCTCTCATCTCGATGATGCCTCTTTTCTTGGGATACTCTTCTTTCCTTGATCTTATTTTCCAGTCTCTCCTCCCCAGCTTACTCTGTCCACTTGGAGACCCAGACCTCTCTGCTGGGTGACTCCAGCCTTCATGGCAGTGTTTCTAGCTACAGTACTGTTGACAGATGGACTTAGGGCTTTCATTCTCTCTGTAAATTGTAGCATTGGCAAGACAAGCTGATGGTCAGAGACACTAATAGACTCTCTGTCTCTTTAAGTCAGACCTTCTTTCTACTCAGAGGGGAGGAAGGGGAGGAAAGGAGCGAATGTGGATATGTATAAAAGGAACTAGAATGCCAATCTTCTACGTGCAAAATGGACACAGTGGAAGCACATGTCTCACAGAGGCCTGTGGGAATCTAGTGAGAATATAAGCCAGGTACAGATCAATCCTTCAATAGTCATTGCTTGACTAGCATTGTAGCTAGCCCTGAGGCGTAGTCATTGGGGGCTGAAAGACCATAGAGAGCCAAGATGGCTGAGTAGCAAAACTCGCCTTGATTCTCTCTTGTAACTCTCTTAGGGCATTTTAAAGTCACTTTACTTAAGCATTATGATATCTATCCCTGATGTAAGAATTGCATTCATCAAGCTCCTTTGTTTGATCATTTGCATATAACATTTTATATGTAGAAACAACCTGACTCTGGTGAAAACTGCCTGGAGGAATTTTTTTAAAGGATCATTGAGGGCTCCTGTAGAACCTACACAGTAGAAGCTCGAAGACTGAGAGTCTTTGTGTTCCAGAGACTTAAGCAAACATGGCTTTGTGCATCTTTCCCCAAAGAAATTCTGTTAGTGTGACTTGAACTATAACTCTCTGAGCCTCAGTTTCCTCATGTGTTAAATAGGGGAAATAGTTATGATGGCACACAGCACATGGGTTGGTTGTTAAGATGTATACAAGTTAATGTTTATACTTGCATTCAATAGTCTCTGACACACAGTATGCCCCATGATTACATCATCATCATCATCATCATCATCATCATCATCATCATCATCATCATCACCAGGGCCTATGTTGGGCTAAGTGTCTCCTTGGGATACATCAGTTGTAGCAGGTATGGACATGTGATGGTTAGTATTTCAACTTGACAGACTGTGGGAGATTAGTCTCTGGGTATGCTTGTGGGGCATTATCTTGATTGTGTTGATTGACATGAGAAGACTTGCCCACTGTGGGTGGCACCATTCCCTGGCTGGGATCCTGGATGGTATAAGTAGAGAAAGGGATCTTGAGCAGCAGCAGGCATCCATTGTTGTTTCTGACTATGTAGGTGATGTGCACAGCTGCCTCAGTTCTCTGCTGCCTCGACTTACCTGTCCTGATGGACTGTGCCAGGGACCGTGAGCTAAACTAAATGCTTTCTTCCTTAAGTTGCTTTGTCAGGGTGTTTCAGCATAGCAACAGGACAAGAAACTAAGACAAACATGATTCCTGGGTACAGTTGTGACTTGTGGGGAGCTATACCCCTGTTTTATGAGGGGGGTAGCCCGGGTCACTGCTCCCACTGTTCTGATGAGACAAGGAAAGATCAACTGCACCAGGTTATCCACTATGCTCAAGGTCACATTGCACCAGTGAAATGGAGAAACTGGATTGAACTGTAAATTTTAGTCTTTTAAGTCCAGGCCCATAACCATTCACTAAGCTCCCTGGTGCTCTTCTGAGCCATTTTAAATAGGTATTTTCAAACCAAACCCATGAGATGGCAGCCTCCTTTCACTGGAAGGAACTATAAATGATGAATGATAGCTATAAGACAATGAGATGCTAAAATGCCTACTTCACAGTAAGCTGAAGAGGGGAAAACCTGAAGTTCACTTTCCCACTTTCAATTAGGTTACACAGGCCATTAAGTCGAGTAATAGGAGCTTTTTGGAGCTTTTGGGCAGAGTGTACAGTAGCCATATCTTATTGTTATGCAAACAAAAACGGACATTCAAGGTTAAAGGCCCAGAGCCCAACTGAAAACTAACCTCATCTTCAATACTAGCCATGTAGGAGAGAATGGAAAAAGCATTTAGACGTTTGTCTTGGCCTTATTTTTATCACATAATTATATTGCATATACTATTTGTAATGGAACTATCTAATTGATTTCTTAAAAGAAATGTTGTCAGTAGTAAGGTTGTCTTGGCTTTGGAAGATGTGCTAATGATGGGCCATTTTAATTATGAAAATAATTATCTTGGTGTAACTTTGTCCCTTTATTTTAATTATGTGAATGCAGCCCATTCGGCCTGATGATGTGGCATTGAATAGATTTCAGGAGTCTGTGTGCAAAATCCTGCAACCTCTGCAGGTCCACAGATTCTTTTCTAATTCTCTACATGGCCAAGGAGTATTCTTGAGCAGAAAAACAGCAGCAGCAATTCACAGATTGCTTATAGATTTTTCCTTCTCTGAACATCTTTCTTTTTATGATAGACAGGACACTTCTCATAGCTAGGGAGGGCCTTCCCTGTCCCGCTCATGATTCTTACTCCAATGCCTGATGGAGGTTCCATGTACAGCCAGTTTCTCTGGGTGAATTGGATTCCAGGAGCCTTGGCTTCTGTGGCCTGTATAACCACCAGCACATGAATAAGGAGCTGTGTAGGCCAGCTGTGGATTTCAATGAAACAGGATGGAAAAGAAATGTGAAGGAAAAGAAACCCTTTATCCTGGAGTGTGATTGGACCCTCTCACTATTAGAGAATCAAGCTTCTAGGACAATTACCCCCTGCTTATGACCTTTCACCCTTTCCAGCAACAAACCTGAGTTTTCCTAAGGACCTCCCTGGAAACCTATACACAAGGAAAAGTTATGTACCAACTCCCTTGTGCAATTCGAGTGTCTCTTGGTTTTATACTATTAGATTATAATGCCATACAAGGCATCACCCTCTAGTCTCACTTAGAGAGAGAGGCAGGAGAAGGATTCTTAAAAAAACTTTTGAGGTATGTGCTGGCTAGTTTTATGTCAACTTGACACAAGCTAGAGTCATTTGGGAAGAAGGAGCCTCAATTGAAAAACAATGACCCTACCAGATTGGACTTTGGTGCATTTTCTTGATTGATGAGTGAAGTAAGAGGATCCAGTTCACTGATGGTGATTCCACCTCTGAGTTGGTGATCCTCAGTACTACAAAAAATGTAGACTAGGCATGCAATAATGAGCAAGTGTCTAGGTAGCATTCCTCCATGGCCTCTGCATCAGTTCTTGTCTCCAGGTTCCTGCTCTGACTTCTCTGTATAATGGACTACCAGTGGTAAGATGAAATAAACCCTTTCTGCTCTAGAAGAAAAAAAGAAGCCATACCCAAAGGAGTACATGGCAAGAAATAACCAAATTATCAAACTCAGCCTAAAATCAGTGAAATAGAAACAAAACAATACAAAAAAAAATCAATGAAGCAAAGAGTTGGTTCTTTGAGAAAAATCAATAAAGTTGACAAATTCTTAGCCAACCTAACTAAAAGGCAGAGAGAAAGAAGATCCAAATTAACAAAATTAGAGATGAAAAGGGGGACTAACAATAGACACTAAGAAAATCCAAAGAATCTAAAGAATATACTCTAAAAACAGTATTTCACAAAACTGAAAAGTCTAAAAGAAATAGATAATTTTATTGATATATACCACTTACAAATGTTAAATCAAGATCAGGTAAGCAATTTAAACAGACCTATAGCCTCTAGTGAAATAGAGGCAGTCATTAAAAGTCTCCCAAACAAACAAACAAACAAACTTAGGGCCAGGTGGTTTTAGAGCAGAATTTTACCAGACTTTCAAAGAAGAGTTAGTGCCAATACTCCTCAAATTATTCCACAAAATGTAAATAGAAGGAGCATTGTCCTATATGTTTTATGAGGGCACATTTTCCTTGACACCCAAACTACATGAATACACAATGAAAAAAGAGAATTACAGACCAAATTTCCTTATGAACACAAATGCAAAAGTTCTCAATAAAATATCCACAAACTGAATCCAAGAACATATAGAAAAGATCACCCACCATGATCAAGTAGGCTTCATCTCAGAAAGACAGGACGGTTCAATATATATAAAATGATAAATATAATCCACCATATCAACAAACTGAAAGACAAAAACCATATGATCATCTCATTAGATGCAGAAAAAGCCATCGACAAAATCTAACCCCTTCATGAAGAAAGTCCTAGAGAGATTAGGGATACAAGTGACATGCCTCAACATAGTAAAGGAAGTTGACAGCAAGCCCATAACCAGCATCAGCTTAAATGGAGAGAAACTCAAAGCAATTTCATTTAAATTTGGAACAAGACAAGGCTGTCCACACACTGCATATCTATTCAATATAGTGCATAGAGTCTTAACCAGAACAATAAGACATCAGAAGAAGAGCAAAGGATACAAGTTGGAAAGGAAGAAGTCAAAGTTCTTCTATTTGCAGATGACAGCAAAGTATACAATAAATGACTCTGAGAATTCTACCTGGAAACTGCTAAGCCAATAAACACTTTCAGTATAGTAGCTGGATACAAAATTAACTCACAAAATCAATAGCTCTCCTATATAAAAATGACAAATGAACTGGAAAAGAAATCAGGGAAAACAATACTGTTTACAATACCCTCAAATAATATAAAATATATTGAGGTAACTCTCACAAAGCAAGTGAAAGACCTGCATGATATGAACTTTAAGACACTGAAGAAAGACATTGAAGATATGAGAAGATGAAAAGGTCACCCATGCTTATGTATCTGTAGGATAATATTTTACTGTATTAATATAGTAAAAGTGCTATCCTACTAAAAGCAGTCTAGAGACTCAATATAATCTTTACCAAAATTCCAGCACAATTCTTCACAGAAATTGAATGGACAATTTTTTTTGTTTTATACAGAAACACGCACACGCACACGCACACACCCCAGGGTAGCTAAAACAGTACATAATAATAAAAGAACTGCTGGAGGTATCACTGTCCCGGATTTCAAGTTTTACTACAAAGCTATATAATAAAACAACATGGTATTGGCACAAAAACAGACACATTGGTCAGTGGGATGGAATCGAGGACCCAGGCATAAATTCACACACCTATGGACACCTGCTTTTTCATAAAGAAGCCAGAAACATATACTGTAAAAAAAAAAAAAAAAGAAAAAAAAAAAAAAAAAAAAAAAAAAAAAGACAACATCTTCAACAAATGGTGCCAGTCAAATTGGGTGGCTGCATGTAGAAGAATGCAAATAGATCTTCACAAAACTCAGCTCCATCTGGATCAAAGACCTCAGCATAAAACCAGATACACTGAACCTGACAGAAGAGAAAGTGGGGAACAGCCTTGAACTCATCAGCACAGGAAAAGACTTTCTGAATAGAACACCATTAGTACAGGAACCAAGGTCAACAATTAATGAATGGAACCTCATAAAACTGAAAAGCCTCTGCATGGCTAAAGACATCATCCTTTGGACAAAGTGGCAGGCCACAGAATGGGACAATACTTTTACCAACTCCACATTCGATAGAGGGCTCATATCCAAGATATATAAAGAACTCAAAAAACTAGATATCAAGAAAATAAATAAACCAATTAAAAATGGGGTACAGATTTAAACAGAGAATTCTCAAAGGAAACTCAGATAACTGCAAAACGCTTAAAGAAATATTCACCATCCTTAGTCATCAGGGAAATGCAAATCAGAACTACTTTGAGATTTCATCTTATACCTGTGAGAATGACTAAGATCAATAAAAGCAGGTGACAGCTCATGCTGGCAAAGATGTGGAGTAAGGGGAACACTCATCCATTGCTGGTGGAAGTGCAAACTTGGCCACACACTATGGAAATCAGGAATATGGGAATCAATCTACCTCAAGATGCAGCTATATCAGTCTTAGCCACTTGCTTAGCCATGTTCATTGCTGCTCAATTCATAATACCCAGACACTGGAAATAACCTAGTTATCCCTCAACAGAAGAATGGATAAGGAAAATGTGGTATATTTACACAATGGAGTATAACTCAGTCATTAAAAAAATGAAACCATGAAATTCACAGGTAGATTGATGGAACTAGAAAAAAACCATCCTGAGTGAGGTAAGCCAGACCCAGAAAGAAAAATATGGTATGTATTCACTTATATATGGATAATAGCTGTTAAATCAATGAAGATTAAGCTGTATAGAATCAAAGAGGCTAGGTATAGAGTAACAGACTATGGGATACAGGCATGTCTCCCTAGGAAAGGTAATAGAATGGACAGCTATGATGGAATTGGGGAGTGGTGATACTGGAGCAGGAAGATCAAGTGGGAAGAGGTAGGGAAGAGGGAGACAAGGAAGGGAATATGGAGAAAAACAGCTAAAAGGAAGAACCATTTGAGAGGTAGTGTGGAAACTAGTATAGTAAAAGCTTCCTAAAATGTATACATATATGAAGGCAATCTAAATGAAATCACCAAATAATGGGGAGACAGAGTCCCAGCTGGACATCTTTTGTCAACAAATGAAGCTTTCAATACTGGGATTGGGTTACATCTAATTGAATTGTTATCCAAAAGAGTCCCATGGGAACCCTTAAACAATCCAGGCTGTTGTCAAGACTATAGGCTCTTCTCCAAACACTGACAGGAAGGCCTCCTTGCTGAAGACAATGTCTGTACAACTAATTGAACATGGAGAAGTCCAGCTGGTGCCTATATAGAGCCTTCACCCTTACATGCTAGCATCTTTGGTATAGGAAGTTATTCTGCATGCTACCAAAGGAGAAGCATAAAAACCAACCCAGCCCCAAATCCTTTGATCTACAATGGTGTACTGCCTGCAAGATATGTCTGGACAATGGTGGCACAAAGTTTGTGGGAATAACCAACCAATATCTGATTCCAATTAAGACACATATCCAACACTGCTTGAGCAGCCAAGAGCCTGAGACTTGGTAGCTTAGGCACCTGGGGTAAAAGCAAATACTACTGTTCTACTAAAAGAATGTAGCAATAAAATGACTCCTAATGACGTTCTGCTATGCTTAAAGATCAGTGCCTTACTCAGATATTATCAGCAAGGCTTCACCCTGCAATACATAGGAACAAACACAGAGACTCACCGCCAGATATTATGTGGAGAGTGAAAGACAGCCCCAAAAGGGACATCTCCATCAAATACCCTCCCTCAGGGCTCAGGGAACCCCACAGCAGAAGAGTGTGCAAGAGCCAGGGGTGGGTTGGAGGACACAAGGAAACAAGACCCTCTAGATCAAAAGGATTGACACACACATGAACTCACAGAGATCATGGCAGCATGCACAGTACCTGCATGGGTGTGCACCAGTTGGGGTCCTAGAGCTGAAAGAAGTAGACATATGCCCCCATCCCTAACCCAGAAGCAATCTCTAATTGATAACCGCATGCAAATGAAAATTCAGTATTCTCCAAGGGAGTCTTACTGGAGACCCAAACGACTCTTAAGGATAGGCTCTGTGCCAGGCAGTAGATGGCCAACAGAAAACAAGCTCAGTGGTGTCTTTGGAGCTTCACTGATTTATAATGTCACGTCTGGGCTTTTCCTTTTTTGTTTTTAATTTTATCTTACTATATTATTTTTTTAATATATACATATATATATATTAATATATGCTTGTGTGTATATTTCTTTTACAGGTCCTTTCCCTATACATTATGGCTTCCAGTTCAGTGTTTATATGGGATTCCTGAATGTGTGAGCAAGTGGGTCTGTGTTTCTTGGGCCTTCTCTTGGGCTCTTTTTGCTCTGTTTGCTTTTTGTTTGTTGGTTTGCTTTTTCCCTATTCTGACTTGCTAGTCTTTGTTTTATCGTATTGTATTTTATTATATCATATTTGATTTCCTTTTTAGCCCTTAGAAGCCTGTTTGTTTTCTAATGGGGGAAAGAAAGGGGGTAGGTCCGGATGGACAGGAGGCGGTGAGTATCTGTGAGGAGTAGAGGGAGGGGAAACCATAATCAGGATATAGTATGTGAGAAAAGAAAATTCTATTTTCAACAAGAAGGGAAAAACAAAAGGAATAAACTCCTTTCTGCTCAAGCTGTTCTTGGTCATGGTGTTTTAGTACAACAACAGTGACCTTCAACCACAGTATGACTTGAATGCCATCAAAATGGTATAGAAGACTCATGCTAAGATGATTAGTTGCTAAGCTTCTTGAGGAGGCTTAGTCACATTTGGGTAAGCCTTTTTGTGATGATTGGAGAATTCTACACTCATGCTCTTAAGTATGCTTTTATTCTCTTTTGGGGAGTCTATTTTAAAAAATTTATTACATTTATGTGTGTGTGTATATGTGTATGTGTATATGTGTGAGTGTGAATGTGTTCGTGTGAGTGTGTGTATGTGTGTGAGTGTGTGTATGTATAAGTGTGTATATGTGTATGAGCATGAATATGTGTGTGAGTATGTGTATCTGTGTGTGTGAGTGAGTGTGTGTTAGCACTTTGTGCCACAGCACTCATGTGAAGGTCAGGAAACAGCTCTCAGGAGTGGGTTCTCTTCTACCATGTAGGTACCTAGTATGGATCTCAGATCACAAGGCTTGGTAGTTAGTGCCTTTACCCATTGAGCTATCTAAACTGCCCCCTCTACATTAAAAACAACAAAACAAAACAAAACAAAAATCTAATTCTGCTTCATACTGGCTAACCCTGATTTTATTTTTTATTTTTATTTTTTATTTTGCATTGAGCCGTGAATCCCAGTTTGGCCTGAGTAGAGACCCTGAAAAGGTTAGAGCATGTCCTCAGAATGCTAAGGGCTACAGTGTGTGCCACTTGAATAATCATCAGTATTTGGGGGAGTATATAAGTGGTGGTTAGGTAAAGTCAGTTTACTTGTCTCCAGATCAAAAAAGCTGGGAAGTGGAGGAACAGAGGCTGGGATCCGGGGTCTATGCCTCTGAGCCTGTACTATGCACAAAGCAGTCCCGCCCACTCCATGCTGGTCTCTGGTTGTGCTCCGTGACAGTAGAGGTTACAGATGCACCACTGTGTTCTAGCCCCGACACCAGAGGGTACTGCTCTGAAAATTTGGGGGGAATTATTGTCTTGACTCACTTCAGTCCTCATAGGGATGTTTCAACATGAAATGTTGAAAATTTAATAGCAAATTAAAAAGTGTTTGTCATTGATGTGGTGTCTTTTTGTGTCCCCAAACCGAGCCAACGTTCTCTAAATCCAGAGAAATGGTGGTCATTATTATTTCATGTTTTGTCTTCATAAGAAGTCATTACGTTCACATTGTGTTTATAACTCCACAATGATCAATAAATAAGCAGCTACACAGTTCTCTAATCACTTTGTCTATTGAGCCAAGTTCAGAACTCTTGATGAATGCATCCAAGCCCAATGTAATCACACTGCTTAATATAAAATCTTTGCCTCCTCCGTCTTCAGCCAGCTTATTGAAGTTGTGTTTTTCTCCTTCTCCCAGAACATATTTCTGATTTTCTTTATTCCCTGATGCTGTTTCCTTCCCTGGTTCCTCTATGTCTGGGTTATATTCATGAATGCTGCAGAAGGAGTTAGTTGTATGCTTGATAGAGAGGCTTATATGCGTCCATTAGAGTCAGTTGTTAAAATTCTGCACACTGGCTATTCATTAAACACAGCTTTTTGAAAATTTAAGTTGTTTATACTGTGAACTAAATAGCATTTTTTAAAAAGTAATAAATATTACTCCCTTTGCTGTACTCCATTGTTCGTGCTCTTGGGGTTATTGGCCTGTTGTAATTCTGGTGGACTCATTTGCCCTCTCCATCTCTCCTCTCTCCTCTGTGTGCAATGATATCATACTGAGGGTTTGAAATCTGTCTGTGGGATTTATTCTGGGCACACATAGGGGTTTTCCTTGTGGAGTATAGTCAGTCATTGAAGAACTTCAGGCTATTGCTAATTTTTGACTTTGTTCTTAGTCCTTCCTTCCCTCTCAGAATTGTGGAGCCAATAAGAAGAATGAACAGTGAAGAAGATTTTCATTTTTTGGCTAATAGTAGGGGAAATGGAAGACAGACTCTCAAATCAGCTTCTCCACATGATAAGGGTCTGGAGGGCATAGATTCAAAATGGAAGAAAGGAACATGTGGGATAGGCTGGTCAAGAGGATGGGGTATTCCGTCTTGTCTGGAAATGGACAGAGATTTTTCAGGAATTCAGTTGCAGCTCATTATTGTTCCCTTTATGGTTCTTTCTAGCCATGACACAGTGTTGTGTCAACTGTTGTGGAACTTGGGAGGGGGTCATTTGTCATAAAGATGGGTCTACAGTGAAGTTACAGGTTGTCTAATGACTACTCGGGCAGCCCCATCTTGCTCTAACAAGGGCCTTTTCTATGTCTGTGTCATGATCCTGTTGCCTCGGGAGAGACACCTCATCTTTCTGCATTTTCATATTTCTTGCTGTAAGTTATGTCTATTGTGACATCACTGACCTGCTTTGACTAAAACAAGCCTAGTTGGGAATAAAGGAAGTCACATTTAGGGGCCAATTAGAATTCTAGCCTGGGAAAACAGACTCAACCCATCTTAAAATGATGGTGGCCATATTTACAGCTCTAAACCATAATGGGGACTGGTAACCCAGGAACTGTGGCTGCTGCTGGCACCACAAGTTAAACTGTCTTTGTAAGAACGGGGTTGGTGCAGTTTCGGACTCTGGATATTTTGGAGGAGGGTTCCTTTGTGCCCAAGAATGGCTAGTGGTGCTCCAAAGGTCAACTTACATCTGGAGTTTAGCATGCCCCTTCAAAAGTCCCACTGGCCCCAATTTTGAGATCCAATTAATGCTGGCCTCCAGAATCCATTAAAGGTCCTCCAGCAGTGTTATTTCATTTTGATTTTTTTCTGTAATATGATCAAAGGGATCGTCTTATGGAATGTGGTTGAAAGTGATGGCCGTTACAATAAACAGCAACACTACCCTCCTTTAATCTTTCTGTGTTCCAGGAGGAAATACATCTGTCCATGGGCAGCAGCTGCTGCTTTTGCCTTGTGAAAATAGTATGCCCTGTTTTATGCTGATGTGTTTCTCTTGAAGAATATGCCTTGATGGGGCTTTAGGGATCTTAATGGACAGAAAAGCACGTCCACACCAGACTTCCTTGTTTTAACTAATTATAAAGCTGGACCGAATCCATCTACACAGTAAATGAACAAGAATTTTGAGATTCATCATCTATCCAGGAAGAAGAGTGGACAATGAAGCCGAAACAAGCAGAGAATTGGAGAGTTCTAAGTGGGTGCCTGCAAATGGACAGGGGGCTGGGGACAGCTATTATCTCTAAGAGCGAAGCAGTCAAGGGCTAACAAGAAATCCATCCAGTGAGGCAACTTCCTCAGTAATGGGTGGGGTGAGCAAGAACCCATTGTTCCTGCCTTTGGCTTTACCTGCTCCTCACTGCCACGTGGAGTAAAAGTGGGGGGTACTGTCTTAGTGTGGTGAGCTGTGAATCAAAATGAGCCAGTCAGGAGAGTCATAGAAAATCTAGTGAAAGTAAAGGAATAAGGCATGAAGATACACACTCTAGACCCCATCCCTTGGGAATTCACTGACATTTCGGAAAGTGAGCCAGCTTTGGTTAAAATTGATTGTTACCAAGCCTGATGACCCAAGTCCAGTAACCAGGACTGACATGGTGGAAAGAAAGTATGCTGCCTCTCTGCCTTCCATAACACCCATGCCATAACACACACACACACACACACACACACACACACACACACACACACACACGTATACACACACACACACACACACACACACACACACACACACACACACACACACATATGGGTATATGTATGTATCTTGTAGCACTGGGTTTCCTGTAGCTATGAGATGGGAACAATCCGCTTTCTTTAACCATTAAAAGTAAAGCCAGAAAGCTGAAAGGCAATTGGGCAGCAGAATGCTGAGCCGTGGGTGGCAGGCTCATCTGAGTTTCATACAGATATTTATTTACCTCAAATATTTTGCTCCATGTATGTTCATTTTCACGATTCTCAAACTACTCTGCCTGTCCAACTACCTGATCTCCCTCTCCATCCTCTTCCTCTTCTACTTCCCACCCAACCCCCTTTCCTGATCTGGCTGATCTTCTTACCTGTACCTCAAAAATAATGTATGAAAACTGGATGTTGGTAGGCCTCTCTCATAAACACACTTCTCCGGGCTGTTCATTTTTATCATGTACCATTTCTCTCTGTGGTGTCTGCAGTAAACAACTCCAGATGCCCCTTGACTCGTGATGGGAAACTACATTCTGATGAACTTAGTACAAGTTGGAAATAGTATAGGTTAAAAAAGCACATTTATTATACTCGACCTGCCAAACATCATAACACCACTCATTCAGTGAATCCATGAGAGTCTGTTAAAGGGTATCAATGGATTAATTAAGACATAAAATGGGGAGAAATATACTCACTGATACAGAACAAAGTAAACAGCCATTGTTATCCTCCTTCTGCCCAAGGGTGAATGGAACCAGTATCTGGTTTTCAACCACTGTAAGAGAGAGAGAGAGAGAGAGAGAGAGAGAGAGAGAGAGAGAGAGAGAGAGAGAGAGAGAGAGAACAAGAGCTCACATCTCCTCTTCAGTTTTAAGCAGTCATGTACCCAGAAAAACCACATCTCTATTGGGTCAGATATCCCAAGGTCATTGGCGGAGCAAATTTCCATAACACCACAGTGCTCTTAGAGACTTACTTGTACATCCCCAAGCTCTCATGGCTGATTGAGTACTGGCTGCTGGCTGCTGCCCAGCACAGAGCATCACCTCAAATCTCAACTCAAATACTCATAGTGTAAAAAAGCCCTTTCCCATCTGAAGGAGGGGTTTCCTGAGAGGGCAAATCTGGATTTTCTGCACAGAGATTGAGCCTTGAAAAAGATTTGGAGTGGACCACTTGGAGCTTCTAGCCTGATGTTAAAACCTCGATGGTGCGGATCCCAGTGCCTGCTGCTTACTTACTCATCAGAGCTGATTCCCTGTACCTGCTCTGTTTTCCTACCTGCTAGATATTTACACCACCTTCAGACTGTAGCCCCTTACCTCTTTTTCCAAGAGGACTCTTCTGTCTTACTGAGGCTGAGTAAGTCTCTTTCCTTGTGTTTCTGTACTGTCCCATAGTATATTTTTCTTCCACAAGGGTTGTACTTTTGTGGTCATTCCTTCTAGTGTATGGGTTTCTGGAGGATAGGTATGATTCATTCTCATGATACAAGGACTTTCCGGTGTCTCCCACATGGGAGATGCCCACAATGTGGCTGTTTCAATGGCTGGATGAATGAATGAGAGGGTCAGTCAAGCTGGATGGAGGTATGAATATATAGGAAGACTTGGAAAAGAAGTGTGCAAGCATCTGTGGGTGTGCTTTTCTGGTTAAAAGTGTATCTTGAAGACTAATGCTTTTGAATTGGGAAGAGAAAGCAGTGAGCAGCCAGTTCCAAGAGGATCGTATGAGTCTACCTTCTGTAACTCAATAACTCGCTAAACGGCAGGGCTTTGTGTGGATTGTCAGACGTGACACTACAATGGTAGACTGAGAGAGGAGAAAGGAACATCAACTATCCAATCCATTTTTCCAGAAATGTTATACAAGTGACCCAAGATTCACTGCCTTTACATGACTGTCTCAGGTGAGGTAACTAATGACATTTTCCTCAAGATACAGATCCATGCTGGAGAGATGCATCTACAGTTAAGAGTACAGGCTGCTCTTTCAGAAGACTGGAGTTCAGTTCCCAACACTCATGCTAGGTGGCTCAATAACACCTGGAACTCCAGCTCTTATGGACTGATGCCCTTTCTGGCCTCCTTGAGTACCCACACATATTATTATGTATATACATATACACATTACTAATAAAATAAAAATGAATCTGTTTTTTTTTTTTAGAAAAAACCTGAGAGTTAGGATCTATTAAGTGACCTCGGTAAGAAACAGAAAATCAGTCCCCATGCCTCTCACCTTTAAGAGAACTCTGCTCATATCCATCACTCTTTTCTAACTGAACTGCACTGGGTTGCTTTGCTAATTTATCAAGCCTGCTTACTTGCAAATGAGATCGCAGGAAATATAAAATCAGTTTTTAAAAGTGCCAAGCAAGGGTGTGATTCATGTTCAGATTCTTACACTTACTTCTACATGTGGGAGAAGACATATACAACAGTGTTCTTCAGAGGCTGACTCATCCTGGCTTCCCACTGGTCTGGATTTTCCTTTGGTTTGAAATTTGCTATGTCATAGGTCCTCTACCTAGTTTTTTCATATAGAATCTCTCATTGGCCTGGAACTTGATAAAAAGGCTAGGCTGGTAGACCAGCAAGCCCAGGGATCAACCTGTGTCTGTCTGTATTGGGATTGCAAATCCATGCCACCATGCTTGGCTTTTGAAATGTGGGTTCTAGGGGATCAAACTCAGATCTTTTGATTGTAGTGAAAGATCTACACTGACTGAGCAGTCACTAGTTTCCAATTCATCTGAATTCCTAATTAAAAAATCTTTACTTTCCTGGCTAGAATTTTATATATATATACACACACACACACACACACCAAGATAAGGATCTAGGGAGAATGACTGAATTAAACATAATGCCTATGGGAGTCAGGATTGGCCTGGCCCTAAGATAACATAGAAGTCACTTAGGCTGTTGTAAAGCACAAGTGACATTACATGTAGGAATGGGTTTTATGGTCTAAGAGCAATGCTCTAGACTTAGTGGAAGGGATCTGAGATAACTAAATACAAAAAATTCTGGAAGATACGAACAGAGCCTGTCTCATCAGACAGCAAAAGATCCCCAGGTTGTAAATTACATCATTCCTGCATTCCAGGAAGAGCAGCTACACACCTCACCCCATTGAAGAGGAAAGCTGTGTGCTTAACTTCCTGGCTTATCTTTGTGCACAAGGCTTTTTTGCTCTTGATGTAATATGTGTGATATGAGGAATCTCTCTCTCTCTCTCTCTCTCTCTCTCTCTCTCTCTCTCTCTCTCTCTCTCTCTCTCTCTCTCTCCTCTCTCTCTCTCTCTCTCTGTGTGTGTGTGTGTGTGTGTGTGTCTGTCTGTCTGTCTGTCTGTCTGTATGTATATACCTGTGTTGATGTGTCTGTGTCTCTCTCTGTCTCTTTGTGTGTGTGTATATATATATGTGTGTATATATATGTATATATATATATGTATCTATGTGTGTCGGTGTGTTGTATATATCTGTGTTGGTGTGTCTGTCTGTCTATGTGTGTGTGTGTATTATATATCTGTGTTGGTGTGTCTGTCTGTCTGTTCTCTCTCTCTCTCTCTCTCTCTCTCTCTCTCTCTCTCTCTCTCTGTGTGCGTGTACGTGTGTGTATGGATAATGGTATTTTCATGCCTTCTATATGGAGAACAAATCACCCTATACTGAGCTTCTCCACAGAGACATATTTCCAGAAAGATGCAAATCAGGACTGTTTTATGATTGTATGTTTTAGGACAATACGATATAGTATATACTATGGTTTCCATATGATATATCATGGCAGCTCAAAAAGAATTAATGGGTAAAGGATCTAAAAGGAGACAGTATAGGAAGTAGTGCCAGATGTGATGTTTCATGCTCACCCCTGATAACTAGAAATGTGTAGTTTGTGGTTATAATCTTTAGATGCATAAAATCCTTTGCTC